>NC_034599.1:110069729-110072544 GCF_900095145.1 Mus pahari | reverse complement strand
GGGGTCATCATGAGGAGGGGGCATGGCAGGGGGTGTGGCAGCAGGGATGTGAAAGAACTCATCTCATTACCTCCACAGTCAAGAAACAGAGACAGGTGCTGTGTTCTACTGGATCTCTTGATTTATCCAGACCCGGACCATGAACAGTGCTGCATATAACGCGTTTCTTGCCTTCACTTAAATCTGTGATGAAACTCCCTTATAAACATCCCCAAAGCGTGTTTCTATAGAGATGCTAAGGACAATCGACAGTAAAGGTTAGTCATCACACTGGGGAGCTGAGAGTTGAGCTGGATGTAAGACTTGCTTCAAGGGGGCTGGAGAGATGGATCAGCGGTTAAGAGCACTAACTGCTCTTCCAGAGGTCCTGAGTTCAATTCCCATCAGCCACTTAGTAGCTCAGAACCATCTGTAATGGAATCCGATGTCTTCTTCTGGTGTGTCTGAAGAGAGCAACAGTGTACTCACATACATTAAATAAATACATCTTTTAAAATAATGTTAAAAAAAAAAAAACACTTGCTTGAAAAGATTACTCACATTCCTGTTAAGATGCGCACAGTGGAAGTGCTTTAGGATTCTCACAGCAGCCGCAGCTCACTGGAGAGGTGATTAAGGGTTAGTTACTTTTCTGTTACTATGTTAAAATACCAGGGGATAGCATTTCATCCTTATACAGGAAGGAGAAGGACACACACACACACACACACACACACACACACGGGGGGGGGGTGTCAGACAGACAGATACCCATGACAATTAGTGCCACATTATAAACCTCAAACCGCACCCCCAGTCACACACTTCCTCCACCAAGGCTCTGTCACCTAGGGATTCTGTAACTTTCTTGAGCAGTGCTACCAACTGAGCACCAACCAAGTATTTAACTATAAGAACTTATTGAAGACGGGGCTGAGGGTATTCGTCATTGTACCACAACATGGCTTCCCGTATCATCCCTCATTTGAAGGGTTTGACAATATTCTGTTAAGCTGTTGTGCCTGCTCACTGTTACAGATGGAGTGGGGAAGGGGAGAGAAAAATGTCATTATTTCTGCTGGGCGGTAAGTCGTAAGAACAAGATACGGACCTGGAGCGTGGCATGCTTATGAGATGTGTGTTCTCTCTCAGCAATGACAGCCGGCGACCCTCCTCTCCTTTTCAGAAAGCAAGCCGATCAAGAGTAAAGGGCTGTCGTTGGCCCATTTTAGAATTTCAATCCCTTCTGTAAATAACAAAACCAATTAGGAAATTGGAAAGTGGAACCGCCTTACTGTTGGCCAAAGTTTTTCCTCTAGGTCAGAAGGTCATGTCCAGTTCAAAGGAAAGATTCCTTGGAAATTGAGTTTATGCACATTAGTCTGAGAAACTTTCTCAAGTACAGGGTGTGTTGACTTGCAATACACGGGGGAAAATGAGTATTCGTAGTTTATAATTATGAGAAAGAGAAGTTTGGATGTGTCAATATTTGATATGTGTCTCATGATATAAAATTTGTAATAAGTGTAGCTATAAGATTAAATGTCTGGTAGATATTTTATAGTCTCACTGCCCAACAGTAGGAAATGTTTAAAATGCTATTCATGTAAAATTATCTAGTCAAGCACTTCTTTAATTCCTTTCCTGTTTGTCCATTCATTCACTCATTCATTCACCCAGTTATCTATAGACAGGGTCTTGTGTATACTTAGCTCACTTCAAACTGGCTGTGTAGCCCAGAGTGACTGTGACCTTGGACTACTCATCTACCTTGCTCACTCGCTAAGGGGATCAGAAAACATGCACTGCTGTTTGGTTCATGTCAGGGTGGGGACCAAGCACAGGATTTCTGTGTTAGAATGAAGCGATTCTACTAAATTTGGTCAGTGCTGAGGCTTGAACCCAGGGCCTCCTGCACACCAGTCGAGCACTTCCCCAGTGAGCTACGTCCTTACCTCTTTTATTATGACATTTCATTTTTAGATAGTCTCACTAAGTTAGCCATGCCAGCTTTAAACTGATTCTTTCACCTGTCTGACCTTGAACTTGTGACCTTCCAGCCTCAGGAGCTGGTGCCATAAGGCTGCACAAACCAGGTCCTGCCTGCTGTCACACTTTTGATCTGTGTCCTAATATTGTCTCCTGTATGAAATTTTGTTATGTTTTATAGTCCAAATTTCTTAGATTTAGGACTTTAAAAGCTTACTTTCTCTTCACATTTAATTTTGCTGCACCATTAAAATATGAATAAATAGGTTAATAAAACAACGGAACTGTTTTATGTCACAGGGTTTAGGTTGTTGTCTATGGATCTGCAGGGTTTCTCGGTTAGCTCATTGTGAGGAGGTTCTTGTTTGGGTCTCAGCTCTCTTGAGAAGGCAGCCTAGGAGAATGGCTTTGTGTGCGGATGCCGGGAACCAGGGACCCCTCCTTCCGTGTTCCTATAAAGCACTTGGTGCGTATTGAATGTGTAGAATAATCTAGGTAAATAGCTTGTCTGCCAAAGAGACAGGCAAGAATTCTGTACCAGGAGTTCATGTCAGTTTCCTTCTGACTCCTTCCCCTCCCCGTTTCCTTCCTTCCTTCCTCTCTCTTTCCCTCCCTCCCTTCTCCTCTCCCTTCCTTCCTCTCTCCACTCCTCTCTCCCTCCCTCCCTTCCTCTCTCCCTCTTACCATCTCTCTATCCTTTTATTCTTCCCTCCCTCTCTCCATTCCTTTCTCCTTCTCTCCCTCCCTCCCTTCCTTCCTCCTTTTCTTCTTCCCTCCCTCTCTCCCTCCCTCCCTTCTTTCCTCCCTCCCTCCCTTCCTCCCTCCCTCCCTTCCTTCCTCCCTCCCT
>NC_034599.1:110055037-110069014 GCF_900095145.1 Mus pahari | reverse complement strand
GAGAGAGAGAGAGAGAGAGAGAGAGAGAGAGAGAGAGAGAGAGAGTGTTTGTGTGTGCGTACAGATCACTATGGAGGTCAGAAGAAGGCACATACCTCTCCTGGATATCCTGGAGCTTGAGCTAAGGGAGTTGTCAACTGCCTGTTATGAGTGTTGGGAACTGACCCTGAAAGAGCTGGATGAGTTCCCTAACCACTGAGCCATCCATCCGTCCTTGTTATTTGAGAATTTTAAATCAAGATGAAAGATAATTATTGGTTACAAAAAAAAATCAAGCACATCTTATTCTTCCTATAAATTGAATTTTACTTGCAGGATTAGTTCTGTCCCAGCAGTCCATGCCAATCTCCTGAGAGTCTTTTTCAGTGGCATCCGCTCTGCTCAGGAGGTATGTCAGCTGAAAGATATTTTGTGTCATATTTTAGACCCATTTCCAGAGACTCCATTCAGAGATGTGGTGACTGTCAATATTCCTAGAGAGTGCACACAGTCCTCTGGTAGCTGATCCTGTAATCTGCACAGTCATGGCTCATTCTTCCATAAGCACCACCCACCATTGGCATTGCAGTCATGAGCTGTAGGAATAGAGTGGTAAGCCCCTGTCTAGTGCTGGTCTCAAGGCATGCACTTGGCCCTTTCAACTCAGCCTATAGCACCACAAAATTTGAAGTGGGTGCTAATATTATTAGTTTTTCCTAGAAGAAATCAGGAGTTGGTTGGCTGAAAGGAGAGATCTGGGCAAAGGCTAGGTGCGCTTGGTGTTTGGAGCGCTGGCAATGTTTATAAGAGACTGCCAGTGTACTTAGAACAGCCTATTTCTCCAGCTTATAAATGTTTTGATGAAATTTGTCGAGTGGTCCTTGAGCTGCACAATAGCTAGTTTACTTGTGTTTTCAAGTACCATGAATTTTAAAATGTCATTTAATATCTAAATCTCTAAACAGAATTTAATGACTGTCGATGACGCCTATTTGTCAACAGAAAAGAATACCGTGCACTTATGCAATCTGCCAAGGTTTTAAAAACTAATATGTAAGCAAAGCTGACTCTCACCCTCACAGAAGTATGATTAAAAACTAACTCAGTAGTGATCTGTGAATACCTTGGAACTAATTAGCCATTCCACGAGATGTGATTGTCTCGTTTCTGCTCCTGACCATATTCTGGTTCTTGATCAAAATGGAAAAACTGAGCTCGGATGGCTTAATTTCACGAAGAGTGGATCCGAGGCTTTAAAAATTAACTAGCTCTTCAGCCCTCTTCAAGGAAATGATGTCACCTAAAAACCAGAGACTATGTTTAAGGATCTCCCTCATGAGGATGGTATGGATGATAAAATTATGTCCTATAGATGTGTACATATATACATAGATAACACATTTATCATTTAAAGTATTTTGCACTACATTTTGGATTATCATAATATATAAAATATAAATAAAATATAGTTATATAAAATAAATATATACAATTATATAATTTATACATGTAAATGTATAAATATATGATCAAGTGTTGGGCCTGAGCCTTGTGCTATGTTCAGTATTCTACATATTTTACATATTTTAGGTTGAAAATATCCCAATGAAGTGAAATGAACATCGTTCCCCCTCTTCTTATGACACAAGGTTGATGAGCCTAGTTAGTGGAAGGGCTGGTAGAGGCACAGCAGGTTCCCCGGAGTTCTTAAGCATCAGGTTCCCACCCCTGGACCAGCGGACAAGGGATGCTCACACGATTGCCTTTTGTGATCGGTTTCCTTCTTTATTGCTCATTTCCATATCTGTGCTGTGGGCAGGAAAAGAGACAAGGGGCAGCCTTCCACCAAACTCTATTATCACTGGCATAATGGAGACCATTGTTTTCAGTCATCCTATTCCAGATAATGGAGAGGCAATTGCCTGGCCTGAAATCGAAAAAAGCCGTAATGCGCATGGTTCCTGAAGCCATGGCTGAAATTGTGTGGCTGGTCTGAGATACTCATTTAGCTACATTTGTTATGGCTCGAACGCACTGGATTCACACCATCACCCTCATTTGAGGCTCTTACAGCCGCACTAATGGTCACTGCCCCTCCTAACCTGCCCACTCTCTCAGGTTGTGCCCTCACTCCATGCGGAGAGGTATACAGAAGCAAAGTTATATGGAAATTAGCTCTATCTAGGGGAGGAATCCAACAGTCACCACAATATTCTACCCCGAGCTTCTTGTTTATGCCGGCTAAATAATGTATGGTTTAAGGAGGAACATGGTCTGTATTCATTTTTGGAGTATAGATGAGCTGGCATGTCAGCCCCATGGGTGATGTTATCCCTTGAGTGGATAAAAGACTATGAATTCTATCGTGCTGGAGATGAATAAAAACAAATTGCGTAGACCATCCCCAGAACAGACTGCTATGTGCCGGAGTCCTTGGCTTCTCCAAACCACCAGACCAACTGCCACTGGGCTCTGCCAGAGACCAGATGCCGGCAGTAGAGCTGACTGCAGCTTGGCACCAGAACCCTGGGATTCCAAGCCAAGGAGAACTGCATGCAAAAAATATTTAACATTCTCTTTGCGAAAGATTTATGTTTCCAATCCAATGGGAGAAGGATGTTTTAGACAGTCTGACACAGATGAAATATTCTCTGACGTCTTAGCTTCAGAGTGTAGAGGCGTGGGGAAATCAGAAGGGCCACATGTACTTAAGACTAAGGAGCTGACTTTGGGCCCCACAATGAAGTAAGTTAGTCAGACAAGGTAATCAATATCACTATTCTTTCAAGAGGTTGTTCTGAGATTTCAAGGGAAGGGGTTACGTTTGCATAGTGTCCTGGTTTACCCCTCTTATTCAAAGTACATCTGGCAATCTCGGAAGACATTTTTTGATTGTTAAAGCTTTGGGCAGAGGATGATGTATCTGGCTTCTAAATGGAGAGCGGAGATGCTATTTGAATCTCCAACAGTGCATGGGACAGCTGCATACAACAAAGCAATGTCCTTCCTACATCGTCCGTGGTGGCAGAGTTGAGGTACCTTCAATTAAAACATGTCACAGCCCCTTCAAGAACTACAGTGACATTATCTAAAAGAAGTTCTTCTTTTCCTCTCACTACTTTCTTGACTCTGTCGATGGGAAGGCAGTATTTATTAGTTGGTGTCCACTACTTCCTTCGAGACAGGAACACCTCACATTCAGCTGCAGTGTGCATTCAAATCACAGCAAGGAACTCTCTCGGCAATCCTGCTCACCTAGCCAGGCATTTTATAAGAACGTGAGAGGGGGCTGAGGTGGGGACTGCAGTTGAGGCTCCAAACTTACTAAGTGAGTCAGCATCTGAAGGTGAGATCACCCTCACCCCTACCCCAGGTCAGTTCATCTTGTTAAACAACCGAATCCGAACGATTAAACTCAACTGTTTGACATCACATGAAAAACTCATACCTGGTTCTGATGGTGATGTCCCTTTAGAGATTAAGTGTCAAGGTGACTTCATTTGTATTCTGATGGAAGGGTTGGTTCTGCTTCTCTTGGCTGGTAGCCACCCTCAGCACCAATGCGGCTCACACCTGGCTGCCTCTGAGCTCACACCTGGTCCATCCCCCTGGAATGATGTCCAGGAAGAACCTTCATTTCTGGATGCGTGCATCATGGTTGCGTGCATCATGAAGAATTGAAGTTTAACCTCGCATGTAGGGCTTCTGACATCAGTCTCCATAGGGTCAAACCTGGGTCGCAACTGTGTGACCTTGAAGAGGTCATTCTTTCTTTCTCCACTGCCTGTTTCCGCCTTGGCAAAACGAGGGGAATATCATTTATCTCACTAGGCTTGTGGTACTGGTGCATAACATAACAAATGTTTAGCACCAAATAAAAAAGTTTCCCTAAATGTCTTCACTGTCGTGTTAAGAACAGTGTCTTCTTCCTAAACAGATGCCAGAGTTGCATGGAACCCTCTAAAGATGAAACTGGTAGGAATGTTCTAGTTGGCAGTCCCAGTATGTGTTTAGCCTCTGTTCAGTGACCCCCTGATGACTCTCTACCAGGGTTGCCATCAATAAACACCAAAGAAAAGCCTGTGGATTTGTGCTCACACCAGAAGTCCTCTCTCTCCTTAAAGCTGCCGCCCAAAGCCACACTTTCAAACATCTCCTTCCTCTACTGCTTCTAACTGTGCTGACTCTGCAAATTCATCCCCTGTCACAGCACAGTGATCAACTGCTCAGGAACCACAGACCATAAGTCCTCCATAACCCTAAATGTGATTTATAGACTAGGGCTTTGAACAATATAGCAAAGTCAATTTTATCTGAAGGAAAATATTATTTTACTAACATTTAAAAAATCCCCTTCTTGGTGGCTCAGGATGATTTAAAATCTAATCAATGATAAAATTCCAAATCCAGCAGGAGACAAAGAATGAAGGATAAAGTGTAGCTAGCCACTTTAATCAGGAAACCAGTTCCTAGATACATTGACATTGGGGGGTTATTAACATTCCTCCCATTCCCTCCTCCCTCCTTCCCTCCTCCCTCCCTCCTTCCCTCTTCCCTTCCTCCCTTCCTCCCTCCCTTTCTTCCTCCTTTCCTCCTTATTTCTTCCCTTCCTTCCTTTTTCTTCAGATCCTGTGGTTTTATTATCTGTATTTTGGCAGCCAGAGCATGCAAAATTGCTCTTGGTTTTCACAAATTAATTCTTGTAGGTTGTGCATTTATCAGGCATTTTGGGAACCTTCTTCAACTTGATGTTGATAAAGGAAAGTTATTTTGAAAGGGGGCGGAGAGGAAGGAATTTATAATTTTTGAACACAAAGAACAATGCAATTCTTATGGCTATTTGAATCATGGGGTATCCCCAAAAGGATAATGAACCGTTAGAGACTAGGAAGGGCTTCTGTTGTAAGGGTTAAGATCTGTGGATCTATCTACTGGCTCCACAATAGAGCGACTCCTCTTTGGGCAGAATTTCTAGAGATTTTGAGCAGGAAGTTGGAAGAAACTCATCTTTACTATTACATGTACCCACCCCATCCCCATGACCCAGAACCCTCACATTCCTTTATAAGAAACAAATACATATCTGGCTGATGAGATGACTTGGTTGGTAAAGGGCTTGTCACAGAAGCATGGGAATGATTTTGGCTTTCCTCAACCCACAGAAAATGTCAGTTGTGCTGGCCTGTATCTGGGGCCTTAGCACTTAGAACTAAGGGTCAGGAACAAGGAGGTGCCTAAAACTCATCGGCCAGCCAACGTACCTAAATAGTGAGAACTTCCTCTTCAGGTTCAGTAAGAGATTTTGTATTAAGATGGAGGACAATTAGAGAAGACACTAAAGATGGACCTTTAGCTTCCACATGCAACTACACATGGTACTACACCTAAGCATGCACGTGTGTGCACAACAATAGCAACAAGTACACCCACCACACACCCAGACACATGAATACAGACACACAGACACCCACCTGTGAGAACACACACACACACACACACACACACACACACACACACAATTAACGCCTCACCTTCTTTTCTATGCTTGCAATTTTCCTGTCCCTTCCTTACCTTTGTTTTGCCTTAGCTTTTTTATTCCACTGGGTACTGTGGCCCTGTTAGAGGACACATTGATCATTGTAGGCATGATGCAATTTGCTAAATGGTGTCCTACTTATGGAAATGCTCACAAAGAGCCCGGAGGGAACAGAAGAATTAACTAAACATGTATTGATCATGTCATATCTGCTGCTTTTCTCATTTGACCTGTCCAGGACTTGGTCTGGTCTCTCTTGATCTGTGATACAGAAAGCTGAGAACATTCTTTAGGTTCCATGGTGGTTTTAAAGCTAGGCAATGGCAGGCAGTGCTTGAAACAAAGTCTCATTTTAAAAGAAACCCTAGTACAGTGTGGAATTTAAGGAATTTGGAGAGAGAGGGGCCTTGAGAGTGGTGGCCAACAGCTTTGAAAACCACCCTGCCTGGCAACTGTTACACAGTGTAGCACTTGATAAGACCTACCATGTGCTAGAGTCCTGGACACCACTCTAGGAGGCACCAAAAGCACCTACTATGGACAGTGCTTATGCAAGCTTAAGCACCAAGGAGTGTCCAAAGAGGGTTATAGCATAATCAAGTCCAGGAAAACAAGCTGACATTTTATAAGTTTTAAAAATGTTCAAGTTTTATGCACATATTAAATTCTAAGAAGGCAGTAGATATACTTCACTGAATGCACAGAACCCTGTGTACTTATACATAGAAGTGGGGGGGGGGGGCGGAGATGAAAGTCCACAGTAATAATGCTGATCTTGCATGAGGCAGAGCTAGAGAAATGGCTGGGACCATGTTCATTCTGGGAGGTGGTAGCTCTGGCCTCTGTTTCTTTGCAATTTTCTTGCTCTCTCTCCTCCTGCCCATCTCGTTCTTCCCTACTCTTTCATTCTGAGCCAGTCTGAGCTTGCACTTGACAGTTCTGTCTTCTCCTGTGGGTGTCTTTTGTCTATCCAGTGAAACAAAGGCAGGAGAAGAGAGGAAGGGGAACAGACAGGATACTTGAAGACCAGATGGCACATACTCAGACCAGGACAAAGACTAGGAATTCAGAGGGCCGGGTGGCTGGCTATATTCTGACACCTGCGGGGAAGGGAAGAGATGAACTCAGCATCAAGTTTTTTGGTGGGGGGCAGTGTCAAGGCTAAAAAAGTGACTCGGGGCTTGAGATGGGATGGTTTCAGGTGTGGGGAGATGGAGAAGGGTATGGAAACCAGTACAATGAGACACACCTTGAGGTCCTGAATCTTAAGCAGCATTACTATACAGCAACTCATAAGTATAAACCAGGGCCAAGCTGAGAGTTTGAGAGGTGTAAGGCAGATGCTAGAGCAGGAAACCAAGCTGAATCCTGTGAACACATCCCTGTGTCTCCCTAACTTTAGCATCAGGTTTATTCATCTTAATTGCACCTAAAGTTATAGCCTAAAGATTTATAACCACTCTCTGTTTATCTGATACAGGCTAGGTGATTCGAGCTAGGAGATTCAAGATGGGGGTAGACTTTAAGGAACTAAGCCCCACACATCGATACGAACCAAGTTGTGATGCTAGGAAGGAAAGTAGCCATGTGGGGCTGCGTTCGAAATGAGAAGCATCAGTTAGAGGCAGTGAGGCAGGAGTAGGAGCAGGAAAGGAGGGAGGGAACTTCCCTGAGTGATGGAGTCTGGTCCAGGAAGTGACTGGAGAGGAGAAAGAGAACCGAGTGGGACTTCAGGATGACTTAGTGAAGGCTGGGGTTTGCCTCAGTTCAGTGGGAGTAGCTGCAGGGATGTCTCCTGTGTCCGTGGGCCCGCACGCCTGTCTACTTGGACAGGTTGCTTTTGGTGTTTTCTTTTGCTTAGAATGAGATTGTAATGGTATAAAGTAGAGTTTGCCACCACGGCCTCCCATTGTACCACTGAGTCAGCCCTTCCATCTCTTTCATGACTTGGATGTTGAGTAGCTTGATGCTGTCTGTACTAGGTGCCTTCCCCATTGCTTTGATACAAAGAAAAGCAATTTGAGGAAGGGAGGGCTTCCTTTTGCCCATAGTACAAGGGTACAGGATAGTCCACTATGGGGAAGGACCCAATGCCAGGAGCTGGAGTAGCTGGTCACATCGCATCTATGGTTAGGAAGCAGAGATGAATCCTGGGGTTCAGCTCACTGTCTCCTTCTTATCCTGTCCTGAGTTGCAGTCCCTGGGGCGAGTCCACCTGTGTTCATGTTGGGTTTCTCACCCCAGTTAATCCAGTTCAGAAATTCACCCCCCACCCCAAAGACTGGAGGGTTGCTTATCTCCCAGGTCAGGGTAGATCCTGTCAAGTTGACAATCAATATTAGCCAACACAGTGTATAAATTCATTTCTGTTACTGAGCCCCAAGCTTACTGCTTGATAATTACTAATCCCTCAGTGGAATAACTCAGTCTTTAGGAGAGAACCCAGCTAAGTTTTCTCAGTAGAATAATTTAAAAGTCGTAACGATTTTTATTGACGTGTATTGTATGTGTCTATACGGGGTGATGACACCATCTGTGTGTCGTTGCTAGTAGGATCTAGAAGAGGGCATTGGGTCCCTCAGAGCAAGTTATGGGCAATTGTCACTCTCAACATGAGTACTGGAAACTGAGCCTGGGTCCCTGCAAAGGCACAGGACATTCTTCACCGCTGAGCCCTTTCTCTAACCCCATCCGCTTGTCTGGAAGAACATGCTCGCTCATCCCTGCATTTGAGTGACATTCTGAATTCCAACTGAAAAATATGAGGTTCTTGTTAGTAGCACTCTCAGTAGTGATGGTCTAGCCACAAATATTGATATACACCTTTGTCAGTGGTTCTCATGAGCTGCTCACTTACAGCAGCCATGCCTGTGTCTGCTCACTATGGTCTTTAACAGACCTTGTGACCAAGAGAGCTATCATATCTTGTTCATGTTAATGAGATTGCTGTTCTTTAGAGAGGTTAAGTCGCCATCTAAAGGTCACCCAGCTGATCAGATAGGCAGCAAGAACCCAACCCAGGCATTCTGTGTGATTTGAGATCTGGAGATGGCCTGCACGGAGAGGGATGGTATAAAATAAGTGATATATTTACTAATTATGATCCGTCTAAGTGTAATTACCTTTGGTCACACATCCCAAGCTTTGTATAGCAAGTTTGTTATTTCAATTTTGACATAGAATGTTTTGATTGATTAAAGTAGTGGAGAAGCCTAAAATGGAGAGAGGCCCCAGCATGCTCAGAGTGCCTCAGGCAGCACCTCAGATGCAAAGAATAGATGCCAATAGAGTCCGGCGGGCAAAGGTTGCTTGCTAATAAGCGACCCACAGCGACCAGGACAGTTGTAATGCATGAATCCTCCTGTTCAGAGTCCCAGTCTCTATGGTCGAATATTTCAGATCAGTTATGACCTTTTGAAGCAGGTCTTGATGGAACACAGCTGAAGAGTGGAAAATGGAGCTGAGATGGATAGATCTGCTCGTCCACTCGCTCACACGCTCATTCATAGGACCGGGATGACTAGAATGGTCCCCACATACCTAGGACTGTGCTCTACCATGGGAGATGGAAAGCAGCAGATGGAAGTTTTCTTTGGAGAAAAGGAGTGAACCGAAGAGTAGGGAAGATAAAGATGTCTGGCTGTTAGAAGCAAGGTGGAGCACCACAGCCAACCATCTGAGTGCAACAGGGAAGAGGGTGGCATGCTAATTTTAGAATCATAGGGAGAACCAGTCTGGTGAGGGACAGAGGCAAAGCTGAGGGTGTCGGCCAAGAGTGCCCGCTAGTTCATTGTCTGCCATGCATGGCTGTGCTGATCCAAATGTTGGGCCAGAGGAGAGGAAAAGCAAGTAATGTTGATGTTCTCAGAGTAGCAGGGAACGTGGTATCGGTGTGTGTGTGTGTGTGTGTGTGTGTGTGTGTGTCTGTGTATATGTGCATGTGTGTATGTATGCACGTACTTGTGTGTGTTAGAGAAGGCAAGTCGCTTGCCTTACCTTAAGTGAATGCTTCTGGCCTGTGACTAGGCCCTGGCTTCTGCTTATCCAGTAACGGTTTGCTTTGTTTTCCTTCTGTTTGCAGCAGTCCTATGCCCCAGCTCCCCACCCCATGGCTCCTCCCAGCCCCAGCACAAACAGCAGCAGCAACAGCAGCGGGGAACAGTTGAGTAAGACAAACCTATACATCCGAGGACTTCCACCAGGCACCACTGACCAGGACCTCATCAAGCTATGTCAACCGTAAGTGTCCGGAGGCTCAGCGGGCCTGTTCAGACGCACATGTCACCTGTGGACACCCTGGGGGTTGCTGTAGCCACTGCAGACTCAATGATAAAGCCTCTGGTACATATGTGTGTGTGGAAGGGGAGATGTAAATTTGGGGACTTGCTCCAGCTTCCTTCAGGGAGCAGGGGTTTGGTGCATGACTAGGGGTGTGTGTTTCTTGAACCGATGGCTTAGGAACTGGAGCTGAGACATGTGTATTGACCCTGAAAGTCAGAGAGTGACAATAGAGACATGTCCTTCACTGATAAAGCTGGAGACAAGGGTTGGTGATGGATGACTATGGTCATGGAAGGAGCCACATTAGAGAGAGGTGTCAGTAATGCAGGTGATTGCAGGATGCCATCCTGCCTGGGCACCAAAGCTTTCCTAGTCGTACTTGGTAAATGCAGGCTTAATCAGGACCAGATAATTGGCCCTTTAATCTCCCTAGAAGTAGCTATTCCCTAGCCTTGTGACACTACTTCCCATCCAAGCAGAGAACCCTCTGATGGAGTCCTTCTTTATTTCTCAAGATAGATGGAAATAATTGAGTTTTCCTCCTAAAACATTTTTATTAATTCCTTAACTATAAGCACACTTATTATTATCAATCTCATGTCTGTGAAAATATGTTAACTCTACATAGATTTACCCAACAAGTAAACTCAGTAACAAATAATGAATTAAGAACCACAGGCTGGTGTTTTTAGATTTCCCTCTTATTATTTTCAAAATATCATCGATTCAGATATCTGCAATTTGATTGTCCCACAATATTTTTAAATTTGGGAGAAACTACTCCTCAGTTGCTTCCTTTCTCCTTTGTAACCAGGTGGCTGTTTATTTTGTAAGGTTTTTTCCAACTTCTAAACCATCAGAAGGAGAAAACACAACAGGCAAGAGAAAACACAACAGGCATTATCTATTTGCTTTCAATATGAATAGAAAAGCTGAGAGTTCATTTCTAGACAACAGATAATGGCAGACAGACATAAACAAACATCCAAAAAGTCATAGACAGATATTGATAAACAATAGGTGTGTTTAGATAAACACAGCCTGTTGCTACTGTCTGCTTGATTTTGTACAAGATGTTATGTGGAATTGTGCAGGAAAAATATTTACTTAGAAGACTGTCTGCTGGAGTTGTGCAGGAAGAACATTTACTTAGATGGCTTTAGTTTTAGCTTCCTGATGTTAGGACTACCATGACAGAGGCATGTGGGCACTTCTTAATTATTTTTTTTTGGGGGGGGGTTGAGAATCAGAAGGTAAATAGATTGTTAGAAAGAGCTATAATATTTTGGAAAGGAAGGTCTTTGAAAATATTGAAATTATTGGCTTTATGATTAGGTGTGTAGATAAATTCCATTTTCATTAGATCATACTTGAGTCATATTCATAAGGCACATTTTCTGGGTATTTTGTAGGGATTCTGGTTGTTCTGTTTGTTCCGTGGTGTTCTGAGTCTGAGAGACTCTGCTTCACTGGGTCTGGGGAGGAAATCAAGAGGTGAACATTTCCCACAGGCCCTCTCATGTAGCAGATGCTTGTAGCTCGTCTCCAAAACTCTTCTCTCATGGACACATGAGGACCACTGACTGTTCTGGTCCAAAGCATTGTGCTGATGTGGTCAAGCAGGGATGTCCACTCAGACTGCCTCAGCCCTGGTGTGGTCATTTCCATTTCCTCCTTACAAAGAGTGAGCTGAAGACTGGGGTTGCAGCTCAGCCAGTAAAGTGCTTTGCTTTATAAGTGTGAACACCTAAGTTCCACTGACCTTGAACCCACGTGAAAGACCAGGAATGGTGGTACACACTTGTAATCCAGTTCTAGGTAGATCAGCTTAGCCTACATGGCAGACTCTAGGATGATACCTGAGCTTAACTTTCTGACCTCCACACAGATGCGTAGAGGTGTGAACATGCACCCTACAACACACACACACACACACACACACACACACATACATACACACACGCATATGAGCATGCACCTATAGACTCCATCACACCCCCACTCAAACACACAAAATTGGGTGGAGTTTTCTTTCTCTAGATTTTTATTTGTAGTATTTGGGATGTGCTGAAACTGTCTCTGAACAATGCAGCAGAACCCATTGTTCAGTACTCTAGACTTCTGGGACAGCTTTGCTACAGACTCGGAGGCTTGGACTTAGCCATGGTTGGGAATGTATATAATGTAGGAACTGGCAAAGCCCATACATGAGAGCTTTCTGGAACTTTTATTTGACTGAAGAGCTGGTCCGTGGACACGCCACTGTGGCTGCAGCAGGGCACAGGTCTCTGTCAGCTTCCATCTCTGTAAAGCGTTGCTGGTTATTTTAGAAATGGGAAATATTACCCAAGGCCCATGTGGGCTTGGAAAGACGTGGTGGTCAGGAATGTACAGAAGCATAGACATCTTGCTGATGTTTCTAATGTATATTTGAGACATTTCAAGGACGTTATAGAAGCAGAAAGCAATGGTTGGCCATACACACTAATAGTTGCTGGCTAGTAAGACTTAGCCAATGGTCAGATTACTGTAAAAACATTTTTGAGTTCTCTAGTCACTGAAATGATTATGACCTGGTATTAATTGCTTGTAATATTTTCCTTAGAGAATCTTAGAGAATAGTTATGACTACTCAGCATAGTAGAAGTAATTGTGTATTAAGATATCTGGCTCCCACACCTATCCACCGGGTGTGTCAACAGTGAAGTCTTTGGCCTTAGGCAATTCAAAGAATGGATTTGAATTGAAGCTATTTACATTTCTTTAACTTCAGTGGGTGAAGGCCTAGTTTGGAACTTGCCTGGGTCTATCCTGTGTCACTTGTCTCCCTGTCCAACATCGGCGCAGCCTCAGCCTGAGGTGGCTAACCATTCTAAGAGCTGCTGGCTGAGGGTGCTCTTGCTGAGAGACAGACAGAGCTCACTTGGAAAACCTTGTCTCCTCTTTTGCAGCCTTAGTTCCCCTATGGTGCATATTACTTGTATGCATTGTTTTCAAATTTGACATTTCTATCCAGGATCCAACATTTTAAGATATGAAAGAAGGTATTGGCGAGATTTTTGTTTTTTTGTTTTGAGGCAGTGTCCCATGCATTCAAGGATGCCTTCAAATTTGATGTTTAGACCAAGATGCTCATGAACTTCTCTGATAACCCCGTCTCTGCCTCCTAAGTTCTGGAATTGATCACCGGTGTGCACCACCACACCAGGTTTATGTGGTGTGTGGTATCAAACTCAGGACTTTAGGCACGCTAGACAAACCTACCAGCTGAGTTGTGTCCCAGGCAGTATTTGCAGGGTTATGCAAACATTCTGTGTTGCCTAGTTACCATGCTAATTTCTGTGAAGTTACAGCTACTTCTAAAGTTAATATAAATCATGTGACAGGAAGTGTAATGACTACTCATATGGGTGACAATAAGATGATAGAAAACAGATACTCAAAAGCATCATAAATATATTGAATTTTCTGGATATGGTACCCATATGAATGTTAATGTACAACAAGATGATGATATAAAAGAAAATAAATGTAGTATGCTTCAATGTGTAATATGAAAACAAATTTTTAGTGACATCCGCACCCTCCGTGTTCAGATGAGAAGTAAAAATAGATAAAGGAAAAAGAGATAAAGCTGAAGGATAATCAGGAAGACAGAGTTTTGATCTACAACAATCTCTAGTTACAGCCATATCTTCGATGAGTGCCTGGCCGAGCATGTTTAGTAGGAAACAGGACCTTTTGTATCTCTTTAGAAAGCACAAAATAGGGACTATTCTTACCCAGGTTCTCAGCAAAGAAATATTTTTTAAATTATTTTATTAGATATTTTCTTCATTTACATTTCAAATGCTATACTGAATGTTCCCTATACCCCACCCCCAGCCCTGCTCCCCTGCCCACTCACTCCCACTTCTTGGCCCTGGCATTCCCCTCTATGGGGCATATAAAGTTTGCAAGACCAAGGGGCTTCTCTTTGCAATGATGCCTGAGTACGCAATCTTCTGCTACTTATGCAGCTAGAGACACGAGCTCTCGGGGTACTGGTTAGTTCATATTGTTGTTCCACCTACAGGGTTGCAGCCCCCTTCAGCTCCTTGGGTACTTTCTCTAGCTCCTCCATTGGGGTCCCTGTGTTCCATCCAATAGATGACTGAGCATCCACTTCTGTGTTTGTCAGG
>NC_034599.1:110019153-110050895 GCF_900095145.1 Mus pahari | reverse complement strand
GTCCTCTACCAGCATCATGAGGTATGCTTTTAAATCTGAGTCTTGCTTTTTGGGTGTGTTGGGATATCCAGGACTGGCTGAGGTGGGAGTGCTGGGTTCTGATGATGGTGAGTGTTCTTGGTTTCTGTTAGTAAGATTCCTATGTTTGCCTTTCGCCATCTGATGATCTCTGGAGTTAGTTGTTATAGTTGTGTCTGGTTGGAGCTTGTTCCTCCTGTGATTCTGTTAGCCTCTGTCAGCAGTCCTGGGAGTCCAGCTCTCTCCTGAGTCCCAGTGGTCAGAGTACTCTCCACAGGCAAGCTCTCCTCTTGCAAAGAAAGTTCACAGAGGCCTGGTATTCAGATCTGCCTCCTGGCTGAAGAAGTAGACCCAAAACAGGGCCTGTCCCCGTAGATGTGTAGCCTCTCCAGTTTGCACACTCACCTGCACAGGCTAGACTCCGAGGGACCCTGGACACAATATGTCTCTCTCACCTGCTCTGGCAGACATAGCCCTCCTAGGTGGCCACCTTTCCTCTGGCAGGGAAGGTGCCCAAATGTCTGGAGCCCGAAACAGGGTCTGTCCCAGAAGCTAGATTGCTTCTGTCTGCCCCAAAGCTGTGTAGCTTCTGTAGTCCACACTCTCACCAATGCAGACTGGAGCCTGGGTGCACCAGTGCAAAGCTGGCTCCCTTACCAGCTCAGGCAGTGAGAGTGCTCCGGGGCGGACAACTCTGCTCTGGCAAGGATGGTGCCTGGATGTCTGGATCCAGAAATGGGGTCTTTCCCAGAAGTTGTGTCGCTTCTGCAGTCCACCCTCTCCCTGGCAACAACCAGAGCCTGGGCGTACATGAGCAAAGATGGCTCCCTTACCAGCTCAGCGCAAAGAAGTATTTATAGGATGGACATGGTCTTGCATGCCTGTGATCTCAGCACTTGGGAGGAGGAAGGAGAAGGCAGAGGGATCAGGGTTATCCTTGGAAACATAGAAAGTTGAATGCTAGTCTACCCGACATGAGACCCTGTTTAACAATAGTAAAGATAGTAAAAACAAAAAGCAATCAAGGAAAGGATGTATTTATATAACACTTCTAGCATGTTGGTGGTGACACAGTCTAGATAAAGCCTCTGCCTTAACTCAGCTTTCTTCTACGGGAAAAAAGAAGTATATACTAAAGAAACATTTGTCTTGAAATAAAAAGATAGCCCTACATTCAGAGATGAAGCTCGACAACTCTTAGTTAATAACATGCCCTCGGACAGTCACCACTGAGGAGACAACAATTAAGATCATAAGGGTGAATCAGCATGATGAGGAACAAAGGGAGGGGCATCCCAGGCAGAGTGAACATCTTACTTGCAGACTCCATGTCTGTCTGAAACCCTGCAAGGACAAGAGCTTGAAAAGGTCAACGTGACCAGAGCGAAGGGCAGCGGACCTCAGCACACAGTGAACCTGCAGCACAGAGGGGGACAAGACCTCTCTGTAGAGGAAGCCACAGAGTGGCCACAGACAATCTCGTTTTATAAAAGGTATCCTTAGCTGCAGAGTGAGGAGGAGGTCCTTTGAAACTGCTGACCGTTGAGAATGGGTGTGATTGAAGAGTTATTTGGAAGCAAGATTGACCAGCATCCACAGAAGGTGGGAGAATGACTGTTGGATGGTTGTGATGGCAGAACCCTTGACTGGGAGGAAAGATGTACTGTGCACTTTTGTGCTGGTCCTGGGGGCTGGATTTAGTGTCCTGTATAACTGAGGTGAGGCAAGCTCTTTATGCCTGAGCTGCGTTCCCAGCCACTTCGACTTTACTTAGAAACTCTGTTTAGATTTTGCTTCTTTGCTGGCCTATGACTCTGCCTGTTACCCAAGGAGCCTTGAATTTACAATCCTACTGTCCCAGGCTTCCAAGTAGCTGGGATTATAGACTGCACCACAGTCTACAATTGTATTCATATTGTTTTAATCAAAAAGCAAAGTAAAGCAAGGCATTGAGGACCCAATAGCTTCAAAACAAACAAACAAAAGGACAGAAATTGGCAAATATAAAAAAATAAATCCAACTCATTTAACCTTTATTTAGTCCCTATCTCTTGCCTGTCACAAATGGGCACCCCCCCCCCAATAAAACATCCAGTAGTGGATGCAGTGAAAGTACCCAAGGCAGACACAGTGGAGACTGACAGAGAGAAAGATTAATTGACACCAGGAGTGACAGAGAGAAAGACTTACTGACACCAGGAACTCCCAAAGGCTGGCACACCTTAGAATTACCCAACCAGTTAATCATACACACACGGGTCGGGTGGGCTACCAGGTAACAATGATCATGGGTGGACACTTCAATCACCTGGCCTCTGATTATCACATGACAGGCAGTTCAGTATGACACAATCGCATTAAGTTTGGGAAGGTTGCAGTGTTTTTTTGTTTTTTTTTGTTTTTTTTGATTGAATAAAAGTTAGGTGATATAATGAGTTTTCAATCCTTAAGTTGAATCTCCCCCTCAAAGAAATGGGCAACTTCCTCTCCTCCTCCCGCGTCTCTGTCCCCATCTCTGTCTCTCTCCCATTTCTCTCTCTTCCCCTCTCTCCCATTTCTCCCTTCCTTCTTGTTTTCCTTTTGCATTTGTCAAATGGTCTAACGCATTGTGTAATGGACTCTCACTGGACCGGGTTGGACTAGACAATCTGTCTGCCCCAGTCCTGCAATTGGTTAATGTATGCTGTATAATCACAGCCACGCCTTAGAAACACACTGGAAAAGTAACATTAAGCATTAATCACGATGGAAAAGTCATGAATGTATCTACAGTTTCTATGTCTAGCCTATCTTTTATCTTAACTGTGCAAGTCACTTATCCATTTGAATTAGAACAATTTCAGGAAGCCTTGACCAAGAAGCAGGTGTGGTAAGGCAGAGCTGCAATCCCAGTACTTGAAAGGTTGAGGCAGGAAGATCATCTGGAGTTCAAGGCCAGCATGAACTCCACATGCCGAAACCTTATTTTAAAACAAAAACGACAGAGAGGAGCCCTGGACAGTTGTTGCCAGGTTGTAATCAGCTCACCTGGCCTTCATCGAAATATCCAGTGAATGGTTCTGCTGAGATGTGAGCAAGTCGCTGCTGAGAAGAGCCAGCTGTCCTGCCCTCCTGTTGTTCCAGTGAATGCCCCCCTTGTTCAAGTTCCAATACCCTAAAGTTGTCCCCTTTACAAATGTGAGTGTGAATATCACTTTCTCGTTTAACAAGAGAGGAGACACACCCATCTTGGAAAGCCAGCAGAAGAGAATGAGTGTGTGCTCCAAGCTGAAGGGTCTGCAGGAGCCAATCACCTCGACTTTTACTCTGCCTCCGGATGTCCTCGTACAGTGTGGACCGAACACTGAACAGGAAGAGTGGCTCCCAGGCCATCCAGCTCCAGCGCCGACAAGTCCATTACACACCATGTCAGACAGTTTTGACAAATGGGCTGACACAATCAAACCTTTTATCAATTTAAAAGTAACCCTGTCACAGTATCCGTCAAACCACTGAGATACAAGTAAAGAAAAACAGGGAGCTCCTGAGGAACTGAGTAAATAAGAGGGGGGATGTGCCTGGGAATCCCCTCCCTTCTTCTTGCCCATGTGTCATTGAAGATTTAAAAGTCCCTTCTAATAAGACACAAGGAAATTTATTAGCTGCTTTCTTCAGCAGGTCACACTCAAGTTACACAGCTGCTGGTGAGGCACCATAAATCTGTGGTGGCAGGTGTGGGTGGAGGTGAGTTCTAGAATCTTTGAACCATGCTTGTTGTGTCTTATAAAGGAGAGGACCCTAAAGACTCAGGCTGAGATCCCTATGTCTGCCAGGCTCTGACAGTTGGCTTCATCATCATTCATGTTTTCCTTTAGGCGAGATTAACAATCATCTCTTATATGCTAGACATGCCATTTGATTAGTGCTTAGTGACTAATTGGCATCAATAATGCATTGTTATGAGTATATATACTAATAAAGGCATTCATGGTGGGACTAGGCAGATAATTCAGCCAGAGACGTCCTTGCAGTGCACAGGTGAGGACCTGTTTTCAGTCAACCCCCATGCACAATAGCCAGACATGAAGGAAGGTGAGTACTTGCAATATCAGCATGGGGGAGGCAGAGACAGGAGAAGCCTGGGGACATTCTGACTGGCTAGCTTAGCCTATTCAGAGACCTTCAGGACACTGTGACTAAAAGAAATGATGGAAAAAGCTAAGGAATGGGTACCTGAAGCTGTCCTCTGGCCTCTACCTTCATGTGCACACTCGTGTACCTACCCACACACACATGCAAGTCATAGAAAAATTAATTGTGTAAGGATCCCATGCTGTGTACTCTGCTAAACCTGTACATCATTTTACACAGTGCTCAGGATACCCCTCTGACACGGACATCATTTCTGAGTAAATGAGTCAAAGAGGCTCAGAAAGGCTAGGGCACAGGGACAAGTTCCGACAGACCTCAGATTCGGTGTCTGGCTCTTGCTTCAAAGCCTTTATTCACAACGTTCAAATCATCCATGCACTAAGAACATAATTTGTAGTTCCCTGGCTCTGTTGGCTGATGTGAGAATTCCAAGGGCGCTTTGAAAGGCTAGAGCATCTAAGAGTGTGATCTGGGGACATCATGCAGGCTTCTGACTCAGAAAGTATGGGATCAGCCTGGACATTAAGATTTACAAAACACACTCAAGTGATTCTAATGTTTAGCAAAGCAGATACTCCTGGGGCCAATAATGTCCACAGTAGTCAGGAAACATTTTCTTTTTCTTTTTGTCATAAATTTTTGTGTGTTATAGGCATGTATGTGCACATGTATTTATATGTACATGCATATCTGTGCACATAGAGAAGCAAGAGGGTGATGTTGGGCATCTTCCTCTATACCTCTCTACCTTGTATTCAGAGACAGGATTTCTCCTTGAATCTGGAGCTGGCTGTCAGGTTTGACTAGCTGGAAAGAGAGCCCCCAGGGTCGTCCAGATGCCAGCTTCTCCACCCTAGAATTTCAGGCAAATGCTGTATCACCCAGCTTTTTATGTGGAAGCTGCACAAACTCAGGTCTTCATGCCTGTAAGCCAGTTCATTGCCCCATGAGCCAGCTCCCCAGCACAGTCTTCTGATTCCACCAAAGCCATTAAGTTTCTGAATGTTTACCATGCCAGTGCTTACTACGGTTTGATATTCAAAGGGATTGTGATTCTAAAAATAAACCCACATTTTTCAGAAGTCTGGGGACATACTAAAAATCAGTCTCATCATTTCCCTTTGTTATTTTCACTACTTTGATGAGAAAGGTCTGTCTTCTTTTTCCATTTTGTTTTTGTTGTTGTTGTTTCTGGATAGGGTCTCCGAGGTAGGCCGGGCTGGCTCGCGCTCACTGTGTAGCCCACGCTGGCCTCAAAATCATATCAGTCCTCCTGCCTCTGCCTCTAAAGTGCTAGGGAGCAGGCATGAGCCACCAGCTTAGGCTCTGTTAAATGTTTTCTTCTAATCTATTTGAATATTTCACTAAGTTGTCCGTAGCTGATAATGAGTGCTCTTTCCTGGTTAGCTTGAGTGAAGAAGAAAAGAGACATGCATATTGAGAGCGTGGTGGTGGTGGCCTACAGAAGACCAGGGCACAGGAGGGTGTGGCCAATCCATTCTTGATGTGCTAAGTGGAAGACTGGGGCTTGAGAAGATGTGGAGATGCAGGCGGACACTGGAGGGATGTGCAGTTTAAGGGCTGGACTGGGATGTGTTCCAGAGCATCCTGGCTTGTCATTTGCCCAGTGATTGCCAAAGTTTGCAAGGCTGTGAGTCCTTCTTAGTCCTTGTCAAGTGTGTTAGATTCAGGAGACATTTTGGAAGGGCTGTGACAGAATAAACTGAATCATCTGTGTCAACAGGACAGGTGAGCTGATGGAGAGGAAAATTAAGAGAAATTCCTCAACACTTGGCTTGGGTCTCCAGAGAAAGTCTAGATCCATTTATTAGCTCGAGGATTGTGGAAACAGGAATTTGGGGGAGAAAGACATCAAAGGTGTTCTAGTCTTCTCAGTTTTGGGGAATGGTTAGGCAATTAAAAAAACAACAACTCTGTGCCATCAGTGATTTTATATATATATATATATATATATATATATATATATATGTATATAAGAATGATCACCAGTGATCACATGATATACATCAGTAGTATAATATAATCTAATTTTCAGCCAAAGGTATAGAATTGGAGTTCTAAAACTTATAATTGGCTTTTAAGCCCTTCCCACTGATGTGATGCTAATATAGTACCTCACAGACCCTGGACAGTATTCTGCGCATTTGGCATGTGAGTACATTATAGGACGTATATGAAGTTGGTTTTATAACTCATGCACACCTTCAGTTTATAAATGAAAAACAATGTACCAAATAAACCACGTGACTTCCCTGATATAAACTGCCTGGAATAGGCAAGCACAGGTTTATCTGCTTATTCATCATTGATGTGAAGGGTCTCATGTAGCCCAGGCTGGCCTTAAATGTGATGTATAGCTGAGGATGACCTTGAGCTTCCGATCCTCCCCCCTTCCCCTCCCAAGTGCTGGGATTATGTGTGGGGAGCATAGCATCCAGCTTATCATAGGGTTAAAGATCCTTAGAGAGCTGTACCCTGATCTGTACCCACCATGTATGAAGCAAGGACAGAAAATGGCCACCCACCTCAGTGTTCAGTGGCTCAGAGAAGACAGAAGAGGAGTCTGCAAAGGAACCATTAGCAATGCGGATAGAAACCATGAGAGGGCTAAGTGATAGAAGTGTGGGTTTTTTTGTTGGTTGGTTGGTTGGTTGGTTGGTTTTGTTTATTGACAAAGTGCAGGGACTCTACATATGCAATACTGTTGGGAAGTCATGACCAGACCAACAGAGAAGTTACCCTTGGACGAGGGAGCAGCAGGGAGCAGCAGGGAGCAGCAGGGAGCAGCAGGGAGCAGCAGGATCTTCTGGAAATTGAGCCAAGGAAATCTTTGCAGAGTCAGGCACTAAAAGCCTTTGGAGTGGGTCACTGCCTGCCAGTCCTTTGAACAAACCACTTGCCTCTCTTTTGTGCCTCAGCTACCCTAAACTCCTCCCATGTTCCAGCATTTCAGGTTTAGCTCCTCAGCTCTATCTCTCTGTGTCTCTTTCTCCATCCCTGGCTCATTCTGCCTGGGTCTCTGTGGCCCTTTCTCTCCTCTCTCCCTCTTTCTTCCCATCCAGTCAATTTCCACTCCTTCTTCAACTGAGCTCTACCTCTGTCGTTTTTGTGTCCCCAGTTTCTAGCACACTGCCAGGCGTTTAAATGACAACGGGTAAATATTTATTGGCTGATTGAGCCTGAGTTCGTCGGTTATGTTAATATGATTTTATTGGACTGGAGAAACAGGGCAGACTTTGAGTTAACAGTACGAAGTGTCGGTAATGGCATTTTATGTTTGACACCACATCCAGCATTGTTCTACCAGGGTGAACAAAGACAGATATCGAATGTGAACCTCTTTTACTGAGTAAATCTCAAGGAGTGTTTGGGAAGGACACCCCAGTGTACCCCGAGTCACATGTACTCAAAGAACCATATGAAGATCAATGGCTTCCTCGCTCACTCACTGTGACTGCCGAGACAAGAAATAACCATTTGTTCTGGCTGAAGCCACCAGGTTTCAGCTGTCAAAGCTCACCTTGCCTGTGCTCATGCTACAACTGATGCACAGTGACATGGATTCATGGAAGTTTCCAGAATGCCCTCAGCACTGCAGATTTCCTTCAGTTTCTCTTGGAAACCAGTGGGTCTGGGAGCACACCCTCAGAGAGAGTTGATGAAAGGACACACAATGCATTCTGCGCATCTGATGCATTGAAAGTGGCGCCCTTCTATGTGAGACTTGGCAGCTCTGGGATCTACAACCATTACTTCACTGGACTGAGAGTAAATGACCCGTGTGACGCGTTCTTTAGAAACTGTTTTCACTTCTCACCTGCTAACATATTAATTTCCTTCTAACACTGGTAACTCCCTGAGAAATACAAGTACTTTGTTTGATGTAGTATAAAATGCCCCCTAGAATTTTATGCAGTAGATGTTGTTTTAGGCGGGAATGGAGAGATGGGCCAGTGAGGGAGAGCATTTGCTGTTCTTGCAATAAATAAATAAATAAATAAATAAATAAATAAATAAGTTCCGGTTCCAGGACCCATGTAGTGTCTTCACAACCATCAGTAACTCCTGTTCCAGGGCATCGACACACCCTCTTCTGGCCTCTGCTGCTACTGCATGTGTGATGCCCATAAATTTGTTCAGGTAAACACACAAAAAACTAACTAGATAGATAGATAGATAGATAGATAGATAGATAGACAAAGGAGTGAATAACGAATGAATGAATAAATAAATACATCTTTAGATTTCTTGCTTTAGGGTAGTTTTACTCACCTGCTTATTTGTGTCTAGTCTCGAAATATAGGCTAAGTTGACTGTGAATTTAAAACACAATTTAAGCTGGCTTCTAACTTGTCATCCTCCTGCCTTAGGCCATGAGTTCTGGGATTAATAGAGTCAACTGATTGGGTTAGACTCCAAATCAATATTGTTGAAAAGTAAACGTGAAAGCATTCACTTTAAGATGTTGGCTTCGCTGTTTTGAAAACAAATCTACCTGTGTTCAGCCCCAATGTGGTACTCAAGATGGAAAGT
Source organism: Mus pahari (assembly GCF_900095145.1). Taxonomy (NCBI): domain Eukaryota; kingdom Metazoa; phylum Chordata; class Mammalia; order Rodentia; family Muridae; genus Mus; species Mus pahari. Next base: position 110,042,192 of record NC_034599.1, on the reverse strand, counting down.
CTTCCCACCAGTCTGTAAGAGTGGCTATCAGCCTCGCTTGTGTCCCCTTTGGGGGTCTAGTGGCCTTCTCATGGGGGGCACATATCAGATATCATACATATTAACTGTTTACATTAGAATTCATGTGCTACGAAACAGCAAGGAAAATAATTCTATGGTTGGAGTCACCACACATGAGGAACTGTATTAAAGGCTCACAGTATCAGAGAGGGAGAGAACCACTGGTCTAGAAGATTATTGTTTAAGTATAAACTTATGCTAGGAAACACAGTTTAAAGTCATGCTAACCATGAAAGCAAAGAGCTAGAGTTGCTGTTAGGTTGGCTTAATTGTGAGTCCGTTATAGCTTCCCAGTAAACATTTACTAGCTGTAGAACCTTGGCCAAGATATTAGGCCCTGTAAATCTAATAATGAGGGGCTTATGCTTAGCCTTTAATAAATGCCAGCTTAATAAGTATATAAATAAGTACCAGTCATGTATACAATGGACATTTTTTTTTTACTGTAATTCGTAGTTTTAAAGATTTGTGTATTTTCATTTTATGCAAGCGAGTGTTCTGCCTCATGTGTGTGTGAGTGCCACACCTGCGTGTGGCCTGGTTTTTGAGGAGCCTAGAAGATGGTGTCAGGGTCTCAGAGCATGCCTGTAGTGAACCCAAGTTCGACAGTCCTCCACTGAGCCTCTCTTCCCAGGTGATTCTAGGCTGTGTCGAGTTAACAACGAAGGCTAATCATCACCATGGCTTTCTAAGGACCCCCTTCATGGTAGGGCAGCCATGGTGGCTGGACTATAAAATCTTAAGGCCCACCCTCAGCAAACCACTTCCTCCAGGGAGACTCCCCCTTACAACCTTTCAAATTAGTGCCACCAACTGGGGCCCAAATGTTGAAACACTTAAGCCTTGGTGGGTGGGAGGATTTTGCATTCAAACCTCAAAGCAGGTGTCTGAAGTAAATGACATCACAAGCACCTGCTTCAGGATCTCCTGTCCATGACCATGGAAGAATACCTTTCGTCATAATCCCTGAGTGACTATACAACCAGTTAACTACTTGAAATATTCTGACTAAACAACATGCCTACAATCTACAGGTGCTATGGTACCTTACTCCATAACTCAATAGGAGGCAGTGTCAACTGTCTATACTAAAGGCTGAAAAAAGCCAACACTTCCTCAAGGTGTGTTTAATTTGTTTTCATGTCCTTTCATCTTTAAAAAAAAAAGTGGAAAAAGAAAAAAAAAACTGTGCAGAGAAATGATGAAATTTCTGCAATCCCAAAGTCATGGTTGAGATGGAAGATCCCATTTCCTGGTTGATAAATATGTACACAGTAAGGGTTTGTTGTTTCCATCTCGCACCATGTGTGTGAACAGCCCTAGTTCTTAGGAGGGTAGAGTCCCTGTCAGGGCTCGAGATTGAGAAGCTGTAGGGAGATCGTGGACTTGGGGGAAGTCAAGTCGGCATCAGTTAATTTTAAATTATCTTCAAAACAATGGGATTACAACTAAAGACCTTATTTATTAGCTTTTAAGTTAAAGTGCATACATTCACTACCACTAACACATTGCTTTACAGTTATTCTAGCACCAAAAGAGCCACTATTTTAGCAACATGGATAAGAAAGTTAAACAACATGTGACATATTTCAAAGACAGAGATTATCTGGGGAGAATGGGCCCCAGTGTGGCGCCCCATGCTCTAGGTTTTCAGCCTTTGCAGAGGGGTTAGTTCTGCTGGGCTCAGTGAAGTGGTATTACATGGGACTCTTCCTTCTGGACTTGGACTTGGTTTTCTTCCGTTGTGTTGTTGTTGTTGTTGTTGTTGTTGTTGTTTGCGTTCATTTTGCTTTAAGACACAGTCATTTTAACATTCCATCTTCTCACCTCCGTGTTGACAGATATGGGAGCAGCGTGTTTCATGCTATTTTACTCAACTGAGATTTTTTCAGGCAAACCCAGAGAAGCCAACCACAGTCCTCAGGCTGGTGCCAGGAAGGAAATCAGCTGCACTGTGCATCTTGGCATTTGGGTTCTATGCCCAGGGGCAGGGAGTTGTCAGCTCAGGAATGCCCCCACCCCTGGAGTGGCCTGCTGGGCACTAGTGCCTGAACTTAGAATTCTGAAACCTGATGCCATTTCCCAGATTGGGCACCATAGGGGTCTGTGACCCAGAATGTCTCAGTACCTGTTAAAGTGTTCTGATGGTTTGACTGGCAGTTCTTTGAGACCCCATCTTCTGCAGTAGGCAGTGCTCACTACCATATCACCTAGGTGTCATAGATCCATCTCTCCAAGCACAGCATCCACTGTCCCTCCAAGTTTAGTGAAATGGCTTTCAACTACATCTGGAAATCGAGTATGCCTCTGTGCAGAACACCTCCCCCCATTCTGTCATAATCCCTGGAACAGTGGATCTGCTTTGACCTCTCTCTCATCTTCCTTTCTGACTGCCTTGTTCTTGGACATAGGTGTGGAATCAAGGGACGGCAAAATTTCTAGGCTGGACCATGAATTGAAAGAGAAACAAACTAAGACGAGGGAACAGATTGAGAAATCTGGAATAAGGGAGAGTAAGGAGAAATAATGAGGTGAAAGCACACACACACACACACACACACACACACACATACACACACTTGCTCACACATACACAGAGACATCCATATAGTCACTCATGCTCACACATATTCACTCACACACTCACTCACACACTCACCCACACTCACACATGCACTCCCTCTTTCTCTCTCACACACACTCATCCTCAAATGCACTCACACACATAGTCACGCATTCACATACTCACATACACTCATAGAGTCAATCATGCTCATTCATAGTCGTACACACTAAGACACATGCTCTCACAGACAGAGACATACATACATGCACTTGTGCTCACAAAAACTCACAAACACTCACACATGCCCTGTCATACACTCACACACACTCATACACACCCACCCATGCTCACACATGTACCCACTCACACACACATACTTTTTCACACAGAGAGACATACATACACACACTCATGCTCACACATGCTTTCTAATACACACTCAAACACATTCACACATGCTCACACATATACACACTCACACACATGCTTTCTCACACATATTCATGCACATACACTCTTGCCCACACATACACACACGCATATTCACACACACAGTCACAAACATACACAATGCTCTCTCTCACACACAGTCACACAAACACACACACACATACATAGAAACCCATAAACACATGCACACACTCATAAATAACCACACTCACTGTCGTGTTAGTGGTAAAGCTGAGTAGTCTGACCTCAATGGCAGGGATGGTAATTGCTTCAATTTTATCTCTCCATCCTTTCCTGCAAACGTGTTCATGCCATGTGCATAGTAATGATTTGTCAATAAATATTACTGGCCATAGGAATTGGTCCTGGAGTGTCTCTTTCATCATACATGGGTGCCATCTTCTCTTCATAGAGCAGAGCATGAACAGGAGATCCACTTGGAGTTCATAGACTTGGTCAACGTCAAACTGCTCAGCCTGGAAGTTGCAAGGGTTCTAGATGAAGACCAAGTAAAGTAAGAAAGAGTTCCTACAAGATGCTGAACACATACCTGGAAAGATCAGCGCCACCAGCCTTCTGTGAAGGTTTCGAATGAAGTCAACAGTGCAGGGCTTCAAGTATTTGCCAGCCATGTAAGGGGCTTGGTTCAAGCCCGAGGACTACAGAGTAAATATACAAACCAGTAAGGTTCAACTTTGAGCACACTGGGAAAGCATTGGCATCTACCAACATCTGACTCTCTCCTCAGTAAGAAATTATTTGGGAAGCTCGGGGAACCTTTGGGTGGCAAGGTCTAGCAGAGAGATATAGATCTCAGGGGACTGGGGGCTCGAGGTCCTTGGCTCAGCTCTGCGTCCTGCCCTGCATCTTTTTCTTGACTCAGATGTGACTCATGTTCTTGCCACCATTCCTATCCTGACATAATAGACTGTACTCTTAGATCACGCACAGAATCAGCCCCTCCTCCCTTAATTTGCCTCATGCTAGCATTTTGGTAACAGCAATGATAGACTTGATTCATTGAGCAGGCATGGTAGGCTGAGCCAAAAGAAAGATACTGGCATCTTCCTCACCACAGATTGGGACTGTCTGGCAGTGCTCTGCTTCTCCAAACCTGTGTCACCTCATTTCAAATGGCCTGATGGACGATCATCTAGTGCTTCTCCACAGCTAGCCCAGACTGGAAACTGGAACTCGGGACTCTGTTTTGGCCTGTCCTGCGTCAGTGGCATGGACTAACACTAGTGTAACCGAACATGTGTGCAGTCATACAATTTGCTAATTTCCTCTGTTTATCCAGAAAAATGAAAATAAAGTCATTGTATACAGTGTATCCTGAGGGTTAGCTGGGGTATTCAGAGACGAAACAAGCCAAGAGGCTTTGAGAACAGATGTTTTCTGAATCCAGATGTGTTCGTTAACTTTACAGGATGTCAAGTTGTGCATTAGAACATGACAGCGGATATTGGAATTTCCCCTCTAAAGACCTCATAACCTCTGACTGCAGCTTGCACATTTCCTTTCCTTCTGGAGAGCCTCTCCCTAGCCGAGGGTTGGTTTACTGGCCTGCCTGAGGTACCTCACTTGCAGCCAGGTGTGTGCAGACCCTCTCGAAGGATATCACAGACAGAGAAGCTTTCTGTGTGCTGGACCAGCGAAAACAAATAGGTTGAGCCAATGGCTTTTTCTTAGCCACCTCCTGCTCAAAGCCCCTGACACAGATCAAATTATGATCAGCCTTGCTGTTTTACTCTGAGACGTGGAATCAAGAATAAAGTCTATGCCAAAGACTAGATTTCCTGTAATGGATGGAAAGGAGAACGTTTTCATTCCAAATACCAGCAAAATAAGTAGTTAGCTTAATAAGAAAGCTCCGATGCTTTTAAGTCAATATTGGTAACACAGATAATGAGAAGACTTCAAGTGCTATTTACATTAAAAACATTACTGTGCATACACCCAGGATGTATGTGTGTGGGCGTGCATGCATGTGTAACACAGAGGACAACTTCGCAGAGTTCTGTCTCTCTGCACTTCTATGTGGTTTTTGGGGAATCGAACTCAGGTCATCGGCCTCGAACAGCCAGCTCTTCCACCCTCTGAGCTATCTCGTCGGACCTCAGGTGATGTTTGGTTTACTTTGGGCAAAAGTGGCAGGTCCTTAGCTAGGGGGTTGTAGTCCATTAGAACTATACAGTTGTGAGAAGACTTATGAATGTACAGTTAAAAACCTTTAAATGACATTTTATCATTTATTTATTATTTGCGTGTCTACACGCAAATAATAAATAAATGTGATGCATATAAAGTCAAAGGACATTGTGTGTGTCGGCTCTCTCTTTTCATCATGTGTCCCCTGGGAATGTTACTCAGGTCATCAGGCTTGGCTGTAAGTACCTCCACCCCCTGAGCTACCTCACTGTACCTGGATGTGCATCCCGTTGTGTCAACTTGAGCCTGACAGTGTTTTAAAAATGAGTGTCGAATTAACTGGATTCTAGGTACAAAACAATCATAAACATGGAGTCCCAGTTCTGATGTATCATGAAGTGAGAGGAAGTCTCTCAGACATCTCATTGATACCCCGAGCTTCTGTATCTCTACTGCTACTCTCAGAAGCAAGTGGAGCAGAGATAACTGTCTCAGGGTGCAAAATTGAGTAAATCTCACATATTTTATGCTGAACCATTTTAGAAGCTAGGCTTTAATAATAACCTTTTATATTTCCCAGCCACTTTCCCACGAATGCTTTCATTCCACGTAGGCAAAGAGCGCTCCAACTTCAGGCTTCCACGGGAAACAGATACCACTGGATGGGATTTAGGCAGAACAGCACTCAAGAGCTCGGGGTTGGCATAGGCATGTGAAAACCACTGAACTGGAACCTTTCAGACACTTTGCCAGCCCAGTGGCTAGGGGCCAAAATTGCTATTTGGCAACCAAAGGCCAGACAAGCAGCTGGTTCTTACCGATGGCTCTCAGCAGTATGCCAGGGGCCATGTCTCTGGTGCCAGCTCCTTCAACCCAGTTAGCTACCAAACCCGAGAGATCTTGAGTGGCTCTGTTGTCTTCTTACCTGCTCTAGAGTTTTTGCCCCTGGCAAGGATGGTCTAGCAGGTTGTCCCACCTGATCCTTCACTGAGGCATCTGGCTGCTAAGGATGCTTCTAGAACCCCCTTAAAGCTGAGGGAATATTTGGCAGACATGACTGACTCTGTAGGGACATTGGCCAGAACAGACTCGCACTGGAGTCTGGCTAGGACGGGGCAGAATTAATATAAGCTGCTGGCACTACCCTTCAGCCAGGGGCACAGAAGTGACAGCCGGCTGGCATCTCCTTTGGCCCTGTTGGCATTTATTCTGTGCTGTGTCTTTCTCTCTGAAAAGTGTTGAGATGGAGAAGTTGCTGTCCGGAGAGTGAAATTGTTAAGAGCTGATGTGTAGGAGGTGAAGGAAGAGAAGCTGACCCATGGTTAAAGAGTGTAACGATATTAGTGATAATATTGATATTAGTAATATTAACAATGAGATGGCAGCCTTAAACATTGTCTCTTTCAAACTTGGGAGAATGGGTTGGCAAGACGGCTCAAGGGGTCAACGCGCTTAAATTGCAAGCCAGATGAGTTGAGTCTGATTCCAGGTCCCACAGTAGAGGGCAGGAATTGGCTCCTAAGCCGGGCAGTGGTGGCGCAGGCCTTTAATCTTAGCACTTGGGAGGCAGAGGCAGGCGGATTTCTAAGTTCGAGGCCAGCCTAGTCTACAGAGTGAGTTCCAGGACAGCCAGGGCTACAAAGAGAAACCCTGTGTTGAAAAACCAAAAAGGCAAAAAAAAAAAAAAGAAAAAAAAAAAAAGCTCCTAAATTTGCCCCCCTGACCTCTGCACATAATAGTGTAACATGCACGTGCTTACACTCACTCCCACTCACACCACCCTGCACACAACAAAAATAGCAAAACAATTGTTTAAGTGGAGGAAACAATCTTTCTAGTCATTTTAACTACCCCCCCACCCCAACTTCTAGATTCTAAGAATAGTTTAATCGCTGGCTTTCAGAGGAATGTCCAGGTTTTTAAGAGGACTGGACTCTATTGTAGGTGATCCCCCCTGGGACCTGGCACCATGTACAAATGTCACTAGGCATCGGGCTAGGCAGATTTGGAGAGCTCACGCCCCCTTCCTGTTTTGATTGGGTGGGAGTGAGGAGGAGCGCTGGAAAGATCATTTTTCCTACTGTTCTCTAACAGACACCAGCAGTTTGCAACCCGCTGCCCCAAGCCCATTCCCTGGAACGTAGAGAACTATTCAGAGAGCTTCCAAATGAAGGCTGACAATTGAACATAGCCACTGGGCAATTCTTAGCATCTTCCAACGGATGACTGTAATTTCTCCTGGGGAAAGTTGAACTGTACTACAATGGGGGATCTATTAAAAATATTGGCAACGAGGAACAACAACAGCATTGTCTCCGGTTCTGGGATTCCCGCCTCGCTGCACAAGTAGCAACATGGCGCTTTCTATGAAATGTGTCTTTTATTCCTAACGTGCGATCATTTACTAGAAGTGGATATCTGACTCTCCCCCCCCCCCGCTTATTACTTCATGTGGGTTAAATAAATAAAATAGAGATATGGTTTCATTCCTATTCTACGCCCACGCGGTGTATTCCCTTGCTCTGTGTATGAGCATGCATGTATGCTTTGTGAGGTTAGGGGACTGGGGAGGGAGGGAGGGTGTAATTGTGTGTGTATGGCAGGGTCTCTTGTAGCCAAGCAATCCTTGTGTTGCTGCCTCCCAGTGCAGAGACTACAGGTGTGTCACATTATGCCCACTGCCACATGCTTCTTTAGATCAGTGACCCTGACAGTCATTGACTGTTTGGTCATTTATCTAAGCAATCTTATTGTAGTGGCCTACCATTATAATAGCCCTCATGGCTGTTTGGGTCACGGGCTCACATGCCTCCTGCCAGGAAGAGGAACCATCCAGTACTTTAACTAATCAATATCTCACACAAAAGTACATTCCACGTTATTAGACTCAAGCTGTGTTTTCGTGTGCAGGGATGAATTCCAGTCATAAAAACAACACTGGCATTTGGCATTTTTGTGTGGAGATCATAGTGGCTAGTTCCTGTGTGAACCTTTATGATTCCGTGCTCCTCCCTGTCAACATGTAGAACACAAATTCCTCACCAGGAAACCAACTCACACACACTGCAAAGAGCTTTTTGTAACCTCTGTGCAACGCAACAATCTCCAATTCCATTTCGACCTATGTGTTCCTCGTTTCAGTGGGCAGAAAACACTTTGGCTTATATTGCAGTTCACTTTTGCCTCCTCCACAGGCTACATGCAATCCAGGATAGCTATGAATGTGCCCAACAAAAAAAATTATAAAATTACTTAAACATTATGAACCTCTCAGCTATTTTAGGTCCTGTAACTCCATAGCATGGCTTCCATTGTAGATGATAGACTCCTGGAGCAATACCAAGAGGGACATGCCTGTGTGGATTGTAATAACCATCCTCAAAGAAGCCATTGCTATGTGTGATATATTGGTAGATATTATAATTTCAGTGAAGGAAAGTAAAATTGTACGGTGAAAGACAGTTGACAATATCTACAGTAAGAAATTCCTTCATGCCCCAATGTAGAGGCACACTTGATTCTTGCTGTTCTTAAGAATTATTCATTGTGAACCCTGAAGTAGTCAATATTGAACCACAAGTATCTGTATGGCAGCCACTGTCTCACCTAATCCAAAGTGTGGGGAATGAGTATGAAATTAGAAAACTTAGTTCAGTAGACTATCTCGGAGACAGCAATGAAGTAACTTTCCTTTGAGACATTATATTTTGAAACTCTCAGATCACTAATGAGTTCCTATTTTTTTCTTGACCATTTGGTTCCAAACATTGAGATCATTGAAGGCACACATTTCTCAGAAGACACTTGATTCCCCTATAAATTATTCTAATGTAGAAGTTAATGCAGCTGTATTACGATATGGTATGGGAGGCATGAAGGTATATTGCCAGGCACAAATGGGTGCACACTGCATTTGCAGTCGCTGTAGTGTACTTGACTGGGGATGGAATTTAAATAGGCATGCATTATTGATGTTAATTCACTCTGGGGACCATCCCTCTGCAATTTATCCAACCCACTGTGTACCACTGGATATATCATATGCAAGCTTTTATATATCCTATGTGGGACTGTGAACAAAGCCAGAAAGATCCATTTATCAAGACACATGGAAAACAAATGGGTACTTTTTATAGTAATAGATTTTTTTTCTAATAGGAAAAATTGTGTATGGTACTCCTAAGATATTATTTAAATATGTGCATAAGTATTGGAGAAAACTCGGAAATTACACTCTCATCTTTAAATAAATATGTTCAGTTAAAAAGTCAAGTGCTCGTGTGTGAATATGTAAGAAGTCATGGGAAGGCCTAAGTCCTTCTGTTACAGGATGATGGATGTCATTAAGAAAGAAGTTAGACCAACATATAAGCAGTGCTTTCATGGCGGGCACGGTCATAAAATACTGTGGGGAGTCTGTGCTGGTTGTGAGACGTGTCTTTTGAGGTGGATCTTCAGAAGAGCTTGTCTTGGGATGAGGCAAAGGATAAGCACGGCTATGATGACCAGGGCAGTCCAGGGACATGCTCCCAGATGCAGCCCAGACATGCATGTCTGAAGCATTCGCAGATGGCTGCATGTAGGTGTATTGGCTGATGCATATCAATCACTGGGCATCCATCTTTGATTCTCCCCCTGTCCATCTTCACAGGCAATAAATTGCCATGTTGGTCTCTTAAATGTCTTCTGGGTTGTTGTTTATCTCTCACTCTCCCTCCTATGTGTAGCTACCCTCCAGGTCCCCGCTGTCCCTCCCCAGAGGCCACTCTTGACTATCCTGCCTGCTGCTCGCAAAGTCCCTGTGTCTGTTTTCATTTTTCAACAAGAACCAGCTTCCCAGTGCATCAAGCACATAGTGTCACATCTAGGCTCAGTCTTTCCAGGACCCTACAGAGGAGACCTATGTCTTCTTTGCTATTATGCATGGTTCATCATACATGGAAACAGTGTAGTGATGGGCGTACAAGCTATTGAAGAGTCATATGTTCAGTGTTTGCTCTGCTCTAACTGCAAAGACTCTCTGGTCCACTCTATGATTGTTAGATTGTTACTTGCTTTCTATTAGCATCTCACTAGCCCTGATTTACATAAATTGGTTTTGTATTCTGCTTCTTGTGCTGAAAGTCTTCCTGGGTCCTCCATCTTCAGGTGGAGTCTTTGGGTCTTTTAAGGCAGCCTGGTGTTGTAGGCAAATATGAATGATTCGCCTTTTCCTTTCCTATGTGTATACATTTCTGTTGCCCTACTGTGCTGCCTAAGACTTCAAACACTATTAAGGAATGAGGGTGAAGAATGTGGGCAGCCTTTGCTCGCTCAGATTTCAGAGGCAGTACATTCATTCAGTTTTATTCATTAGGAATAAAACTGGCTGTAGTGAATCTTACATGGCCGAAACATATATTTTCTACTCCTAGTTCTCTTTTTCTTTCTTTTTATCCCTAGTGACTATTCATAGAAGATTTGTGCTCAAGATAAATAACCAGAGATAGATGTTATTTACTTACATATTACAGACTCATGTGGACATGTGTTATGCTGACACATGATTATTTCAATTGGAAATGAATCAAATTTAATTCTGCATTTTCCCAAAGGACAAATAGATGATCAGCTGTTTAAATTTTGTAAAGACATGTATGTACACCAACATTGCATGTTGACTATGTACTTTCAGCCTGTAGACAGAATTATGGATGATGGTTGCTGAGATAATCTTAGCTAAGCTAATATTATATAGCTTCACACAGATGCTGTGGCCGCATCTTTTATTTAACTCATCTAACAGTCACACACACCCCCGTGATTAATTTATGGCTGTCCTTCATACTGATGCCAGGAGGCTTCATGGGGATATGAGCAACAGTACAGAAATCAGGACACCTGACTCTGCTTCAGCTGTCTTCAAATAAATAAGTAGAAAGTCTACTTTTAGATGATATAATATATATATATATATATATATATGGGGGGGTTCGAGACAGGGTTTCTCTGTATAGCCCTGGCTGTCCTAGAACTCACTCTATAGACCAGGCTGGCCTTGAACTCAGAAATCCGCCTGCTTCTGCCTCCCAAGTGCTGGGATTAAAGATGTGTGCCACCACGCCCGGCTTAAATGATATTTTTATTCTTATTGTATGTGTATGAGATTTTTGCCTACATGTATGTCTGTATACTGTGTGTGTGTGTGTGTGTGTGTGTGTGTGTGTGTGTAGTGCCTGCAGAGACCAGAAGAGGTGTCAGATCGGCTGGAAATGGAAATACAAATGGTTGTAGGCCTCCAAGTAGGTGCTGAGAACTGAGCCTGGGTCCCCTGTAAGAGCACCCAGTGCTGTTGACCACAGAGGCACATCTCGGCAGCCTGTAGCTGTCTTATTGAGTCCTTGAAAGATGCAGGGCACTTAGCAAGGGTCGCTGCATGTCATCTTTCCTTTCTTACAGTCTGAAGCAAATGGACATTCTTACCTTGCCTGTGCCCTCTTACTTCACTAACCCGTATGGCCACAGTCTCACAATCAGCGGTGGACAATACCAAGATCTGTGGGTACAAATGAGGAACGCGACATCTGTAGTAGCATCAGACAGAATGCAAAGAGATGCTGAAGCCCCTTTCTTTTCTCTTTGTGTTCTACTGTCGGCTGAACAATTGCCGACATAGGAATGTAATGATCATCGAAAAAAATTGAGAATGGCATTATTTATTATACGCCTGTTTAGGATGCCACAAAGACAAATTGTTCTCTTGTAAATTGCCTTCTGCTTCCTGGGCATTGGTGCTTATCATCGTGGGAAGCACTTCTTCAGCTGGTCTCCTCTTCATTTAGCAAACTCTTATTAATTGCTCGCTGTTTTTAAGCATGCGATAGGTATTAGATTTAAAAAGTGATTAGAGAAGATGACATTTACTTTGGAGGAGAAGGGCTAATATGGTAACTGCTTTAGGATTTGATTCATAGCTTAAAACTCCATATATATACATACATATATATGTATGTATATGTATACATATACATAAATGTATACAAATGACTCTGTCTATATCTATGCTCATTGACAGGAGGATCACATCAGTATGATCTGGGGGAGATCATTTGGTTGCCAAGAGTTATACTGCTGTTAGTCAATATATCAAAATTCAGGGTTTTAGAATAGTGGTTAAAGTACTGCATAGAAACAGACATGCTCTTCACTGAGAGAGCAGAATAGTGAGGTGCTAATCTAACCCTAGACAGCCAAGTGTGGAGTTAGGGAGGTGTGTGGGTCTGGGCATGCTCGTGCTGAGGAACCCACTGTGACTGGAGCTGAGTGTCACATTAGCTGAGTCCTCCTGTCCTTATTTCCTAACAGTCCACACTGTCCTGCATCTCTCCAAGCAAAGTAAGAAGGTAGACATCATCCTCTGCCTTATCTGTCCTAGACAACAGGATGGTGCACAGCTTGCATTCTAAATTGCAAGGTCAGGTTGGGACTGACAGCCATCGAGGCCACAATGCTGACCACTAATCAGTGATTTTCTGAACAATATGTAACCCTGGTCTTTGGAACCATCAGAATCGGTGGTGATCATGTTTCTCATTGGACACCTGCTGATCTCACATAACTTGTGTGAGAACTGACCACAAGTTCATAGAAAGCCAACCTTGCTCCTACCTGGATCCCCCAAGGCTTTCAAAGTTCATAAGAAGATGTAGAACAATCTTAGTAGGGTGCAGATGAATCCTGAGGGTGGGAGGCTGGAGTGTGGCCCCAGGTAATGAAGGAATGTGACTTCCCAAAGCCCAGTCTTAAGGGAGTGAGCCCGTAGCAACACCTGTATGCTCATTTTTGTTCAAAATTCTCACAAGAGCCATTTCCTCAGGCCCAGGAGGCAGAATTTAGACTATTCTGATTTGTCTTTTAGAACCGCCAGTCTCTGTCTTTAAAATGTATAGTTTGAGTCAGGAGGAGAGAAAGTTATTAGCCAAAAAAAACTTCCATAGGCAATATTCAAGGCATAGGCAAGTCAGCTAAACTAGAAATTATTTACAAGACCAAGACACCTTCCCTTCTTTTATAATATTCTCTCTCTCTCTCTCTCTCTCTCTCTCTCTCTCTCTCTCTCTCNCNCACACACACACACACACACACACACACACAACCACACACACATAATCACCATATACACAGATATAGATAGATAAATGATTAATCAATAGATAGATAATAGAAAATAATAGATATATAGATAACAAAATATTTATAGAGATATAGACAGATGATGGGTAAGTATATGGTAGACAATAATAGACAATAATAGATTAATTATGCACTAACAGATGGTGGATGAGTGACAGATACTAGATAGATGGTATACAGGTTCTAGATTGACAGGTGATGAAGAGATGATAGATGGAATGATGGGTAAATGATAAGTCATAAATACATAGATGATTATTGACAGATTGACTGGTGTATACTTACATGAAACATGATAGCTAGGTGATGAACTGACAGGTTTGTGGATAATAGATGGATGATAAATAGATTAGGATAGATATATGATAGATTATATTAGATGATCAATTGCATATATAGATTAGATCAATTAGATTAGATAAATGACGTTAGACTAGATAGATTAGATGGATAGATGATAGATCAGATAGATCAGATGAGTAGATAGATACATACACATACATACACACATATACATACATACATTCAAATACATACATAGATGATAGATGAAGATTTCCTGTGTATCTTAGGAGGTGTCAAAGAAGTTTTCAGAAGGTAGCTTGCTCTCTGTGACTGCCATGAGACTCGGGGCCTGGAGAGAAGGCTGCAGCCATTGACAAACATCACAGGTGACGTGGTTTCCTTGGGAAGAGAGCATGGATGCCTTAAAGCTCAGGTCAGGGCTGTGTTCTCTGGAAGGCCTTCAAGACTCCCTCCCTCAGGTCACCTGAGTCACTGCCACTCCACAGCATTAGTGTCAGATTGGACTGATTTAATCTCATGTCTGTGAACCTGCATTAGTTGGCAGGTGTTTCCCGGGTGGAGGTGGGGGCAGAACTTGCATCTGATTCATCTCCATATTCCAGGAACGAGGACTAGGGCATAGAAGGTGCCAGATCTATAGTCACAGTATATGTAAATGGGTATAAATAACATATTTGACAATGGTAAATTTCATTTGCCATATCTAGGTCCATGTCATTTCTTCAAGGGTATGAGGTCTGAAATAAGTGATGGTTTCTCCAGGGGCTTTATTTCATAAGTCCAAATGGGAAGCACGAGTCCCTCGGGTCTTGCATTTACAAAGCCACAGTGAAGTCACGTGACCAAATGCATAACTGTCAAGTAGTGAATTTATTGTTAACCGTGCTGGCCTCTTGATAAGGCTTCCACATTAGCTGGGCAGTACATTTGACTGTCTGTGTCTAACCTACAAGTATACATTAAGGAGGCAGTGCTACCATACTTAAATAATTAATACTAAATAATTGATATATTTCCCCAGAAACATGGCTTCTATTGTCTCTAGCCAATGGGTGGTCTCCATCTTTTTGAAAGATCTTATGGTTTGGAACCAAAGTCAAAGGCAGATATCCACTCCCTTTGAAACACATTTCCCCTGCGTCTGTCTGCTTAGCTCTCTCAGCCTTAGGTCTTTCAGAAACACATAATTTTTATTTCTGGATTCAGATATCTATGTGGTGGGAAAATCTCTTTAATTGGAATATTTTACATTAAGTCCTTTAAAAAGATGCTTGTCAAGAGAGAAAGTCTGCTGCTCTTGGGATGTATTCTTGAGCTCCCCACCCCATCCCCTGTCTCCCCCCACCACCAGTGAGTTCATAGTATGAAGATTTTAGTTTCCCTGCGTACTCTTTCAGCGATGTAAATTCTAAAATCCCTTGAAGGGTCCCATACACTTACACGCCACCATTTGTTCTTACATCCTATCATCATTTGGGTCTGGGTCTATGCGGGTGGAACCGATGAAGAGAGGAAGAATGGCCCTTATGGTTTGCCAGAGGCCATATCAGCAGCTGTGTGAAAACAGTCGGGGCTGGGAATAGCACACTGATAGCTTCTGGATGCAATTCAGGATGAGCGAGGCTCCACAGTGGGACCTTTCTTGCTGCCTGTTGCTGCTGCTTTGTGGTCATTCAGGAAGTCAAAACTCTATATGAAAGGCTCTTGAGAAATCCTCTTAATGAGCCATAAAACCCAGCGGTCTGCAGAGGAGGCTGTTTCTGGTGCAGCCATTATGTTCCTATGTGAATACTGATACCAATTAGACTACAGACATATACCAAGCGGGAGACCCACGCGATCGCAGGGGCAGCTGAATCGTGGAACCTGCCGAGGCCCTTGCCCAGAAGCCAGTGTTTTTTCCATAAGAAGCAGAGTCTAGGTTCCCGTGCTTCCCGATTCTTCTTGAGTGCCCTCTCTGTGACCTTCTCAAAGGCTTTAATTGTAAAAGATCAATTTGAATGTGCAGAAATACTGGTTATTTCACG
Organism: Mus pahari; assembly: GCF_900095145.1. NCBI lineage: Eukaryota > Metazoa > Chordata > Mammalia > Rodentia > Muridae > Mus > Mus pahari. The sequence goes on along the minus strand of NC_034599.1, from coordinate 110,026,460 downwards.
GGTTATTTTGTTTCCTTTGAAAGGTATATCTTTATCTCTATCTATGTCTATATTATCTATAGCTATCTATGTTTATATTATCTATATCTATATATCTATATCTACCTGTCTATCTATCTATCTATCATCTATTATGTTATGGAGCTGGAGAGATGACTCAATGGTTAAGAGCATTTATTGCTCTTGCCAAGGACCCAACTTTGGTTCTCAGCACCCACATAGCAGCTCACAACTGTCTGTAACTGTAGTGCCAGGAAGTCTGTTGCCCTTCTGGCCTCCTTGGGCACTTGCACACATGGTGCACATAAAGTCCCATAGGCACACACATTCATACAAATTAAAAAAATAAAAACTTTAAACAAATTTATATAATAAAAAATATTTAGATGCTATATATGTACAGTTTTTATTTTAAATCATTTGAAATAAAAACACTGAGTGAAACATCTAAAACCACGGGGAACAAAGACTGCATGTGGGAAGGTCTTTGAGGCAATGACAGCATTACTAAGGGATTGAGTACTTGGGCCATTGCTACCACAGTATGCTGGCCATGCACACTGGGTGATTATAGCCATAAGTCAACAGTGCAGCCTGCTTAAGAAAGCAGGAGGCCAGTCAGTGTGTCAGCCTTGTGTCACCTACTCTGAACATGCAGCATAATGACAGATTAAGCACCGGTTCTGTGTAGACCCCGCCAAGTGAGCTGTCTGCTTTAGTCTGTGGTCTGGGTAATAGTTGCACTGAACATTTTACCCTCTGTAGACTCGGGCTGCTTGCTTAGTTGCTGGAGTATCACTGTATTAGCTGACGTTGATGCAGGGGCTGCTGAAAGCCTTGCTGCCCATCCTCAGTCATTGTTTATATAGCGCTGACATGGACTTAGCCTTTGGAATGCCTGCAGTGCTTCTGCCAGCTTACTCTCTAATTGCTGGGCCAAAACTTATGGAGAGCTTTTAGGCCAGGTGAGAATGCATCTGTAGATTTGTGGGTGAGCCTCGAATTCACCAAGGTAGGCTTGCTTTGCTTTTCCTTACGTACTTTATAGAAGTCACCAGATGAGATCAGAGTGCCCTTTGCTCCCATTTAGCCTACCCTGAAATGTCAACATGTGTTAGTAATAACTATGCGAACGTGTCAGGTGAAAGCCGTACAAAATCTTCCAGGGGGAGAGGAAAACAAGACTCTCATGCGAGTTGCAAATGTACCTTTTTAGCTCCTTGAATTTGCAAGGGAAAATCTAACTTAAGAAATTGTACTTGGGAATGGGATACAGGTGAAAAAACAAAAACAAAAACAAAAACCCCTTTGTTATGAGAGTCTAGTAACCTGAGTGACATAAAGATGGATCACATCTTCAATCCCATAATTCCTACAGTGAGATGGGAGGTGGGGATGTAAGAAGCACCCTGATACTGGCAGGTGAGCTAGCCTGAAGTATACAGGAAGTCCACGTAACAAGAAGATGGGCACACCCTCAAAACAAAGGGAAGGATGAAGCTGGCTCAAGTCGTTCTCTGACTTGACACAGTCTACATAGATGTGAACATACATGCACACACACTCTTTACACTCTATAGACACACCATGCACACACACACACACACACATATACACACAGAGTTATATTTGATTCAAAAAAGAATTTTCTTTTAGCTCTAATTCTAACAAAAATGTGGAGGTCACAGAAAAGCCTCAGCTCCTCTTTCGTATGTGATATCTCGTTTTTTGACAGCGCCTCACTTCGGCCTGGAGCTCACCCGTAGACGAGGCTGGCTGGTTAGTAAGCTTCAGAAAACCTACTTCTGCCCTGCTAACACTGTGATTACAGGTACACATCACCACACCTGGCTTGTTCACATGAGTTCTGGGGTCTAAGCCCAGGTCCTCATGCTTATACGATGGCTTTGTTGAGGGAGCCATCTTCCCAGACATCTGTTAGCTTTTAGACTCAACAGAAGCGTATGGAGGGTGTTCATTGTTCAAATACACGTCTTTAAACAGCGCCTCTCAGCCAAGGTGTGTGTAGGAAACTCTCAGTGATCTTGATCGAGGTCTGGCTCTGACTTGGTACGTGAGGAATTTGCTAGAAGTTACTGGTGATGCCATTGATGCTACCCTGTAGACCACACTTGGAGCAGCAAGATTATCAAACATGAGAAATGAGCATGTCACATCTTCTGTTGGTAGAAATATGGAACATTGCAACTGTTATGTTAGAGTCTGAGTTAGGACATGTTTCTAATCAAATGGTTACATAGCTCTGACCTGTGTCGGGGAAGAAAGTTGAACCTTTTGAAGAATATTGCTGACGTCCAGTCTGCTTCGATTCCCCAAATTAATGTCATTTCTGTGAAGTACAGGTAAAGTGATGTCATTTTCACAAAGCACAGAAGCACATATGACAGTATAAGCTACTTTAGCATCAGGAAAGATCCCATAAATTGTCTATTCATTGAATTTTGTGTTTTTAGGTGAGTATAGGAGTCTGCCAGAAGTCTCCATGTTAAAGTGTCCATGTTCTTAAACTTTCTACCCCTCAAAAGGAAGGGTGGACCCCGACTCCATGGCCTCTGACTGCTATGGCTACGGATCCCCCAGGAGGCTTGTGGTTAGATAGAACATATGCCTGTTTAGGTAACAGCACACGTTAACCAGATGTCACCTCCGGAAAGGCTCCACTTTCAGTGAAGGCCTCTTAGAATAATAACATCTGGCTTTGACCTAATCTGGAGGAAGTTAAAAGGCTTATCCTGACTGCCTGGTAAAATATGGTAACCTTGCAGGACTCAGTTTGGAGGCATTTTCCCATGTAGAAAGTCCCATGTAGCTTACACAGTAGTTAAGAAATATACTTGAATTAAGGTGGAAGTTTCCCTTTGTCTTCTGATATTTTTCTCAGTGTTAATGCCAGAAAATGGTTTTTTAAAATTTCTGTTGTTAAATATTTATTTTAAATCCTTCAATACTTGTTCAGTAAGCTTGTTTCAAATGAAGCCTCTTTTCCAAGCTAGAAGCATTTTGTCCAGACATAATGTAAACTGCCTTCAATGGAGCGGACTCTTGTAGGACAAGAGCTTCCAAGAACTGACAGCAAGGGTACGCTCTGAATATCGTCACTTTTAGTTGGCAGTTTTGTCTGGCGTATTCAAAGATACACACACACTTAAGATTTTTCTTCTAAGCATGGTCAAAGATAGAGAGACCAGGAGACAGGACATCACAAATATTTGCGTGCACTAAAACTCAGACCATAATTAAAATTTGGTAACGGCTCAGTCATCAGTGCTCAATGCTGTCCTCCATAGCAGGGAGGGGTGATGTCGAGGGGAAGCCGTGGTTCTGTGGGCAGGCGACCATTCTCCATGATTTATTTGTGTTTTAGAGTGTTAAGTAAACAAACAGGCTGTAGGAAAGCACATAGGCTGATTCATTTGAAGGAAGTGCTGAGAAGGGTAAAGTGAGCAGGGAGTAGCATGTGTGCAGACTAAACAGTGCAGCGAGCAGAGGGAATCTCACCAGAGTACAGGGAGGTTAATGCAGGAAATGGAGTGGGATGGGGAGAGAGAGATTCCCCAAAGACTTACAATGGTAAGTTGTACTTCTTACACTCTGTGTTCAATCAGAAACTTACATGTTAGGAATGTTTCATTCATTCATTGTTTATATCAATAGAATATATATTACATAGCACATATGTTTATTTAAAGATTGAAATTTGTGCATGTGTGTATGTGTGTGTCTGAGTATACACGAGTGTATAAATGTGGAGGCCAAAAAGGGGCCATTGAGTGTCTTCCTCTATTATGTCTTATTTACCTATTCTTTTGAGGCAGAGTCTCTCCCTAAACCCAGGGATCATATTCTCTAGGCAAGGCTGGAAGCCAGCAAGCCACAACCATCTTCTCATCTCTGCTCCCTCAGAGCTATGATCACAGGCATGTGCAGAACACCCAGCTTGTTACGTAGGTGCTGAGATCCAAACTGTACATGTCATGATTGAGCTGTAGCGGCTCTTTGCTGTGGAGTCATCTCTCCAGCCCCATATAATACATAATTTACAGTATGATTAAAATATATAAAGGTAAGACGGAGATAGTGGATGTATTTGAGTTGAGTTATAATAGTTATAAACAATAAAAAGACATTGGATACATAAACAAGCTAAAATTTTAAAACAATCCGATAAAGAACTCCATAAATTGTGGTGTTTGCGTGGACTACATGTGATGATTTTTTTGGTAACGAGATGCAAGGCATAGTTTAAGATTTGCGAATATCTGTCTGCTTTTCAAATGGAATTTGACAGTAAGTACTTTAAAATACCCAGAAGCTATCTCACATTGAAATTGGAGTTCTAAAGTTTCATAAACACCTTCCAGAGGCATACATTTCCTTAATGTAATCAGTGGATCCTTGTAGCATATTAACAAGTTTGAACAGGGATATTAGTTATTTTCAGAAAAGGTTCAATCAGATTAGTGACTATAGAATGGGGGCCATAGGAAGAGCATCCCATGCATAACCAAACACAGAGATCTCTTCTTTTTTGTGGTAATTTTATGAAAAAAGTTAATTTTATAGCTATATTAAAAAGTTAACTTAAAATTGGGTAGTTATCAAATTGATAGGTCAACTGAAAACACATTTAACTCTGAGTGCTTGTACTTGTGTGTGTGTGTGTGTGTGTGTGTGTGCCCATGAACACACATGTATGTGGAAGTCAGAGGGAGTGGTGGGGTGTTTCTCATCTACTCTTATTGTTTTCCACCTTAATTTTTGAGGCAGGGCATATCAGTGCGCCCAGAGCTCTTCATTAGCTAGACTGGCTTACTGGCATGCCTGTGGGGGATTGTCTTAATTATGCCAATTGTAATGAGGAGCCCCAGTGGACTGTGGGTGGCCCACACCTGGGCAGGGGTTGGTTGTCACTGTATAAATGTGGGAAAGGCAAGCCAGGTACACACAAACCGGTAAGTCAGCAGAAGCCTGCACCCATCTCTCTCAGCTCTTGACCACGATTGTAATGTGGCAGTGTGACCTCCCCTCCTGGATTTCCCCACAATGGCAGGCTGGAGCCTGGAACTGGTAGGGCAAATGAACTCCTTTCTCCCTGAGTTGCACTTTGCAGTGGTATTTTATCACAGCCACAGAACCGAACAGCCTATCTCAGAAGAGTCGGGTGGGTGGTTCCTGAGAGATGACACCCAAAGCCGGTCTCTCCGTTTCATACACACATGCGCACACTCAAGCATCCCCTCACCCAAGAGCACGTGCACACATACTGATGTGTTCTGCCACCCAACTGTCACCGTCAGGGTGATTTATTGTAAATATGTGATGGGGGCTTGTGCTCTCTAATGTACAGCTTGGCGTCTTTTCCCAAACTGAACCTGCCCAGCAGCCAACCGTGGAAGGAACATGATCAGGGTGGTAACAAAGCCTCGTGCCCCTCTAATTTGTTATCACTTACAGAAGTAGCTACTGGCTTACCATTTAATAAGCTCATTTATATAAATTAAGTCATATAATTCATAGTTGTGTCCAGACTGTTCTTGCCTGCTGGTGACTTGTCCCTGATGCGGCTCTGGTCTGCTGTCATATCATGGTATGGTTGCTACTATTTAAATAACTCAATAGATCTGCCCTGCATGGTTTTATGCCAACTGAACATATGCTAAAGTGTTCTAGAAAGAAAGATCTCTATTGAGAATAAACCTCTACCAGATTGCATAGAGACAAGTCTGTGGGGTGAACCTCTTGACTAATGATTGGTTTGGAGAGCCCATGGTGGGTGGTGCCACCATGGGCAAGTGGTTCTGGATGGCCTAAGAGCAGGCTGAACAAGCCATAGGAACAAGCCAGTAAGCAGCAGCCCTCTATGGCCTCTGCATCAGCTTCTGACTCCAGGTTCCTGCCTTGAGTTCCTTCCATAATTTCCCTTCATTAGGAACTATAAACTGAAATGAACTCTTTGTTTCATGCTTTTGGTCATGGTGTTTATCATAGCAATAGTAAACAAACACAAACAATATCTACCCATTCCATTTTTATCAACTTTGATATGATTCGCAGTCTTCTGATTAACATCTGTATTTTTACTAGAAGTCATTAATGCAAGGCAAATATATTTAGCTTCTAGTTTTTAAATGTTCTAGATATAACATGTTTCAGGTTTATGTTCTTACCCCCTTTCTTCCTTTCTTTCACAAAATCTGAGTTTTCTCAAGTTGACCTGCAGTTTACTATATTGTTCAGGGTGGCCTTCAATTCATTGTCCCCTGTCTTCAGCTTTGCCAATACAGAGACAGCAAGGGGAGCCTATGCACCTAGTTTCCTTTCCATAGGATGACCCTCTTCCTGTTTATTGGGTTGACTTTGTTTGTGACCCCTATCCTATGGTGTGTTCTGTGTAATAGCTAAACAATACAATCAAGGGAAGCAGTTCATGAATTCAAGTAGCTATCAATGTTAGTGCACAGGCAAGTGTGTTGACCTGCCCTTGGGGACTTAGCAGCTGCTTAGGTCACAACCTGCCTGCTGCCACTGTTGCCAGGTGTGTGTGGCAGTAAAAGGGCCCCCAGCAACTCCAGATCTCCGTCTCTGCTCTCAGGTTCCTCTCTGTTCCTGTGTTTCCTCTTTTTATTCCCTGAGCACCCCTCTCTGCCCTGCCCATGCTGCCTCCCAACCACCTCTCTGTTCTCTCTCTCTCTCTCTCTCTCTCTCTCTCTTTCTCTCTCCACCTTCTCCAGGTCCTCTCTCCCAATAAACACCTTTCACACCATGGCTTAGTTTCTCTGGGAGTCCGTTTTGGCCCTGCCCACTAAGGATACACCCTCTCCGCATTATATCTCATGGCAAGCGACTCTGCTGAGAGAAAAAAAATGGAGGAGACAGCAGACCTGACGCTAGTCAGGGAGTTAGGAGGGAAGGAGGAAAGCTTGCAGCAGAATTTAGAATCCTGAGAAACTTGAAGGAGTCAAATTTGGTTAGACACAGAAAAGGTAGTATGAACAGAGACCAACCAGAAAGAGAAAATAACCTTAACATCTCCCCTGACTGAAACAGTATAGAAAGGCAAAACATCCTAAGGACCGGAGGCCTAAGGTATTCCTGGAGTCTTCACTGAGGTGAAGGACTGGAGGCCTAAGGTGTTCTTGGAGTCCTCACTGAGGTGATGTTCCAACACAGATGAGCAATGTATTAGGCACCATAATGAAGAGCCTATCATACTGTGAATAGAGCCTGTGGTGGACAATGAAAGCACAGGTGTGTGTGTGTGTGAGAGAGAGAGAGAGAGAGAGAGA
>NC_034599.1:109970804-110018303 GCF_900095145.1 Mus pahari | reverse complement strand
AGAGAGAGAGAGAGAGAGAGAGAGAGAGAGAGAGAGAGAGAGAGAGAGAGAGAATGTGTGTCTGTATTTGGTATTTGTGTGTATGCCATCTGGGTGCAAGTGCCCTTGGGCCCAGAAGAAGGCAACTGATTGCCTAGTGCTGGAGTTTCAGGTAGTCTTGAACTATCCAAAGTGGGTGCTAGGAAACCAAACTGAGGTTCTCTGGAAGAGCAGCAAGCACTCTACTGAGCCACCTCTCCAGTCTCCTATACTCTTTCCCTTATCTGTACTCCACAGAATTAAATTATACCACCACCACGAAGCTTTCCCTCCCCTACAGCTTCCGTTCTGTGAGAGGATGACCACAAGAGCCTGTGTTCATCCAGAATGCTTTCCAGGCCCCTCTCCGTAAGCCTTTCCACTCTCCCACTGAGGGAATTACAGTCTTTATGTAAAAGTTCAAATGTTCTGTGTATAATACAGAAATCTATGAAGGTGGTCATTTCCCAGAGATGACTGAGCCACATCGTTGGGTTTTGTTATTAGGAGTTAGTTGAATATACACAGAACCTGTGCTTTCCCTTCTTTGGAGGGTTGCAAAGCAGCTTTATTGAATATGCTTCTCAAAATTTAATACCAAAACCTGATGTATTGGGGAAATAAAAACCCAAGTTCTCTTCTACCTGAATACGTGTGTGTGTTTGTGTGTGTATGTGTGTGTGTATGTGTGAGTGTGTGTGTGTATTTATGTATATGGGCACAGACACATGTGCCACAACATGCATACATGTAAATTAATCACAGAGTTGTGTTTTAAATGTTGTGAAGCTCAGAAAGATGCAACCGCAGTCAGGGGATCCTGCTCTTATGGATGAACCTTCTTGAGACTATGTTGGTTTTTGCCCTGGACATTCATTTCGACCGTGCAACCTGTATCCACTAAACAGTTTAGAGCAGCCTCCACGTGGTTGATGAATTTCTCTTCATTATATTTCTTCTCCTCTTCCTCCTCCTCTCACTCCTCCTCTTCCCCTCCTCCTTCTCCTCTTCCCCTTTTCCTCATCTTCCTCATCTTCTTCCTTTTTTGGCTTGTCTTTATGGATTTAACATAACATGAGCCTGTGAAACATTTTACAATAGAGACTTTGAAACCCTTTCTCCAGGGCTGGAGTGATGGCTCAATGCTCCATCACTGTCGTAGATGACGAACGTTCTCTTTCTATAGCATGTGTTAGGTGGCTCACAGCTCTTTGTACCTCTAGCTCAAGGGGATCAGACAGCTCCTTCTGGCTCCCGTGGACATCTTCACTCACAGGCACAAACCCAGATAGTCACAGACAAATACACAAAGTTCAAAGTCAAAATGAAATCTTAAAAATAAACCAATAAAACCACTCTTTCTGAGTGTGGTCCTCGTGTGGGGCTATGCCCCACTCTCTCCTTGGATGAAGAGAGTAAATGTGCTGAGTGTCAGGTATGAGGAAGTAGTGTGTTCGTTCCTGTTGGTAAGATAGACACTTGGCTGCTTTGCAAAACAGGAAATCAATCTTTGTCTGTATGTAGCTGACTCTCCTTGCCTTCTTACCCCATTGTCAGGAATGAGGCCATTGCTACACTGTATTTTTTTCATTCAATGAACACGTGCTGTTCTGTGTAACAAAAACATGTGGACTCACTCCACTGTTGAAGAAGTCTCCAGTGTCTGGATAAGAAATGACCCAACAGAATGAATAAACTAATGATAAAATACTGTACTTTACTATTAAAAACAAACAAACAAAAAAACAAAAACAAAAAACCAAAAAACCAAACAAACAAAAAAACCCAGCTTGTCATCCAGTGTCGTCTTGACCAGAGATGTCTCCATGTCCCATTGGATTTAGACAGAAAATAGAAAGGCGGAAGGATGTCAGTTGACTTACAAGGAGGAACAAAGAGTTGTGGTAGCAGCCATCTTGGGGGGAGGATAAAGTTGGCAGACTCATGCTAGGTGTGGGAGCTACTATTCTGTTAAGAAAACAAAGCATTTTCTAGGACATGTCATACATGTCAGCAACACTAGTCATTATGGCCCGTTTGGGTGACTGTAGGCAAATGAATGGCTTTTAAACAGTTATGTAGGCTGGGGAGTTGAAATAAAGACACTGGTGGATTCCATGGCTGGTCATGTCTTTCTGTATGATCCATAGAACCTTCGTTTGGCTGCATCCTCAAGTGCTGATAGGCAAGGCTCTCTGTCCTTTTAAGAGGACACTAATATTGACAGATGTGTCACCCACCATTCTTACCTCTTAAGTATCTAGATAGGTGACTGCATTTCTAAGTACCTAGTTTTGAGAGGGGAAACAAAAGGTAATTTAGTCTCTAACAAAGGTTGCATTCTAGAACAATGTTCCCCAAGCCACAGAAGTCATCCCATGTGCTGGGTGCCAGGTAAAGTGGGTGAGGTTTTATATTAAACACTGCTTAGCCTACAGATGAGTCCATTTATGCAATTCAAGCGCTGATATCTTTCTTAAATTGCCGTATCAGCTATTTGTGAGACTACAGTAACCTTGTATGATCAATCCATGTTGCATGTGCAGTGTGCTAAAACGGACTGCATGGTAACTCTAAACTTCCCTGAAGAATGCCTTTCCTTATAAGTGAATTTTAATTTTAATAATGTTTGTGTGTATGATTACTGGGGGATTTGGATCCTTTAAGGATTAAATGGTTCTTTAGCCTTTTGACTGGCCAGAGGGCAGACTTTTATCTGGGTGTGTTCATCGTATGTAATAATCAAGGAAATCAAGGGAAGAGAAGCAGCTAAATGGACCTGAATGTAAATATGAGCAACACTACTTAAAAGTGGTATGAACTTGGACAAGAAACTAATGTTTCAGATTTCAGGCTTTGTTTTTCATCTTTAAAAATCTCAGCCCTGTGAGTGAGGCCCGAGATTGCTGCTCATGGGTAGATCGCTTGCCAAACAAACACTTTGTTCTGGCTTCCTCCCCTGCCTCTTACAAATGGGGTGCGGCGCTCCATACCTATAATTCTAGCCCTTGGTAGGTGGAGGCCAAAGGATCAGAAATTAAAGCTCATCCTCGGTTACATAGCAAGCATAAGGGCAGTGTGGGCTACAGGAGGCCCCTTTTCAAAACAACAGTGATCAGATCAACTTACTGTGTATGTGTGAGAACTTGAAATAAAATATCTAAGGCAGCCTGTCACAGGGAAGGTGCAAAGGGAGCAGAGGGGAGTACAGGGCATCAGGGGAGAGCCGGGGTGGGGTGGGGTAGTAGAAATGCCTATCAGTAGGTATTTCTGCTCTGAAATAGTTGCCTGACATGGAACTAGGGGTATGGTTCAGTGGACAAAGTGCTTGCCACACAAATATGAAGTGAATTTACAGCTCCAAAACCCACATTAAAGTTGGTTGTGGTAGCAAGCATCTATCATCCCTTTGCTCCCATAGAGAGTTACTGGGGATGAGTGATCAGAGGAAAGAGGTAAGGAATGGTTTTGTGAATCTTGTAAATGTCAGGACCTTCCTGGGCCTTGTAAGTTTTGTTTACTTGCAGAGTCTTGCAGACCTTCTTTCTAGGAGGGGATGTTTCCGTTCTGAGAAAATAGTTATGAGACACTTGGCACTTGGGAAACATAAACATTTCAAATCAAAATGTATTTGATAGTCAGGGAGACAGTGCATAGACTTCACAGACTCATTCAGCAACTGAAGCAGAGACATAGAGGAGAACAGAAGGAAGGCAAGGTGACAGCTGAGGTGAGGGTCTGCTCCTGATGTTTTGGGACATGGGATCTGCAGCCAGACTTGTGTTGATTGGATTCTGATTTTGCAATTTCACTTGCATCAGTCTCATGGATGTGACTGCAGGTCCCACCCACTGACTCCTCCTCCTCCTCTGTAAAGAGAAGATATTTTTCTAACTTCTAGACCACCATGGGTTCATGAGAATAAATGTAGATGGCAAACAATGGGACAGATTAAGAGAGATTCTAATACAGAGACCCATGAATTCCTGAGAGGCACTTAAAATCTCCAAAATCTAAAAGAACACAGTTGGAATTGATACTACAAAGTGGACTCTGACAGAACAGCCTTGGTGCCTTTCACACTCAGCGGTGCATGAATAATGGGGAAGCTGTCAGGCAGTGGGGTCCAAGGAATGTCGGGGTCAACAGGTGGTCAGCCAGCCACCATGACTTTCATGGCCTGTGTCCAGGAAAGGGGCCTGTGGAGAAGAGGGTAGGTGTGGGTTAGGGAACTAGAGCAGTGCAGGCTGGTGAAGGTTGTGAGGCAAAGGCTTCTGGGAATGTGACATGGGAAGTGGCTGAGCCTGGAGAACAGATAGAGAAGACGTTAGGTACAGCCAGGAGGAGGTGCCGCTAGTGAAGTGTGAGTCCTCATTGGCTCTGAGTCTTACAAAGATGTACCATCCTTTGGGGGTGCACAGTTGGTGGGGGACCTGCACCGGCCATGAGTTGGGAGATGCCGGTGACATCGAATGCCAAGCATAAATATCTGAGCTGCTTTCATGTTGAACACTAACTGCATAAGTATTGAGGCATGACCTAGAGAGGGAGTGAGAACCATGCCAACCGGCTACACATCATGCTGAGGGTTTTAACACATACTATTCATCTTATCTTTATAGCCACTGTGCAAAGTAGAGTTCAGTAGTCATATTGTGTAGATCAAGAAACAGGACTGAGGGGTTAAGAAATTTATCTCAGATCAGATGGGGCTGAGAGGCAAATCTGTATTGTTTGATTCTAAAAGTCTATTGGCTTTCCATATCCATTGATGAAATGTGAAAGAATGTTGAACATAGTGAAGAGTCATGTGCTTGGATGAGGGAAAAACAACAACAACAACAACAGCAACAACACAACAACAACAACAAATAAGCAACCCAAAGACGAATATAACATGACTGTGATCCACAGTGCTGCTTACAGGGAGAGCTGTTTCTCACTGTCACCAGCTAAGAGGACAGATCCTCCTGATGTAATTATTTACTTTAATTGTCAACTCGGTACAATTTAGATTCACCTGGGAAGAGCGTTTCAGTGAGGGATTGTCTTTATTAGGTTAGCCTATAGGCATGTCTCTGTGGGATTATCTTAATTAAATACATTGATGTCAGAAGACCCAGTCCACTGTGGGTGGCACCATTCCCTAATCAAAGAGCCCTCAACTATATGAGTGGCGAAAGTGAGCTGAGCATGGAGCAAGCAAGGAAGTGAGCAGGCATGTATTCATCGCTCTCTGCTCTCGACTATGATGTGATGTGACCGCCTATCTGAAGGCCCTGCCTTGACTTTCCTACAATGATCGACTATAACCTAAACTTGAAAACTGAAATAAACCCCTTTTTTCTTCAAATTGCTCTTTTTTTGGGGGTCAGTGTAGTTTATCACAGTCACAGAAATGCAACTCAGACACCTGTTGTACAATCCAATTTTATAACCTAAGGTACCATTTTGGAGTTATTACTTAGAGGAGTTAGCAATCTCATGATGTCATTCCATTTTTTTTTTTTTTTTTTTTTTTTTTTTTTTTTTTTTTTGGTTTTTGGAGACAGGGTTTCTCTGTATAGCCCTGGCTGTCCTGGAACTCACTTTGTTTACCAAGCTGGCCTCGAACTCAGAAATCCGCCTGCCTCTGCCTCCCGAGTGCTGGGATTAAAGGCGTGTGCCACCACGCCCGGCTTGTCATTCCATTTTTAAAAATTGAAAATATCAGATGAAGTAGAGGGAGTGGGATAGGGTCTGAGGGAGATTTCCTCAAAGTACATTATCTTCCATAAAAATGGGTTTAATGTAATTTTCATTAAAAAAAAAAAAAAGTGGAGGGATGGCCCAGTGGTTAGCATGATTAGTACTCCTGCAGTCACCTTTACTCCAGGGGATCCAGAGCGCCCTCTTCTGGCTGCTATAGATAGTGCACACACTTTAAAATAAATATTTTTTTAAAATGACAACAAAATTAAATGAAAAAATAAACAGAAAATATCCACTTTGGGGTGACGAGGGCTGTTTCAGGTTCACGCTTGCTTCTGATTAAAGGATGGTGGGAACACTGCATACTTAATAATTAATGATTTTCGCCAGCTTTCTCTCTGCATGGCATCCTAACTCAGCCAAACTTTTAACCGTCCACTCTCATTGTAGGTGAAGGAAGAGTGTGACCTAGACGGCGCCTGCGTTTCCTTCTCTTTCTTCTTAAAATCACTTGTGAAGGAATGTCAGAGCAGCTGAACCTGTGTTGTAAGCTGTCACTGCATTAGCCGAATGATTAATAACTGAGAGTGAGAACTGAAAAAAGAGAGAGGGTCATTTTGCACTAGAGAGAGATAGCTCAGATGGTAAAGCGCTTGCTTGCAAGGACGAGGAACTGAATTTAACCCCCCGGAATGCACATAGAAGCAGCAGGGCCTTGTCACACACTCACATGCCCAGGCTGGGGAACAGAGGTGGAGACAGGCATTCCGGGGTTCATTGGCCACCAGACTAGTGAGAGACCCTGTCACAAACAAAAACATGGATGGTACATGAGAAATGACTGCAAACTGACCTTTGATCTTGTGCAGAGGTACTCATGCATACACATGCGTGCCTGTGCAAACACACACGCACCACCACACAAAAGATCTGTTTTTCAACACATTCTATTCTCGAGACAAAAGAACAGGTTTTTCTGTTTAAAACATGGGACAGCGAAAACTTTCTAGATGAGCTGTGGATGGTGACTTATTTGCCCCCCTGGGCTTTGATCTTCCTCAGACAGAATGCTCACTCCTTGCTCTCTAGCACATAACCGTCAGCTCCACCACAGGGGCCTGATGCTGCTGCAGTGCCGGCCAGACGCTCTCTCAGCTAGAACATCTCTCTAGAAGACTGCTAGTCTGGGGACCCTTTGTCCCCTTCATCAGATCTCATCTGCATTCCCTTTGATCATTTGATCTCTTTCTCCTGTAGAGTCAGTGTAGACCCCTTCTTGAAGCCCAGGCACAGTGCATAGTGGGACTCAGGCCACTGTCAGTACAATGTACCATTAGTGAGCATGATGTCAGGGTCTTGGCCCTCAGCAGCTCAGTGTCCTGTGTGCTGGGGACACCCTTGCTACCTGTAGGTGTCTACCTCATCCTGAACCCCGAGGGATGGACCTGGGAAGTGTTCTGGAGTTGGTTCATCTCTGGAGCAATCACCCTCAAGAGGACAACGACAGCAGAAGACCCCCAGGGACCTGATAAGAGATATAAACTCTACAGTTTTATGTCATATCTACTGAAAGAGAACTTCACTCACGGGGCCAGTCTGCCCATCAGTGCCAGCTAGTCCCCTATGGCATTTAGGCAGGCATTAAAGTTTGAGGACTAGTTTGTTGATGTTATTTAGAGTGGGTCAAATCTGAAGTACAGAATTATAGTACTGTGATGGTACATGCCTACTGTTAGCGTGGTGGCAACAATACTTTGTTTGATAGTAGCACACTTGTCCAGAAGGGAAGTGTGTTTTGCATTTGTTTCTCTTATGTCTAAGATATATAAAGTCATCTCTGAGCTAGTGAGAAGGACTGGTGGATAAAGGTGCTTGCTGTTAAGCCCAGGGACTTCAGTTTGATCTCTTGGTCCTTTAGGGTGGAAGGAGAAAGCTGATTTCCTCACATTGTCCTCTGACCTCTGCATACAAACCATAGTGCACTCATGCAAGCACACTATACATACACACACACACACACACACACACACACACACACACATACACACTCATGCACATGTGTACTCATGTGTACACCTTAAGTAAATCTATTTATATAATATTTTATACATACTATATTTATTATATAATGATATATAGTATATTTATAGACCATTTTATTTAAAATAATCTAAATAAATAAAATTGTATGTAAACACATTATAATATAAATAATAAATTAAAAAATTAATAGCATTTCTGATTGTCAAAGTATCACCCTTTTTCAAATACTCCCTTCTCTAAAAACTTTGCTTCAGTTTCCACTTCTAGATGTTCTCTTATGCGTTTCTTATAGGGAGTATTTAAAAGAGGAATACTGTCCACCAAGTTCCCTCCGGTCCCTTCCCTTCCCCCAAAGCCAGCAGCCCCAGGGGAAGAGGTATTTATTATATTAGTGTGTTGCTGTTGCCATAGAGAAATACTACACTAGATGGCTGAACAAAAATGTATCCGTTCTCAGTTCTGTACACTGACACCCAGCTGTGTGCGTGCCTGTTTCTACCATGGGATCTCTGTACTTTGTAGATAGCTGTATGGTTCCATGCATCTTCTCATGTCTTTCCTCTGTGCCTGCCTCAATCATACTGTACCAAGGTCTGCTCACATGGCGTCTTTTCTACCTTAGTAGTCTCTTAGAAAGGCCCTGGCTCCCACTACTGTGGCTTTCTGAGAGTCTGGGGATGAAGATGCCAGTAGATTCATTTGGAAGGAATATACTTACTCTCACCCATCACAATTATGTATGCCCTTGGCCATTCATGTGTGGCTCAAAGTAGTTAATTGTTCAAAATATGAATTCTAACAACTTTAACACTTTGTTATTTATTTTATGTGTATGTATATCTGCATAAATTTATTTACTCCACTGGCATGTAGGGCCCCAAGGGAGCAGTAAGAATCCCCCGCAGCTGGAGTCCACAGGCCAGTATGAGACAGCGTGTGGCTTCTGGAACAAATACAGGCCCTCTGGAAGAACAGCAAGTGTTCTAAGCCACTTAGCCAAGTCTCCATCTCCCCAAATATAAATTTTTGTGGATGTGTGTATGAAGTGAGGCTGGGGTAGTTTATCATGGGTTGATCCCTATCGCAATCCAAGCAGGTCACTCCACCTACAAACACATTCCATTAGCGCTCCTAAGTGCCAAAAAGAAAATGAATGAGCCACCCAAGAAGTAGGGGGAAAAAAATCACATTTGCTAAATGGATAGTGTTTCATCCATTAAATGAATGTGATACCTTCTCTGCGTCTGGTATCCACACACAAGGCATGTGAAAAATGACTTAGCTGAGAGTTAATTGACGGCAGAGACTCTATCTTTAGTCTCTGCCTGTATTTTTTTTTTTGAATTAATATACACAGTGGGTGATGTGGTGAAGGATTCAAAAATAAATTCTCTGTAGAAATATCCTACCAATTTGATGTCTTAATAATGTATGAAGAGCAAACCCATCATAGCGGTTATTTTCCTTTCAACTTTGGCAAATAAAAGAAGCCTTGAGTTTAAATTAGGCTTGTGTATGAAACAATGAACTATGTCAGCAAATACAGTTTGATGCTGATGCAACGTAAGACAAAGGATAAATGCCAGAGAGTATTGGCTATTCCTTTTACAAATTAAATGTAAAATGTGTATTGAGAAGCATGTGTGAAAGGAGTTTAAGAAGATAATCACAAACATAGGAATTTTATTAGGAATTATGGACATGTGTGTCTGTGTGTGGTTATGTGCACATGAGAGCAGGCGCCCCAAGAGGCCAGAGGTGTAGGTTCTCTGGGGAGCTAGAGTTACAGGACAGTTTGAGTTACCCAGCATAACAGCTGAAAATGAAGGTAGGATTTTCTGCAAGAGCAGTATATATTCTTCACTACTGCACATTGTCTTAGTTATGGGTTTTACTGCTGTGAACAGACACCATGACCAAGGCAAAACTTATAAGGATTTAATTGGGGCTGGCTTACAAGTTCAGAGGTTCAGTCCATTATCATCAAGCTGGGGGTATGACAGCATCCAGGCAGCCATAGTACAGGAGGAGCTGAGAGTTCTACATCTGATTCTGAAGGAAAATGGGAGAAGACTGGCTTCCAGGAAGCTAGGACAAGGGTCTTAAAGCCTACACCCATAGTGACACACCCACTTCAACAAGGCCACACCTACTCCAACAAGGTTACACCTCCTAAGACTATCACTCTCTGGACCGAGCATATGCAAACTATCCCAGCCATCTCTCCAGCCTTACTAGTTACCATTTTAAAGAGCATTCTGAACATAAGGAAGGTGTTTGAACCCTGGCTGAACTGGGAACTCTGCGACCACATTGGGTAGTTGGTGAACATGTACACACAAAGTGGAGTGGTGCATGCTGGTTTCAAAGAGTGTCCTGCCAGGGCTGTTAAGGGGCTCTCCATGCAGGCTGGGAACGTCCACACGGAAAGGCTTACAATAGAAGTTCTCTTACTCAATTTATTTATTTCCACCAAGCATTTCCGCCCCTGCAGGAGTTGGCTGTGGAGAGTACTTTATCTCGTCTTGCTGTAGGAAATGAAGGGATGGCAAAGGGGATTGGATTTATCTGGCACTCCAGGTTCCAGCAAGCTCATGGGACCCCCTTGGCTGTCCATTTTCAGGCATTATTTAGTGACACGGTCACATTTTCTAAGGCCAGGTTTCGTCTTCCACTCATGGGTGACAGAGCTGAAGAAAATCTTTACCAAGACTTAAATCTTGATCTAAACCTTAAAAAGAAGAGGTAGGTTATATATGGTCACAGCTAGCCTTAAGCTTAAAGCATATAAAAATATATAGGATTTTATCTAACTCTGTGTGTGTGTGTGTGTGTGTGTGTGTGTGTGTGTGTGTGTGTAAGTGGTTTGGGCCTTTAAATAGCATAGAAACCGAGGGAACAGCCTACAGGTAGAGTGCTTGCCCCAGGCACAAGACAGCCTTCTACTCTGTCCTTGATGTAGGCAAAAAGGGAGAAATTAAAACTAGCCTCGAATTTATGATGTATAACACTTGTTGACTGTGGATCGTGGAGAATCCCATGCCTGCTATGCAGAAAGCACCTGTTTGTCACCATGAGCAGCCAGGTGTGAACTGTGACCAGCAACCGTTAAATACCATCTCTGTTGGTTCAAAGCAAACTTTTTGACATAATTGTTAATGTAATACCTTCTCTCTGAACCCGGGAATGAAGTTCCTGCAACTATGATAAGTGTGTGTGCGTGTGCACACACATGTATGAACGTGCTTGTGAGTGTGACTTGGGAAGCATTCACGTTCTGCTCTTTCTGGCTTCTGCTGCACTGGAAAGCTGAGCCTGGAGTGTATATTCACTAGTATGGATGAGGGTAGTTTAGAACAAATGTGGTTTGTATCTTTTCTAGAGAGAGCAAGAAAATCAGAGAGACAGAGAGAAACAGAGTCACAGAGAGACAGACGCAGAAAGAAACGAAGACATACAGAGAGAGAGACAGAGAGATGGATTTACAGTTATATCATCATTTCTGGAAAATAAAGTTATTCTCTTTATTTTATTTACTTAACAAAATAATTAATGCTTTAATTTTTTAATCCTGCTTTCTGCAGGAGTGCATCCACTATTTTTTTTCCTTACTATAAAGCAGTACTATAGTTTTTCACATAAAGCACTGACTGAGTGGGACAGGCATTTGGGTTGTTTCAGCACAGTAGGACAGCATCGTCTCAGAGCGCTGTTGTTGGATGGGATTCAGAGTGAGATGCGCTCATTTCTAATTGTGTCTTCACTAAGTGTCAACTTTGAAAGTACTTAACGGAAAAAGAATAGTGCAGGACTAGCTTTAGAAACCGATAAAGTGGGGCTAGAGAGACAGCTCAGCGGCTAAGAGCACTTCTTACGGAGGACCCCATTCAGTGGCTCACAGCCACCCATTCCAGGGTAACTGATGCCCTCTTCTGAGAACCACCTGGAACGTGCACACATGTGGAGAAGAGGCATGTATGCACGCAAAACGTTCATAAAATAAAGATGAAAAAAAAAATAAAGAGAGACAGAGAATCAGATGGTATTTTTAAAAACTTCTTTAAATACAGTTCAGAAGTTTTATCTTAAGGATTCTATACCTGTTGTGCATTAGTTTTCTGTTTTGAACTCTGTGTCTGTCTGTGTCCTCCTCCTCCTCTTCCTCCTCCTCCTCCTCCTCCACTCCTTCCCTGCCTCCATTTCTCTCTCCCTCCTTCCTCTAATCTCTTGAATACTGTGTTAGTGTTACTTTTCAACAGAATAATGACATTTTTGCCCCTCCATCTTTCCCCCCTTCTTTCTCTCCTCTTTTCTCTCATTACAGACATTTTACCATTAAATAACTTTATTTATCCATTTCACATCCTGATTGCAGCCCTCCTTCCAGTCCCCCTCACATAGTCTCTCCTCCACCCCCCTCCCCTTTACCTCCGAGAAGCTGGAGGTCCCTCCTGGGGAGATTCAACCCACCCTGGCACCTTTAGTCACTATTGAACTAGGTACATCCTATCCTTTCTCACTGAGACCAGGCAAGACAACCCAGCTAGGAGATCAGGAACCACAGGCAGGCAACAGATTCAAAGTAAGACTCCACTCCAGTTGTTGGGGGATCTGCATGAAGACTAAGCCGCACATGTATTACTTATGTGCAGGGAACGGGGGCTAGATCCAGTCCTTGCATGTCCTTCTATTGGTGGCTTAGTCTCTGGGAGACCCTAAAAGTCCATGTTAGTTGAATCTGTTGGTCTTCCTGTAGAATCCTTCTGGATTCTTCAGTCCTTCCCCCAGCTCTTCCACAGACTTCTTGAGCTCTGTCCAATGTTGGGCTGTGGCCTCTGCATCTGTTCCAATCAGCTGCTGGGTGAACTCTCTCAGAGGACAGCTATGCTAAGTCTTGTCTGCGAACCCAGGCTGACAGATACAAGCATAGCTTGAGGTTCCAAGGTAGTTGAAGGAGGAAGGCAAGCCAGCAGTAGTGTGTCGTGTCCATATGGGTCTTATGAGGACAACTTGGCACACCCCTGCCCCAACACACACCCAACTATCAGGGATTGCTACTGCATTCATTTATGTCCGTCTCACACAAGGTACTGGGTATCCAGGCCAGCAGTGACAAATATAGCTGTCAACAGTGCCTTCACGTGTTACATCCTTTTGGCAAGGCTTTGACTGACAAAGAGGCACCAAGGTCTCACAGTATGTCCCCGTAGATCCATTACCTGTGCAGTCACAGTGGTAGCTTGTTTCTTCCGTCCACACGTAGATCTCCATGGACACATGGCTGATTGGCACATTCATCAAGTTGAGTTCACGGTGGTCTCCAAGGAATCCTGGTGCACAGTCACAGAAGTAAACCCCAAGAGCATCCTGTCACGTGGCACCACATAGACACCGCTGGGATCCACATTCATCTATTTCCAACTCACAGTTCCCACAAGAATACTCTTGAAGATAGTCACACCAACTTTTCTTTTTTAAAGCACCCGTTTTCCTGAGCCACCCATACCTAGGGAGTATCCATCTGGTTACCTGATATGACCTGTGGAAGTTTCTCCTCTAGGGATAGTACTGAAGTATGATGGTATATTTTATTGGCTATTTTCTGTGGGGGTCTCTGCAAACACCATGGCTGGCAGAGTAATAATCCAAACGAGGCAAGAAGAAAATCTGGTTCAATGGGCTCAGTAGCTGGTGTTGGTTCAAACTTCTGAAGTCTGACGTGGGCAGTTTATTTTAGGCATACTTAAGTATGGTACAACTTGTAAACACTTCCTGGTGTAACACAGTGAGGCGTAATTATGCACAACTTTTCTCAGAGTACATGCAACTTCTTCCATGAAGATGAGTCCTAACGATGGGTGTTACCTTAAGGGCCCAGGGGAGGATCTGGTGTGGCCCGTGTCATACAGAGAATGTAGGGGTCGTCTTGGCTATGTGCCATCTCCACTCATGCTTGTAGGAGTTTGGAGAGCAATGGAGGGGTTGGTCGCACTGTTTAATGGCCACGTAGATTATTAAATATCTTTGATCCTGCTTGTGAGAGCTTAGTATGACCAGGCCCAACAGACAACATGAAGATTGCCTAGTTATTAGCCACCACCAGGGAGGATGAGTTGTAGACCTCTGTCTCCCTTTGAAGGAGAAAACTCTGCCTGTTCAACACTCCTCATTCCCCGACTGCTCAATGTGAACATAAGGACCTTTGTGCTCCCCCCAATTTTCTCCAGACAGAAAACTTGAGGATTAACTAGAATGTGAACAGGAAATGCACGTGAATGGCTGCCTGCAATCCCAGGGCTAGGAAAACAGAGGCAAGAATATGTTTAGTTCTGGGCTAGCCTGGAAATATAGTGGAGGGGAAAGAATATGACCATGATATACTATATGAAGAAAACGTCTTGAAGAAAGTAAAAAGAAAAGGAAGGCAACGGTCGAATGGTATCCCAGCATGCACAGGAAAGCCTCAGGTTTCTTACATAGCTAAGGATATCTTGAACTTGTGATTCCCCTGCCAACACTTGGCATGACAGATATGCACCACCACTTCTAGTTTATGCAACTCTGAGGATTGAACCCAGGACTTTGTGCCTGCCAGCCAAAGACTCTGCAGAGCCTCACACTCACCCCTACTGGCCACATCTGTCTCCTGGTGGAAGATTTTGAGAATTCAGGGACTGCTCCTCTGATGGAGGTGATTGGAGAGAGCGGTGTGAGGAAAAGCCAGTATAGAGGCAGCTATTCTGCCTCCCATGCTGCCTGCCCCCAGTGCTGCAGGCGAACGCATCGGCCCTCAGAACAACCCTGCAAGGGGAACAGTGTTCCTCTCAGCAATCATCCACTGCTCACAGGAATCCCATTTGTTATTTATTCATTAAGTTTATTTGCTTTCTTATTCTGTGTATATAGGTGTTTGGCCTGCCTGCATTTCTGTGCACCACATGTACCCCTGGTGCTGGTTGAGGTCAGAGAGGATGTAGGATCCTCTGGGACATAATAATAATAATAATAATAATAATAATAATAATAATAATAATAATAATAATAATAAATTCATTATTTTATAAAATAATAAATTTTATATAATAATTGTTATATAAATTTTTATTATTGTTTTTTGTTTTTTTCGAGACAGGGTTTCTCTGTGTAGCCTTGGCTGTCCTGGGACTAACTCTGTAGACCAGGCTGGCCTCGAACTCAGAAATCCACCTGCCTCTGCCTCCTAAGTGCTGGGATTAAAGGCATGTGCCACCACGCCCGGCTTTTTTTTAAAGATTTTATTATTATTATTATATGTAAGTACACTGTAGCTGTCTTCAGACACTCCAGAAGAGGGTGTTCGCTCTTGTTACGGGTGGTTGTGAGCCACCATGTGGTTGTTGGGATTTGAACTCAGGACCTTTCAGAAGAGCAGTCAGTGCTCTTAACCTCTGAGCCATCTCTCCAGCCCCTTATTATTATTTTGAAACTGAGTCTCATATATTCCAGGCTGACTTTGAATCCCCCATGTGGCCAAGGATTGCCTTAAACCCTTGATCCTCCTGCCCCCACCTCTTGTCTGCTGTGACTGCAGAAGTTTAGCAATATATCTGGTTAATGGGTTGCTGGGGACTGAATCCAGAACACAGTTCATGCCAGCCACGCACTCTCTCAACTGAGCTAACTCCCCAGCCTGAAACTTCTTAATTTTACAGAAGGAGATGTGGTGGTTGTGAGGAGCTGGACTAAAATGTTCAAGACAACAGCAGAGGTCTGAGTAAGAATTGGTCACAGGCCCCAGCCTGGCAGCACGCCTTCCTGTGGAGGTACACAGCTGGCTCTGCATGTTACATCCCTCCATGGATACCTGTGCCAGCCTGATGGGCATATGCCTGTAGGTCCAGTCCAGTGCTCGCCCACAGAAGCAGAGTCCCAGGGTATCAGAATAGCGGGTACAAGAGTATCCTGGTGTGAGAGTGGCGGTCACCCTCCCAGATGCACCTGTGCTAAGTAGTGTGTGCCCCAATGTTCATGAAGGTCATGTGAATGTCTTCACTGGGTTACAATAACACAGAGCTTTGTTCTCTCTCTCTCTCTCTCTCTCTCTCTCTCTCTCTCTCTCTCTCTCTCAGGTATGGAAAAATCGTATCCACAAAGGCAATTCTTGACAAGAATACGAATCAGTGCAAAGGTAGGTGTGAATTCCTCCCTACCCTTCAGTCGATGGTGCCACCAGCGGCACGGGGACCATGGTGTACGGGGCATGGCAAACCCGTGGGACGTTGTCAGTGCTTTGATGGGTTGCATTCCTGGTAACGTTGCTCATTAATTTTTTTTCATTAACAAACAAAATGAAAATCACAAATCAGGACAAGTATCAAATTGCTTCAACAGAAAACTAAATTACCTCCTAACAACTTCGGGTTGGTCTAATTTGAATGCTATTATCAATGATATAAATTGATTTCCTATGTAAAGATGGGGTGCACTGAGGGGAATGGTCTCGGGCAAATCATGCTTTCGTTTCTCTGTTCTTCAGAGCTCTTGCAAAATTTGTTGACAGGAACGAATTTAATGGTGGGCCAATTGGATCTATGCTTTGGCTATAAATATCTCACAAGATTTCAAGGTATTATTAAGTTAGGCTTTTTTCTCTCCCTGCTGGAAATATTCCAGAATCATTTGACAATGTCTGTGGCTTGCGTTTCCTCATGTCTGGAATCTCACACAATGTTTAAAGGTTACATTAAATTATTTGCATAATCTATACAGTCACTGCTACATGACTTGGTTCTGACTGGGAAATTAGAATGCTTCTTGTCACATATATTATTTCTTGCCCTTAATCCAGTGTGCATTGTAATACTTAAATCAAGCACTGTGGGCAAGCCAAAAAGAGCATGTGCCAGTGTTAGCAAAGGACATTCATGTCCTTCTAAATGTATCCTGACCTTCTGGGTAATGGTAGTCAGATCCATTTCAGTAGCTTTTCAAAGAAAAGTGTTGCTTGTCTCTGACCAGCTCAGGACTAAACAGGAACAAGACAGAGAACATCAGCTTGTAAGTTCTGTCTCTAAATACTTCAGCTTACCGTTGAAAGCAAACACACCCTAAGATGAGCAAGCATAGACACTTGCCCGTAGTCTCAGCACCTGGAAGGCAGAGGCGGGGGGTCATCTGTCCTAGACTAGCTCAATCTGTGAGGTCTGGATTCATATAGAGCCTGCCTCAGCAAAGGTGGGGAAACCAAGGGAGGTGCCCAGGGCACACACCTCTGGCTTTCACATGCACACACACATACTCACAGAGAAGCAAATCCCAACATCTTCAGGGGGACCGTTG
This sequence comes from Mus pahari, assembly GCF_900095145.1. Lineage (NCBI taxonomy): Eukaryota > Metazoa > Chordata > Mammalia > Rodentia > Muridae > Mus > Mus pahari. Next base: position 110,001,233 of record NC_034599.1, on the reverse strand, counting down.
TGATACTAGCTTCACTGTCAGGGTGGCAAGTAGATCCCAGAAGAAACTACAGAATACTGTGGAGGAGAACGTTTCTTTCTTGGGAGTGAAAATTATAAAATTAAGAAAGCAAGGGTTGGCCATGAACGCTAGATGCTCAGGGAGATTTTACAACTTAAAATTTTACATACCCTTACAGTTATTATGTAAAGTTATACCAGGGAATGTTACTGTGGTCAATGAGAAGAGGCACAGAACTTTGGAGATTTTAAAAATTGTCTCTGTTGGATCTTAGTGATTGTGAACACTTGTGAGAACCTGAATTCAGTTTCCAGAACCAACATGGTATCTCACAACTGTAACTCCAGTCCCAAAGTATCTCATGTCCCCTTCTGGCTTCTGTGAGCATTGGATACAATTGGTGTATGCGCGCGCACGCGTGTGTGCGCACACACACACACACACACACACACATGTACATGCAGGCAAAATACTCAAACACATAAAATAAAAAGAAAAATGTTAAGTAAAACAAAATGAAATTGCATCCTGTATACAACATGGGTCTCTTAGTAGTAGTTGTTTGTGGCAATCGTACTTTGATTTCTGTGTATTTCAGAAAAGATGTTTTAGAAAAAAATGAGCAGAGCTGAATTACTAAGAAGTAGAGAATGTGTGTCTATCTGTCTATCTATCTATCTATCTATCTATCTATCTATCTATCTATCTATCTGTCTGTCATCTGTCTGTCTGTCTGTCTGTCTATCATATATCTATCCATCCACCCATATGTTATCAACCTACAATTCTAGGGGAGGAAATGAGGAAGGTGTCACCCTGGTTCCTAACACCCTAGTAGGATGGGGGTGACTGAGAGATTTCAGAAGTTTTTACCAGTATATAAAAATAGGATAAACAATTGTATTTGAGAAAAATTGCTGATAATTGCTTATGGTGGCCATGGAAAATGCTGAAGAAGAAGGGAATACATATGAGCTGGCCAAGGTGCAGGGACTTGATTAGCCCGTCACTGAGGAATGAAGAAGGGAATTAGAGTCCTCGAAAAGGGAAACTAGGAAAGACCAGAAAAAAACCTCATTTGGAAAGCCAGGTAGTGAAATAATGAGACTAATGTCAGAGACCCAGAGTGGAGAAGGGGGGGGGGCTTTTTATGATCTGATAATAAAAGAATCTAAGTTGTAGTCTTGGTGTGTGGGGGGGTATGAAGACTTTACTCACTGGTCCTGTGGAAGGAGGAATGTTGTGGAAAAGCAAAAGCAAGCAAGCAAGCAAGCAGACCTCAATCTAGAAAGGCTGAGGAGATGGCTCAGTGATTAAGAGCACTTGATATTCCTGCAGAGGATCCACCAAATTGATGGGCTGTGCACCACATCCTGTAACGTCCTGTAACTCCAGCTCCAGGGGATCTGATGCCCACTTCTATCTCCTGTGGACGCTTGCACACATATGCACACACAGAGAAAAATGCATACACATATACATAAACATAAATAAAAATTATTCTTATTATGGATTATTACAATCACATAATAATAAATAATAATGATGATTAGGAGGACTGTAAGCGAAATAGTGTCCACAGAACAAGTTAGAGAGCCACAAGGAACAGGACGATGTCAGCAATTGACAATGATAGTTTAGGTGCACTGAGGTAGCAGATGAAGCATACATACCATCTATGCTGGTTAATGTAAATTTACCCACCCATCCCTCTTAGTGATGTGTTCCATGAGCAAAACCTTCTACAAAGGCCTTGTAGAAAAAAGAGCCGTGAAGGGTATAAGGTTGATACTATTGTGACACGCAAAAATTTTCTCAAATACTTTATCCAAACCTGTCTTCAAAACTATGACCATATATGCCACACAAGGCTAACTGTTCTTCCTCTGTATTCAGAGAAATACAGATAATATGAAACTGCTGGTTTCTGAGGTATATAAAACTGTTATATCGCTATTAAGATTGGAATAGCGAGGACTGCAGTGTCAAAACCCTGGGAAATATTTAATGGTATGGAGGTAAATCAATATAAAAAGAATATTGGAATGAGCATATTATATATGGAGAGGTGTCAACACGTGGGAGCTGTCCCTGTGACTACAGTGGAGTCTTACCGCTCAGGTGTATTTGCCTCTCAGAGGACAAGCTATGTGGCTTAGGCTCAGTCACTCAGCCCCACTGAATCCTGTGCATGAAGAGCTAATGGTGACAGGAAGGATTTGTCCATAGTGGGTTGTGATGATACATACAGATAAAGCTCTACAGTACTTCATATGACAGTACTTGCACACATATGCGCACACAGAGACACATACACACCCATACATAAACATGAATAAAGATAAACCTTGAGATTTCAAATGTAAGAGGACTGTAAGAGCAATAGTGTCCACAGAACAAGTTAGGCAGCCACAGGGGACAGAAAAATGTCCACAATATACATGTGCTCTCAGTTAAACACACACACAATAAACACTTCAAATAAAATTCTAGCGACTTATGTTAATTATTTGTGTCAGTGCTGTGGGCATAAATGTGTGTGCATGTGCATATACTTGTGTAATGTCAGATATCTTCCTTGATTGCTCTCTATCTTACTTTTAATACAGGACTTTCACCAAATCTGTAGCTCACTGGTTCAGCTAGACTGGCTGGACAGTCTACAGGGGCACTCCCATCTCTGCCTCTTAAGAGGCATGTCAACATTTATGTGGGTTCCAGGGATAAGAACTCAGATCTTCTTGTTTGTATAGCAATCACTTTACCTGCTGACCATCCCTCCTGCCCAGGAGGCTGTGTGTGTGTGTGTGTGTGTGTGTGTGTGTGTGTGTGTGTGTGTGTGTGTGTGGTGTATATGCATGCTTCATGTTTGAGAACACATGTATTTCAAGTGCGTGTGAACCTATGTGTGCTTGTTTATAGAGGCCCAAAGATGATGTTAGGAATCTGCCTTAATTGGATCTACTTTATTCACTGGGGTGAGGTCTCTCAATTAAACACACACACAGCTAGCCCGTTAGCTTTCTCTGGGGAATCTGTTGTCTCTTTTTTCCTAGTGCTGGAATTACAGATGGGTCACCACTCCTACTTGTGGGTCCTGAGGATTCGAACTCAGGTCCTTACGCTTGGACAGCAAGTTTGTTACCCACGAAGTCCAGGGCACCATTAGAAAGGAAAATTGTGTTAGTGCAGGACCACAGCTATTTGTCATTTTCATATTTCTTTACATCTATTTTGAGGTATTTTCAAGAAAAAAATAAATGCAGTGCCCAGAACGATTGAGCTGATTTCAATAGTGCTTTTCCTTTCCTTTTATATATGTGTGTGACCTTTTATATATGTGTGTGATCATGGCCATTCATGATCTTGCTGTGTCAACTAATCTCAGGTGTAATTGACTCTGAAGAACACAATTTACAGTTTATTGTTTTAAACAGTAAGCAGCAGCTAAGTCTTCCATGGACAGTTTCTTAGGAAAAAGATGAAAGTCTGGGAGGTGTCTGGAGTTTGTTTGTAAATTACTAAAATCGTGGAGGTTGTCCTTAGGGGACACAACTTGGATTTAACCTTCACATTACAAGCTCCCCTCTAGCCAGAGGCAAGGTAACCAAAGCAGACCTGTCAGAAGACGAGGATTTATTTATTTATGTTTCTCTCTTTTTTTTTAAATATGTCATCAGTTTTCCATAAAATGCTACACAGGCTGAATGTCCTCAAGTTTTGAAAGACATCAGAAAAATACGGATGTTAGTCTCCTTCAGGATGCAGACGGAAGGCATCAGCTGGCCTCCACGTATCAACCCCCAGGCCCCGGTTCTGCCTTAACTTCTAGAAGATGGCTTTTTGGTTTTTTTAGGTCCCACCTGCAACCTGGACTGCTAGAGATCCAAACTCAGGTCTCCAGGCTTGTGTAGGAAATAGTTTATCTACTGAGGTATCTTCCCACCATATGTTTACATATTTATTTTATTTTTGAGACAGGGTCTTGCTATGGTAGCTCTGGCTGGCCCAGAATGCACAGATCTGCCTGCCTCTGCCTCCCAAGCGCTGGGATTCAATGATGCGCAGCCACTCTCAGCGTCCCACGCTTGTTTGTGTGCTTTAAAACTCTTTCTAGTATGTGGATGGGGAGTAAGTTTAGAAGTGGTCAATATAGTTCTCATGCCAGTCTTAATTGCTAAGGAGGCTTATTGATAGAGGACATTCAGGAAGGGCCAGGAATGAAAAGTCCCCTGAGCCTGAAGGGAGGAGGTGGTTTAGTCTCTCATGATAGTCTCAGGTATGGCCGAGTGTGAAGTAACCTCTGCATCTGCATGGGCATGACACACACAGAGCAGGGGTGTACGTTCATGCGTGTGGGACTGCTTAATACAGCCAGGTAGTATGGCTACCCTCAGGTCCTTCATAGAGAAACAGCTCGAGCAGAGGAGGGTGGCTGGCAGCATGCTGTGGAGAGCTCTTCTTAAGTGCCTTTTATTTTCTGAAATCAACCTGTGCAAAAAATAAATGTTCTGTGAAATTTATGAGTCTGAGGAATTGCATTTTGAGAGGACTAGGTACCTCCAACCAGGTGGGCTCACTGTTTATTGAGCAAGAGGCTCATGAAAGAAAATGGTGTGAAAAACACATTTATTCAATTTTCAAATAATGGGATCAGATTACAAAAATAAATAAATAAATAAATAAATAAATAAATAAATAAATAAATAAATGAAAAGACCAGACAGTTTCACTTCAGGCAAATATCTTTCCCTGTGTGACAAGGGATGTGTGATAGTTCCTTGGGGCTCCTCTTGGGGCTCCCTCATCTACTCTGACATTGATCTGACACCTCACCTCATCATGCAGCATGCATTTATGCATGTGTGCTGTGTATATGTCTGTATGTGTGCATGTGTACATGTGTGCATGTATGCATGGGTGCATGTACTCTGTGTGCATGTGTACACGTGTGTATGTGTGCACACATGTGTGCATGTGCTTTAGTGGGTATTAATATCAGCTCCCAGTTATTTCCAGAAGTTTAGTTCCTATGGAGACTCCGGTAACTTCTGACCATCTTGCTGTTGTATGCCTTTTGTTTATACAGACATGCCCAACCCTCGGACATCTTGAGACCTTATTGTTACCTCCAAAGTTCACACTCACACATCACACAAACGATGTACCAAGAACAAGCAAACTAAAAACAATGAAAAAAAAGTACAATGTTTTAAGTATGTTTATAGGTTTATAATTTTGTGCTGGGTCACATTCATAGATATCCAGGGGTCATGCAACCTGTGGTCCATGGGATGAACATACCTCTATGAAATTCCCAAGCCTGCTATGATGCCTTGATAGTGTTCCTCAACCAGATAGCCAAAGGCTGTTCCTCTGCCCAAAGTCATCCTTGATGATCATCTGTTTCCAGTACCAGGATACTAAAATTGTTGTCGTTGTTGTTGATTCATTCTTAACTTGAAAACTTCCAAGAATAAGCAATGAGATAGGTTCTTTCTCGTGGTTTGGAGAGTGACATGCTTGCTCCATTGCTTACTGACTGCTATATACATATTAGGCAAAAGTAATAAGAAGTAACTGCAAACATTACATCTAACAAGAAGCATTGGTGTTTAAATCATGGGTTTTCATACAACAGCATTTAATACTGTTTCTCACTTTCCAGATCTTTTATTCGTGATAATATGATTTATTAGCCAAATTTTAATAGTTACAATGAAATGTTAAGTAGCTTAAATCAGGCTGGTATAGTTATGTTGTCTTCAGTCATAATCATAATGTGACTTACTGGCCCATTATTTTTGATGTTTAACAATTTTCCTGTATATGTGTGTGGGTCTATATGGCTATATGTATATACCTTTGTACTGAGTTTGTATTCTTTGTCTAGTGTGTATTCACCTCCAACCCCATGTGAGACTTCTTACTCCTGGGCTCTTCAGCCCACAGGGCAATTCTAGGGGCTACTTGAATTCTAGGCCCTTACTTTCTCATGTGGGAACCTCTGATGTCACCTCAGAGGAACCCCCAAGTCCTGTGAGAAATATCAAGATGCCAAAAGCATAGTGACAAATGTGTTTCACTGAACTAGTCTTGGAAAGAAGTCAGAAGAATTATTTTATGATTTAGAGTTCATCCCGTTCTCTGGTTTGAGTATCCATTTTTGTTCATCTATAATTATATAAATATATGAGAGATTCTAGATACGAATCTATGTTGAAAGTAATATGTAAACCCTGATCATGTATGGTGTACAGATATAGTGTATATGCATCTGTAAATTTCTTAAAATGCCAACACTGGGGCTGGAGCAATGTCTCAGTGGCCATGGAAACTCACTGCTCTTGCTGAAGACCCAGGTTTATCTCCCAGCACCCACACAGAGACTCATAATAGCTGGTAACTCCGAGTACTCCCTCTGGCTTCCAGGACATCCTGCACACAGGCATATACATACAAATAAAGTAAGGAAACAAGTATAATTTTTAAAATGTTTATATTTAGTACCATGTTAATAAGAAAACTTTCAAATATCAAGAAGAATGTTTTTCAGATATAAAATGGGGCCATAGGTCCATGGCAAAATGCTTTAATAGTGCAAACACGGTGCTGGGTTCCATCCCCATGCATAGGGGAAAAATAAAAATAAGTATATATGTTCCTAATACTTTTCTGTTCATACCTATACCAAGAACTATGAATATAATACTAACATTTCTTGCAAAAGTTATTTAGTATTTATGCGTATCTTTTTTTCTCAATCATCAAATGAGCCTGTCTGTGTGACAAAGCAAATCTGAAAACTGTTTGGTGTCATGTGGCAAGCTGTAGGTGCACAGGTCAAGTGAACCCCTCTGTGGGTTTGGTCTTGGGGTTCTGCTTGTGGGAACCATGCCATAGGCATACATAGTCCTACAGTCCTGCGCTTGTGCTGAGTGTGGAAGCCGTGTGCGACTCAGGGTTTGCTGATAGCTCGAGGAGAAATGCTGAGAGGATGTTTTTCCCTACATTTTGCAGTTGCCTATAGAATACCAAGGCCTGTGAGTCTGATGTTGCTGGGGAAAAGTGCGTTCCCTCACACTGGCAGGGGGTGGGGTTCATTCTGATTGAGTCGGATAGGTCCTGGAAAGAAAATATTTCTTTGTTCACACTCTGTGATCTTGGCCACTCTGCAGTGTTGCTTTACAAGTTCAAAGGCACAAAGAAGAAAAAAAAAAGCCTTTAGACTCTGGCTTTGTTGTTATGTCTGTCTGTGTTGAAGCGGAGCACATTTAGGATGGGCTCCATAGCCACAAGGTTTGAGGCTCGCCTTGCATGTATTAGCTTATTGGTTAATCTCACTGCTATTGAACCAGGTATGCTCCTTCCATTTGGGTTAGATCTGAAGACTCTGGAGTTTAAATGAGGACATTTATTCTCATGTGCACAGCAAAACACCAAAAATAGAAAGCTGTAAAATCATAACCTGACTTTAAAGCATGCATGTGTCATTTGTCACCATTTAACAAGTAGCTATTATCTGGCTGGGCCATTTCTTTACCCACAAAATATTGTAGATAAAATATTTGTGGACTGTGTTTACAGAATCATTAACAACCTTGCATGTGCTTTGCCCTGTGCTGTGAGAGAAGAGAACTGTGTGGCTTGCAGTCAACTTCTAAATCTGTTAAGGAAGAGGCAGTCCATTTCATTGTATTATTTGTTAATTTAGTTTGTATATGTGTGACCATGGTGGGTGTGGATGTGTGTTGTGTATGTGCAGATGGTGTGTGTGTGTTGGGGGGAGCGTAAGCATGTCTATGTGCATGCATGGAGGCTCAAGGGGGATGCAGTGTATCCTGCCTTTAGTCTCTGCCTCTTGTGTTGAGACAGGGCTTCTCACTGAGCCTGGAGTTAGGCTGGCAGCCAGAAAACCCCAATACTACCCTGTCTCTGCCTCCACAGTGCTGAGATTACAAGCAGAAGCCACTCCCACCATTTCATGTGGGTGCCTGCGGGGGGCAGGGGTGGGGTTAAACAATTCTGGTCCTCATGCTTGAACAGCAGGTACTCTTGCCCAGTGAGCCACCTCCCTACATTCCCCATCCAGGTTGTTTTCATTGGTACACATCCAGGTAGACCTGCCACTCCTTCCACTGATGTCAGCCCCGCCCCACAGGGAAGGCAGTGGAGTCCCTGAAGCTGCTGAAGAAGCTTTCTCTGTGGTGCCTCTAGTGAGATGCTGAACCCTAATAAACTATCAAACTGCCAATCACGGCCGACGCCACTGTCGGAAGTTGCCCTGCATGGGAAAAATCAAGAAGGAGAACAAAAGATTTCCGGGACACCACGGGCAGAGAAGACTGTGAACCTTCGGACGAAGGTGATGTGAAAAACCAACCAGATATAAAGAGTGAGGTCAAAGGCAGGATTTGGTGCGACCTGTGAGACCCCTTGGAAAGCATGAGACTAGGAATTCTTTGGCTAAAGTAAAATAAAAATTTTAAAAAGTTAACTGATGAGGTAAAATACAGAGCACACCCCACTCAATAGTATCGAGGAAGTGTGATTTGTGAGACTGGAGAGACATCTCAGGGGTCATGAGTGGATACATATAAAGGACCCAAGCTGAGACCCCAGGACCCACATCTAGCAAGTCACAATTGCCTGTAACTCCAGCTGGAGGGAACTGAACACCTTCTTCTGGTCTCTGTGAGCCAGCACCTGATCACACATGATATTCATGTGTGTGCGTACATGTGTATGTGCGTGCACACACACACACACACACACACACACACACAAACACACACACAGAGCTATAAAAATACATCTTTAAAAACTAAAGTGACCTGAAATTTTTCAAAGAGCCCATGGGATCACCTCAGTTATGGAGAATCCAAGACCAGAAAACCCCTAATTTTGTATTTAAAGTATAAGAATTATGAGAAATACTGTATTCTTTCACAGAAACACAGGGCATTAAATAAAGAAGGAGATGGTGAAAGAAAACCCTAACTAATGTAAAATTTCCCCCAAGTTTTCCTTCTTTACCCCCCATGTTTTTTTTATTTGTGGTCCTGGGGTTTGCACCTACATCCTTATTCCTCTGGCCAAGAGTTTGCCCACCCATCTACTCAGCTGCGCACCCATATCCTCCTCCATTGCTTTGCTAAAGAAATGACATCTGTTCTAAGTAGAATGTATATATACATATATACAACTCATATTTAAAATTATCATATCTCCTATACCTATAGATTCACTTGTATTTGTCATGGTGTTATACAAAGATCACATGTGGAAAATATTTGTAATATAATTTTATTCTGAGAGAAGAAGTTAAATATTTATTTCATATTTGCCTTAAGGTTTTTTATTTTAATTTAATGAAATATAATTCTCAAAAACAAAAGAAAACGATCAAAACAAAGCCCCAAAACTACAGTACGCTTCTTGCTGGCAAGGCTTCTCTTGTGTGGCACACCCTGGAGAAGATTTCCTCCTGCAGGTCACTGTCAGGTTCCTTGGTTTTTCTTCTTTGGGGAGAAGTGATCTAAGACAGCAATAGTGAGTTTGTGCTGCACGTATGGTAACTACGTAAGAGCTAAGTGGGGCTGAAGGGTTGGCTCAGCATGGAAAAGCACCGGTTGCTCTGTAGAGGAGCAGGGTTCAGATCTCACACCCATCAAGCAATCTGGGTATCCATCAACTGACTGCAACTCCAGCGCCCAAAGCTCCAGTACCTTCTCCTGACCTACACAGGACAGACAGGCATCTGTACCATCCAAAGCCCCGCCCAGCATGGGTGACAACTCACTAAAGCTGCATTTTACACTGTTCCCTGCACAACCTGTAGGCAGTCCCACCAAAGAGTCCCCCTTGCCCCATAATTGTTCACAGCATATATGAGCCTGAAGCTAGTGTTTGCCAAGGAGAAGGAACCTTCCCAAGCTTCGTAAGAATCATTCGTTTTTCCCAACTCCCAGTAGCCCTCACTCAGGAAGGGATCCTCCAGTTGGAGGGAGAAAGCTACATATCACCCGTGCACCTGCAACATGTCATTGGCATCAAATAACTGGAGGATACGTATCATCCCCTTTTCTGTGGCAGGAAGCAAAGGCAGAGATACTGAGCTGTGTGCTGAACTTCATATGGTAGCAGTGCAAGCATATGTCCGCCCAGCTCATGAACATAGACCTCTATTGTTCAGCTCTCTTCTTTGGTCTCCACATAATCCTCACGGGTAAGATTAACAGCAGTGATCCTGATCATGGTGTCCATGACAGATCGACCTGAGCATGACATTTTGAGTTTGTATAAAGGCAGTTTGAAAGTAACACAGAGTGGTTCTAATCCACCTACATCCATGGTAACATAAACAGGGCTGGTTGGGCTTCCTGCTTCTGCTTGTCACTCAGTGCGGATGTTAAACTCGTGGCAATGGTGCTTCTTTGGGAAACAGTTCAGTCACATTTCACCCTTAAAGCATTTTGGGCCTCTGCTATTATAAACACATGCCCAGGTTCGCACTGGTGATAACTTTAATGTAAACAGTAGTTTCATACATTGTAAGTGGGGTAAAATAGCCATGAAATGGTAGGTGGAGTGAACCCAAGGGTGGCTGATGCTGTCTTGGTTTGAGGCCAAGAAGGAGGCAGGCTCCTCCTCCAGTGCCTGATTCCCCCAGCAAGCTTCCTCCATCCTTGCTGGATCACCTCCTGAGCTTGCTTGGAAAGGTTAAGGCCTTTAAAGATGGTTATTCTATCCCGATTATTTCCCCAGGATCTCTTCTTCCTTTTGCACATCTTCCACTTATTGTCCAGAGGGTTTGGGGGTTAGTATCTTCTTGGTGGATGAACCCAGGGATCCAGTCCACAGATAGGCTGTACAGGTTTTCTATTTGCATTTTGAAGGAAGGATGCTTCCCAGTCCAAAATCTAGTTCTTGCAGCAAAATAGCCCAGTGTCTGCTAAAGTCTGTTTTGCTTCTGTGATCTGGTTTTTCTCAAACCTCTTCCCCCAATCACACAGTTCCCTACTGGGTGCAGATGCACTCTACTTTCTGAGCTGAAAGCTGCCTCCTGGCTCCTCCCAACCCCAGGGGCTACACAGAGAACTCCACACACGATTCCTGTCTCTCAGCAGCAGAGTTTAAGCCCATGATTACCTCTTTTGTCTCCTTCTAGAACACTCTGCCTACATTTGAGTCTGAATTCTTGTAACATTTAGATTCTACCATATTCCCTTTTCCCTGGCTCCCCCAAGGTTGATAATAACTTGGCCCTAACCCTAACCCTAACACTAACCCTGTTCTGTTTCGAACCCTGCTCTGGTAACTAGATCCTGGCAGGGAGACTGCAGGTTACTTCCTTTCCCCAAGACCATCACCTGCACAGAGTCTAATTTTGCTGGAGGGCCTTTGCAGAACAGCAAGGCAGCGATTTCTTCTTTGTGAGGTAGCTGAGTTCTGTCATGTGACATGGCAGGATGTGTTTTATCCTTTGTTTTCTTCATCTGAAGACTGGTGTGTGTGTGTGTGTGTGTGTGTGTGTGTGTGTGTGTGTGTGTGTGTGTGTCTGCACGTGTACCCGCTGGGGCAGGACTACAGATATTTTCCTCAGTAACTCCCCACCTTGGTTTTGGAAGCAGAATCTTTCACTGAACCTAAAGCTTGCTCTTTTGACTAGGCTGCTGGGCCAGTGAGCGTCTGAGATCTGCCTGTCTCTGCCCTACTAACATGTCTATGTAGACATATCAAGCTTTGATACAGGTTGGAGGGATTCGAACTCAGGTCCTCTTGCTTGCACGCGGAGGACTGGTACTCACTCGTCTATCTCCTCAGCCCTAAAACTGTTGTCAGCAGTAAGTCTGAAGAACTTTTACAGTGGAAATGATCGCATGCCAAGTGGCTCAGCTTCTCTCTTCTTCCATGACAACCATGAGCTTTGATGTGTCCTGAGGAGTTACTTAGACATTGAAGAAAGACGTCCTCAGCCGGATCTCACCAAGGAGTTAAAGGCTTCCTCGGAGCTCTGGGATGCAAGTGGTTTCACACAGACTTTGTTCTCTGAACAGTGTTTTGTATTCACAGTCTCCAGCTCCTATGAGCTCACAGCACACATGTGGGACACAGAGCCTGTGACCTCCTGATCCACCCCAGAAGAACGAACTCCACCTCTGAGTTTAGAGAGGGAATATGCCTCCCTCGCTAGCCAGGAGCTGGACTGATGTTGTGCCCATGTCTCAAGTATTTCTGAGCTGTTCCAGTCAGTAGTGGAAAAACTGACCTCCTGGTAATGTGTGTGTCATCAAGGCTGGGTGCTGTCCTTGGACCAGATCACTGCAAGTCCCTTTTTGTGACTGGGAACCACAAAGTGTGAATGCAAATGCAGTGGAATCTGCTGGAAACTGGGAAAATGGGTCTTGTAGAAGCTAATTAAGAAAGGAAAGTTAACAGGTGGCTTGGAACATGTTTCCACTGTCATGATTTTATGCATTATTTGGTAAGTTGACACATAGAAACAGTATACATTCGGCCCGGAGAGCTGTCTTAGTTGGTAAAGTGCTTGCTGTGTAAGTGTTAGGGCTTTGTCCCCAGAAGCCATGCCAGAGAGTCAGGCACAGTGACACATGCTTCCCAATCCCAGTGCTAGAGAAGGGGAAACAGGCAGATTTCTGAGGCTGGCTGCTAGCCAGTCCAGCCAGATCAGCAAGCTCAAGGCCAGTAAGAGAAGTAGTTTAACAATAACAACAATAGCAAAAGCTCCAGGTGGATGGTACCTAAGGGATGAGATAGGAGATTGACTTCATATATACACGAAGGACAGACGGGATGAGAAAGCAATTAGGGAAACAACACCCTTCACAATAGTCACAAATAATATAAAATACCTAGGTGTGACTCTAACTAAGGAAGTGAAAGATCTGTATGACAAGAACTTCAAACCCCTAAAGAAAGAAATTGAAGAAGATCTCAGAAGATGGAAAGATCTTCCATGCTCATGGATTGGCAGGACTAACATAGTCAAAATGTCCATCCTGCCAAAAGCAATCTACAGATTCAATGCAATCCCCATCAAAATTCCAACGCAATTCTTCACAGAGTTAGAAAGGGCGATTGGCAAATTCATCTGGAATAATAAAAAACCTAGGATAGCAAAAACCATTCTCAACAATAAAAGAACCTCTGGTGGAATCACCATGCCCGACCTTAAACTGTACTACAGAGCAATTGTGATAAAAACTGCATGGTACTGGCACAGTGACAGACAAGTAGATCAATGGAATAGAATTGAAGATCCAGAAATGAATCCACACACCTACGGTCACTTGATCTTTGACAAGGGAGCTAAAACCATCCAGTGGAAAAAAGATAGCATTTTCAACAAATGGTGCTGGCACAACTGGCGGCTATCATGTAGAAGAATGAGAATCGATCCATTCTTATCTCCTTGTACAAAGCTGCTTGTGGACGTTGTACATCGTGGTGCGGAGCCTAGTGCGCACCACGATGTACAACGTCCACAAGCAGACTGCCTTGTAGCCAGATGCTTCACACTTGTGCAGTCACACACAGGAAAGAGCTGTTCTCACCATAGGGCTGTCGCTGCTTGTGGACGTTGTACATCGTGGTGCGGAGCCTAGTGCGCACCACGATGTACAACGTCCACAAGCAGACTGCCTTGTAGCCAGATGCTTCACACTTGTGCAGTCACACACAGGAAAGAGCTGTTCTCACCACGCCTTCGCCACCAAAGACTACGTGCCCTTAAATTGTGAGCCAAAAGAAACCTCTTTGCTCCTAAGCTCTTCCTGTCGAGTGTCTTTCTGCTTGTGGACGTTGTACATCGTGGTGCGCACTAGGCTCCGCACCACGATGTACAACGTCCACAAGCAGTAGCATTTGAAATGTAAATAAAGAAAAAAATAATAAAAATAAAAAAAAAGAATTCAAAAAAAAAAAAAAAAGAAAACACTCAGATACGAATATGTTTTGTAATGAGATAGTTAAATCCAGCAAGACTTCTGCACAGAAAGTGAAGTATCTTGTGAAGCTACAACTACACAGTGGGAGAAAAATCTTTGCCAGTTCCAGGTCTGACAGAGAATTAGTAAACAACCCCTCAAACACAATGTCTCAATGACCAATTGATCCAGGAAATAAATGGTCTGATACTTCTCAGAAGTTTAAGAGCAAATGCCCAATAAGGATGTGAGAACATGTTCAGCATCCTTGCCTATCAGGGAAATGCCAACTCTAAGGGCATGGAAGGATGTATGCTGTTACTGGGTGTGGTCTGATGTTCTACAAGCCCTCTCCACAAGGCTTTCTTCCTGACTTAAGCTGCTTACACTTGTCCAGTATCTCCATGACCACCTTATCCACACCCAGCCTGTGGTAGCCACTGCTCTTTTTAATTTTTAAGATTTATTTTATTTCTAATTACGTGTGTATATGAGGATGGTATGTGCACATGAGTGCGGGTGCTCCTGCAGACTGGGAGAAGCATCAAATCTCCCGGGGCTGGAATTGCCAGCTGGGTGTTAGCCATCTGACACGGTGCTAAGAACCAAACTCAAGTCCTCTGCAAGAGTAGCATGCGCTCTTAATGGCTTGTCGCCTCTCTAACCCCTAGTGAATATTTGTGTCACCGCCATGGCGTCAGACTCATGATAGGTTTTTATAGCTTTGTAGTACCTGCTGGGATGCCTCCTGCTCCATCCTTTTTCGAAAAGCTTATATTTGCTGTCCAGGATGTTAGGAATCTCTTCTAATGTTAAGACTTGTTTTTATTTCTCTGACAAACATGGCTGGAATTGTGATAGGCATTGTGTTTAATCTGTAGACTGGAGTAACTTGGGCATTTTAAATATGAAGTTTGTAGTCAATGGATATGGATATTTATTGTGCCTTTATATCTTTCATCAGTGTTTATTCTATGTGTTTATTGCTGTTGTAAATGAGATTATTTTCTTGATTTGTCTTGTAGATAGCTCGCTGTTTGTATATTAAAAATTGTTTTTTTCTGAAAAACTGTGTTTTTTTCCATAGGAAATTTTAGAGAACATATTTATTCTGACAATTTTTGCTTAAGTATTGAGGATTTTCCATGTATGAGCCTTTTCTCTTTGCCTAATTACTCTGTCCTGGACTTCCCATCTTCTTTAAATTGGCATGAAGAAATTCAGCATCTTTCTTGTTCCTGATCCTTGAAGACATTCTTCCCACTTTTCCCTGGAGAGGATAAAAGCATCAGTTATGGCCATGATGTGGAATGTCCCATATGGGCACACCTGTTGGAGGACCTGATTCCCAGCCAGTGAGACTATTTTGTGACATAGTGGAATCTTTTCGATGTGATTCCAGACACAGGTCTTCCTCAGGGTTATAGACTGGATCTCATCCTGGTATTAGTCTTGGCTTCCTGACTGCCTTGTAGCCAGATGCTTCACACTTGTGCAGTCACACACAGGAAAGAGCTGTTCTCACCACGCCTTCGCCACCAAAGACTACGTGCCCTTAAATTGTGAGCCAAAAGAAACCTCTTTGCTCCTAAGCTCTTCCTGTCGAGTGTCTTTATCATAGCCACAAGGAATATTGTGATGCTTCCTTTTGTATTTAATGTGTGGAGTTTTTATTGTGAGAAGATGTGATTGGATAATATTCACATCATTCAAATCATCCTCACTTGCTCACAATGCATTAGAAGATGTGATTGGACAATATTCACATCAGTCAAATCATCCTTGCTCACAATGCATAACTATGCTGTTAAGTCCGTTTTCTATCATTTGGCTGAGAGTTTGGCATCCCTGGTCCTCATGGAGCTGGCCTGTGCTTGTCTCTTCCTGGGCCCTTGTCTGGCTTTAGCAACAGTGTAACAGTGGCCTTCGAAATGGATTTAAAGTATTCTGCTACTCTGTGTCCTTGTCTGGCATTAGCAACAATGTAATGATGGGCTTAGAGATGGATTTAAAGTATTCAGCCAGTCTCTTTTGAGGAGGTTTAGATCTGTTCTTGGAATCCATTCAGCAGATCCACCCTTGGGAACTAGATTGAGCTTTGATAGGAGATGTTATTTTACCATGTCAGTCTTCTTACATGTGATTGATCTGCAGAGTTCTCTTATTTACTCATGGCTCTGTCTTAGAAGGTGTGGTGACTAATCTTGGTTGCCACCTTGGCACACCCAGGAAGAGGGACCCTTACCTCTTCTTGACTGCTAGGTACTTGGTGTAGGAGGTCAAAGTGCATTGTGGATGGGACTATATCTCGGCACATGGACCTGAGCTGTGTGAGGCAGGAAGTTGAATGTGAGTCTGGGAGTCAGCTACTTAGCACATTCCTCCATGGTTTCCGCTTCCTGCTCCAGCTTTGGGTTTCATTTGATGATGGACTCTAACCTGAAAGCTGGAATCTACCCTTCCCTCCTCATGTTGCCGTCCATCCTGTTTACCACAGCAACAGAGAAAACAAACTAGAACAGACGTTATTTAGGAATGGGAATTTATCCTTTTTGTCTAGACTATCCAACTTGATGAATAATTATCCATAATGGCACATTATGATCCCTGTGTTTCTGTAGTAGCAGCTGTAAGGTAGCTCTTTTCTCCTGTATCTGTTGCTATTAGTTTAGCTATTTTGTTTATCTTTTTTAAAAATCGTAGTTTTATTGATCTTTGTCATTATTTGACCATTTTCAATTTCATCTTTTTTTTTATGATCTTGTCCTTATGGCTATCTTTCTTTGGGTGTTGTTCAGCCCAGTATACTTTTTGAAATAATAGATATCTATACAGTCTCTCTCTCTCTCTCTCTCTCTCTCTCTCTCTCTCTCTCTCTCTCTCTCTCTCTCTCTCCTTGTAAGAGTTTGGGATTTTTTGTGTGTCTCTGTGTGTTTTTTATCCTTGTTGTTGCACCTCAATGACTCAAACTTTTTTTCTGTTAGCTTTTGAAAATATGTTTTAAAGGTTTTTTGAAAATACATTTAAAAAGACAGTGAGATTTCCATACTCTCTATACAAGTAAAGTCAGAACTATTTTTTAATAAGGAAGTAATGCATTAGGAATAGAAAAGATACATTTGTGAATGATTCTTTGCACAACTAAAAACTGTCAGTAACATAAATATTCAAAACAAGTGGGCCTTACTGAATTAAAACAATGTGCACTTAACAATGATGTAAAATGGGGTTGTGAAGAACTGGAGTGGCATGGAGTCCCACCTGAACTATGGTGAAATTAGCAACAAGAAAAACAGGAACCCCTGGCATGATGAATGTATTCCTAGCAAAAACATGAAGTATAGTGGCTCTGAAGATAACTTTGCTTGGCACATGAAATAATGTTGATGTCTCTCCTTGTGTGAACTATATAGTCTATAAGAAGGCATCATGTCTTATATATCCAAAGTCAAGACTTAACACAGAGTAAGGTCTCGGTTAACTTATAAAAGAGATTAGAAAAAGAATTTTGAACAAGATTCTGTGGAAAAATGCATTCAGAAAGATGGGGACTTGAAGGAATTTAAGTGGTGACTTCAAAGCATGTGTGCTTGCGTGCATGTGTGTGTGCCTGTGGTGTGTATTTGTGTGTGGATATGGATGTGTGTGTGTGTGTGTTAACATAATTATTTCTCCATGTCCATTTGAAGTGTGCAATCTGAAAAGACAACCATGAGTCCCAGAGTCATCTCAGCACGATCTAGCAGTGTTGAAAGGCAACAAGATGAAAACATTCATTTATTTAATAATGAAAAACTTAAAATGCATATCATGATTAAAATTCAATGACATGTAAAGTTTTTTGGCTCTCTGTTATTTAGAATGAGCTGTTAAACTTCTAGCTACATAGAGTACATGGCCTTTCATTGGCCTGGCCTGTAAAGCTGTTGAGCTTTTGTGGGATAGGGTCTGCCTTTCTATGGTGGTCCTCCTAGCAGTGTCTCTGTCTTAGTGTCATAGACTGCCTGTATGTAGGATGGTCCAAGTCCTTTCTTCCTGCTCACAACATCTACCCACACATTGTATCATCTACAGGTATACTTTGGTGCCTGTTTCCTGTGGTTGAAACATCACGATCATGCTACATTTCATAATTTCTGTGCTCACTAAGGACAGAAATTATACCGTGAGTCCCAAATACACCACTGGGTTTTTCTAATTAATGTGATGATCGACATCTGCAGTTGACAGTCTGCAGAGAGAAACGAAGACTTGTCCCACGTTGCCACAATATGAAATCACATCTGGGACAAAACCCGACTCTTGTCCCCTGTACATCCCCTCTTCTGTGATGTCTCTGTTCCTTTGCCCTGACATCCAGCAAGGCTTCCCCTTCCTCTAGCGAATGACTTAGATACTGTGCTGGTTTCGTTTCCTGTTGCTATGGTAGAATGGCCCAACTAAAGCATCAGAGGGGAGAGAAGGTGTGTCTCAGCTCACTAGTCCAGCTTTCACCATCGCAGGGGAGTCAGCTCACTATTCCAGCTTTCAGCCCTCCATGGCAGGGGGGTCAGCTCACTATTCCAGCTTTCAGCCCACCATCACAGGGGAGTCACACGGGCAGGAACCGAAGAGAACTGGTCACATCACATCTGCAGAGAGCACAGAGCAATGGATCCATATCTGATTGCTAATGCTTGCCTTGTGCTCTTCTCTCCTTTCAGTCCAGGACCCAGTCCTAGACATAGTGCCAGCCATGTGCAGGGCAGGGTCTCCCTACCTCAGATGACCCAATTCATAAAATCCCTCTCAGGCTTGGCCATAACTGACCTAATCCAGACAATGCCTCTTTGAAACTCAGCTTGAGATTGTTTTGGGGTTTGCTACTTACCATCACGGATATCCTTCCTCTGTAATCCTTATAGGTCTTCATTCTCTCTACCAAAACGTCCATTTAGTGTACTAGGGCCACTCAGCCTTGTTTCTTTTCCATGGTCCACTAAGGCCATGGACTCATTAAAAGCAAGATGTGAGTACTTCTTGGGAGAAAAATATCATGTTCTTCATCTCTTGGGCTTAGCACATGTCTGACACATGAAATGTCATCATGGTTTTCAGATCCTTTGTTCATGCACAGAGCAGCAGCATTGCCCATGTGTGTGCCTAGGGCTGTCGTTGGAAAATGGGGTGGAGCGGTGGCCACTTGCAGCACAGCTGTAGTGTGCTTGTGCCCTTGTTAAGGACGTATGGACACAGAACACAATGTGCATATGCTGCCTTCCCTAAGCAGTGGCTCCTTACATCTTAAGTGTCTGTTTGTGACTTGTTCTCCCCCCCCCCTTTTCTTCATGCCTGGCTTCCTCATTGTCACTTTGGATGCCATCAAGAAGACTTGAACCCAGAGTCATTTCCCTTCTTTACATTTGATACTCAGCAGGCCGATCGTTTTAGCCCCTAAACCCAGTATATTCCTGACCAACCTTAGCTCCTCCCTGAGTTCATTCACTTGCTTTGGTCCCTACCATTCAAATATGATCTAGATTACTAGGAAAACTCAACATGTATGCAGCACCCATATTGGCTGATCAGAACCTCCTGTGACTCAGGTTCCATGGGATGCAGTGCCCTCCTCTGACGTTTGTTGGTACTGCATGCACATGGTGCACATACATACAAAGATATCCACATATGCACACCATTAATGAGAATAAAGAAACCTTAAATATTGAATAAATAAACCCACAAGGTATTATGGCCCCATTATATGCTAGAAGCTACTAAGAATGTTTCATATACATTTCATTGTGGAAAACAATGACCTTCCCTTTGGCAAATGGCAATGAGGCTGGTCTTTTAATAAAAAACAGAGGAACAAAATGATTGAAATAAGAAGTCAGTGTCTGGAATAACTTTCTCAAATAAGATCAGTTTTAAAATTTTATAGTGACCCCCCCGTAAGACACATGACCAAAGACATCATAAAACAAGCTTTTGGATGCTTTGTGTAATGCTAATATCTAGTATGAAATATATACACATAACAGCTTTTACTCTTCTGTAAGAGTCAATGTCTGTATGTCACAATGCTTGGTTTGCCTGAGCCTGGTATTGAGCCCATGACTCTGCTGATTTCTGATGTAGGTTATGAAGGAGAACTAGGTTAGACACTTAAATCATAAGAAGAGGAAGAAGAAAAAGAGAAGGAGGGGGAGGAAGGAGAGGAGGAGGAGGAGGAGGAGAGGAGGAGGAGGAGGAGAAGGAGAAGGAGAAGGAGAAGGAGAAGAAGAGTCCTTCTCCTGGACCATTGTCTTAGTTACGGTTTCTGTTGCTGTGATTGAAACATCACCAAAAGCATCCTGGAGAGGCTTACCTCATCTTCCAGCCTGTAGTCCATCATCCAGGGAAGTCAGGGTGGGAACCCAAGGCAGGAATGGGGAGACAGGAGCTGATGCAGAGGCCATGGAGGAGTGCTGTATGCAGAGTTACTCCCCGTTGCTTGCTCAGCTCTCTATACAACCCAGGACCACCTTCCCAGAGGTGACACCGCCCACAGTGGGCTGGGCCCTTGCACACTAGTCATTCATTAAGAGAATGCCCCCACAGACTTGTCTACAGGCCTTTTTCTTACCTGAGGTTTCTCTTCTCAGATAACTTCAGCGTGTGTTGAATTGACAAAGAACAAAAACAAAAACAAAAACAAAACAAACAAACAACCCCCCCCCCCAAATCNTATATTTATATGATATGATACTGGTGGCCACCACTGAGAAGAGTAACAAAATGGGAGTTTGATTTTAGGACTTGAAAGCTGAAGGTCCAGTTTGGAAGAACAGAAGTGCAAGTGCTGTTACAGTCTAAGGCAATTCGGGGGTCTCTCTGCTGGTACCCGGAGAAGTTAGAAAGTGAATGTTGGACTTTCCTGATGATGAATGCTTTAAATTTGCATGTGATTGCCTTTCTTATGGTAATAATATTTTCTCCCTTTCTCGTTATTTTTGACACTTTCAGGGGAAGCCCCTCCCCTTTAATGACTCTTAACTACCAATTTTAATGTCCTAAAGTCTGAATCTCGGTGGCTAACAACAACAAAGACAAGTCAGAAAATTGGGAAAGTCAGCCCCAGGCAAACCTCACCTTATCTCTGAGCACATAATTAGGATTAGTTAGCACGTGAAGGGTATAGAAAGATTGTTAAGGTTTTTTTTTTTTTTTTTTTTTTTTTTTTTTCTGGTAAGCAAATAAATGTCACTCCTCTCTAAGTTTTGGATTTGAGACTCTGGAAAGAAGTTAAAATTGCAGTTTATTCCTTGGCTGCAGCCTGCAGTGAATCCAGTGAGTGTATCCTGACATGACAGTTTGAGTCAAATTATTATGTAGAGGCCGCAAAGAGTGTCAGACACCTCGAGTTTCATAATTGCAATCTAAGACTGTCCATGAACATTTCCTGGAAGAAACAACTTACATAGACTTCAGACTTCCAGGTCTGACTTTAGGCTGTGCCTGTAATTCCATGTATACAGTTTCCAGTTGCTGGTCAATCCATCCAGCTCATGACTTCCTTTCCCACCAGGAAACAGACACAAAGGACTGGAAATTTAACACCAAGGACTCTTCAAGGAAAATAAGCCCAATGACCCAAAAGATCAACGGTGGCTGAGCTGCTTCTGGTAGATCAGTCTAGGGCAAAGGTTAGATAATATTCCTGGTTTGGTGGCAGGGGCATGGGACTGTACACACCCACGTGCACCGTTGGTATTTAAATGCATCCATCCGAACAAATGGTCTTCCAACAGTCTTTCTGCTCTTCACGCCCTGGCAACCCTTGCAGCGGCCCTCGGCTGGAGGATATATTTGGAAAGTGTGCTTTTCTACCCTTAGCACATCCAGGTAACTGGTCCAGAGCAGCCAAGCTCCCACCTGAGATGTAAATAGCTATTACATTTGGCGCTGTGTGTCATAAACCGGCTCTGTTATTTCCAGTAAGCCCCCTTAGCTGCAGTTCCAAAGAATTGATTACGCAGGTCTCTCTCCTGAACACATCTCCTCCCCGCTGACATTTACACTGATCGAGGCTTTTTATGTAACTCGTTACAGCATAGTCTGAACCTTAAAAGATGGTGTTAGTCTTTCTAGAACCCTCTGGCCCAGGAGAAGCCGCTTGTTGCACTTAAATGCTTAGAGTGGGAACCTGAACTTCTCCGATTGGGAAGCCTTTCAGGGAACTGATCTTGTTATTTTCCCAAGCTGGGCTGCAAGGGAAAAACTGCACATATCAGTGACCGAAAGGCCCCCTGTCCTCAAAATGCTGAGAAGCAAGGAAATGATCCCAGCATTTAAAACCTTCTCGTTTCTGCCTCTGTGACCCTTATCTGGACAGCTGCAAGGAACCTTTCCAACTGGCTCCCGCCCAGACTTTATGGGAACTGGAGTGGAGGAAGCTGTACGGTCAGAAGAAACATTGTACAAATTGTTTCTAGTTTCAAAACCCTGTCTTTTGACAAAGCCATGATTTCCAGCCATGTTTTATTTTTACTCCCTTCCCCAGCCCCAGGGGGTGACTAGCTGTTACCCCACCAAGATTTTTTTTTTCTCTTCTTTCCTAACTTCTGTGATTTTTTTTTCCATTTTGTTTTTGTTTTTCCAGTCTCTTTTGGGAGGGGTGTATGAAAAAGTATGTGTGGTCACCAGGAATCTTCTCTTTGGGAGATACTATGTATTTTAAGAATTTCTGCTGCCTTCTGTTTGAATAAAATATCACTGAAGTTGATCTTATAAAATGCACTTTTCCCCCATCCCTCATTTCATTCTGTATTTTCCTCCTGGCCTGGCTTTTTCCACATCCGAGTGGACATAAAATGCTGGATGTCATCTCAAAATTGAATGCCCATAACTTCTGTTGACACAGTCATATGTGCTGTAGAAATGGCTTTCAGCTCTGTGTAGAACACTCTAGGCCTTTAACTTTGGCCCTAGCAGAGAGCATCACTTTAAACAAACTCAGGGGGTATTAACTTTGTAACTAAAACCTAACAAGAAGCTTTGGAAAGAAGGGGAGTAGAGCTGAGAGGAGGGGGGAGAAGGGGGGAAGGGGGATTCATTCATTTTGCCTTGCAGATTGACAGTGCATTTATCTTCTTAGCAGAGAGGATATTGTGGCTCATGCTGTCCTCCACTGTGATGACAGGGCTATGAGGCAGCTGCCTCACATCTGGGCAGATCCAGAAGCAGTGCAAACTGGAAAATAGCCAAGGTCCATCTCCCTTGACTCATTTCTCCCATGGTTTCACTGCCTGAAGACTTCACCAAGCAGTGCCTAAATAGTACCAGCATCCTAGGAAGAAGCTTTCAAATGCAAACCTGCAGGGGGCATTTAACATTCAGCACAGCAGAAAGATGACTTTCTGAGCTAAAAGCCATGTTGAGGGAGTGAGGACATAGTTCTTCCCTGTAAAACAAACAAACAAACAAACAACAACAACAACAACAACAACAAAAACAAAACTACACTAACACTCTTCTCTTCACTACATCTTGGGAAGTTACATGACAGACAAATGCCTTGGCATGTTTTGCGTCATTAGATACCAGCCTGGTGGGGTTTGCCCCTCCTCTCCTCAGTGGTTTTCTTTCTAAAAGTTAGGTAGATTTGATGAGTATTGGTAACATGAGACATACATTTAAAATGGAGTCTAGTGACCAAGCACTCAACAATGAGTGGGATTCATCCTTCCTACATACGCAATTTACATTTGTTATGGTCTAGTATCTGTCACACTTTTGACATGCATTGCCTGATGCTAGCGATAAGCTATACTGCCCAAGTACTAGGTGATAAAGAGATGGACAGTCACTGTTAGCCTAGAGGTTGTCTAAGCATGACAGTTAATGGTGATGTAATGTCCAGAAAGTACTTAAGAGGGATATGTGTTTCCCTTCTAACAGCACATATCCCAACTCCTTACATCCTCCAGAATTTCACGGACGAGGCAGTCAAGGTGCTATGATCAAAGTTGTGTGGCCCCCAACCCACGGGGCCGTAACAGTCTTATGCCACTGTGCACAAGCAAGGTGCTCTCAGACAAAAATGACGATGTGTCTAAATCACCTCTAAGCTTGGCAAAGGCATGGAAAAAGCCACAGGGAGGAGGGGGAGGAGGCAGAGTTTGAGCTTGACTCTGAAGGATGAGTGGACATTTATCAAGTTGAGAGGACAAGAAAAAAAAATGTATGCAGAAAAGGAAAGATCTTGGCACAGCCAAGCAGCTGCAGCAGTGCATGGCATTTTCCTGTGGCTTAAATGTTCTATGTCTGCATGGATGGAGCCATTAGCCATGCAACCCGCAGCACAAGCTGGAACCTTGTTATGGAATGGTTTGCATAAAAAAGCCAAAACAAAGATCTTGTGGCCAGACAGTGTGGACTTTCGTGCATGAACAAAATAACATCTCTGAAGCTGAATTTTGGAGTCAGTTTGGGGAAGATAATCGGAGTGTCCAAGGCGGATGAAAGAGTCACAAAGAGACAGGCTAAGAGGATGTGGCCTTCCTACTAAATATGTTGGCTGGTAATCCATGTGAACACCAGAAGGTGGCTTGGCCTATCCTCTAAAGAGTGGAAGCAGCCCAGAGGTCCGCAGCCCAGACCTGAGAGGGGAGCTCTGTCCTGGGTAGCATGGTGCTCACTTCTTGCTACCTTTTTCTCTTTGTGCTTCTTCCTGTGGTAACAGAGAACTGCTGTGTTTTTAGTATCACATTTGTATTCTCTGCTGGAAGAATCTAGAGGCTGAAGCACAAAAGGCAAATACAGCTGAGTATGTCTTTGTTCAAGAACATTCTACCAATACACCGTTAATGCCAGGGTAACCAGACCCTCTGTTCATTGTCCTGAAATGACACTGCACTGTACAGTGGACAGACTGACAACACTCAATGAAATAGGATGGTGTAAAGCAGAGGAGACATTTCAGTGACCTAGAGAAGAATGGAAGAGACATGGAAAGAGATTTGTGGTATAATGCCTGTCGTGAGGACATACGTTACAGGCAGACAACAGCGTGACATAGAAAGAAGTGAGCTGAGAAAGGCTGACAAGGGCAGAGATCCAGGAAGCTATAGTGAGTGGATCCTGATGTCATGGTTAAAACTGAGGTGGAGTGGGAAAGAGCCACCAAAACATACAGATATAATAATATATTGATACATGGTATATTTAGCTTGATGGGTCTGGGGGCATTACCATGAAAACTTCAGTACCTGTATCAAGAAGCCTGAAGTTCAAGAGCTGAAGAGCATTGGGAAAACCAAACCCATGGTGTCTGATTAAGAGATGTGGGGGGAGGGGTGTTTGGGGGGAGGGGTGTTTTGGCTGCCGTGGACTATGTTGGTAGGGACACTTGTGGAAACAAAGCTGCTTGCTTCATGACTTCCAGGAAGCTAAGACAACAAAAACAAAACAAACAAACAAAAAAACAAACAGAAAAAAGAAAGAGAACCAACATCTCTTTGAAAGCATAACCCCAATGACCTAACATTCTTCCAATAGGACACACCTCTTAAAGTGTCCTTGTCAATGATAACATACAACTGGACACCAAGCCTTTAACATTCATACAAAACAGAGCAGTAAGACCTAACAGTTTGAGGCAGAAGACAGACTTGGGTAGACATAATAGTGTGGAATTACAAGATACAGTTCACAGACTACATGAAGCTCAAGAAGAAGGAAGACCAAAATGTGTGCTAAGGTCCTTCTTAGAAAGGAGAAAAACATACTCATGGGAGCAAATATGGAGACAAAGTACAGAGCAGAGACTGAAGGAAAGGCCATCCAGAGACTGTCCCACCTGGGGATTCATCCTAGATATAGCCACCAAACTCTGACACTACTGTGGATGCTAAGAGATGCTTGCTGACAGGAGCTGTCTCCTGAGAGGCCCTGCCAGTCTTACAAATACGGAGGTGGATGATGGCAGCCAACCACTGGACTGAGCATGGGGGTCCCCAATGGAGGAGTTAGAGAAAGGACTGAAGGAGCCGAAGGGGTTTGCAACCACGTAGGAAGAACAGCAATATCAATCAAGCCGACCTCCCAGAGCTCCCAGGGACTAAGCCACCAACCAAGGAGTACACATGGCTCCAGCTGCATATGTAGCAGAAGATGACCTTGTCATGCATCAATGGGAGGAGAGGGCCTTGATCCTTTGATTCCCCCAGTGTAGGGGAATCAAGGGTGGAGAGGGTAATGAGATAGGGGGTTTTCAGGAGGGGAAAACTGGGTAAGGGGAAAACACTTGAAATGTAAATAAATTTTAAAAATAAATTAAAAAAGAAAAGACACGTGGGGGGAGGGGCATGACGAAGATGGGGTGGGGCATCACGAAGAAGGAGGAAGAGCAAAAGATTAAGAACAAGTGGAAAGCATGAGAGAGGGGAGGGCATTGCCTCATCAAAACATCCGTCAAAGCCAGTCAGTGTGGCGAAAAGGGGATGGTCAAAGGGGAGATGTTCAGATGAGGAACTCGCTGGCATGTGACGCCCGCGTCTGTGTGCGCAGCTTGGTATCAAGCACCTGCACTGGCTATTGGTAAATCAAACAATCGAGTCCATCCCCAGATCTAGTGCAAAGTAAAAACTGGCCCTCGTGACGAGCAAAGCTCTGAGGAAAGGGGTGGGGTTTTAGCCTTCACTCCCATGTCCTTAGAAACCCCACTACACACACTGCAACCCCTTCGCTCCCACGTCCTCAGAAACCCCACCACACACACTGCTTGTTTTCAAGATTCTTACAGCTTTTCATAAAACTGGGGTTCATAGAACATTTGGGTGATAACAATATGATCAGAAAAAAAGGCTTATGTGGTGGCGCAGGCCTTTAATCCCAGCACTCGGGAGGCAGAGGCAGGCAGATTTCTGAGTTCAAGGCCAGCCTGGTCTACAGAGTGAGTTCCAGGACAGCCAGGGCTACACAGAGAAACCCTGTCTCAAACAAAACAAAACAGAACAAAACAAAACAAAACAAAACAAAACAAAACAAAAAGCAAGGCTTGTTTTGCACAAACAAGGGTAAGATAGATTTTTCATTTAATTATTTTTTTTTTAATTTGTGAGAATTTGATGCATAAATATTTACAAAATTTTGACTCTTCCCTCTTTCCATCCAGCTCTGTTTCTCTCTATCCCTCCCAACTTTACTACATCTTCTTTAATTATTATTGTCATGGTTACTCTCTTCTCTGTCTGAGAGAACACCACCACCCCTGCACCAACCACATGTCAGCACATGCTTGACACATCAACACTGTTACTGAGAGCTTAGATTCTTTGGGGGTAATTTTGAAGAAATGTTTAAACAACAATGAAAGCATTGTTTCCCAAAGTGGGTCTAGAATTATTTAGAAGTGAGTTCCTCCTTGCAGACAGCATTTTCAACAAATGCTGCAGGCTCAACTGGCGGTTAGCATGTAGAAGAATGCGAATTGATCCATTATCACTTTGTACGCTCAAGTCTAAGTGGATCAAGGAACTCCACATAAAACCAGAGACACTGAAACTTATAGAGGAGAAAGTGGGCAAGAGCCTCAAAGATATGGGCACAGGGGAAAAATTCCTGAACAGAACAGCAATGGCTTGTGCTGTAAGATCAAGAATAGACAAATGGGATCTCATAAAATTGCAAAGCTTCTGTAAGGCAAAGGACACTGTCAATTAGACAAAACAACAACCAACAGATTGGGGAAAGACCTTTATCAATCCTAAATCTGATAGGGGGCTAATACCTAATATATATTAAGAACTCAGGAAGTTGGACTCCAGACAATCAAATAACCCTATTAAACTGGGGTACAGAACTACACAAAGAATTCTCAACTGAGGAATACCAAATGGCTGAGAAGCACCTAAAAAAATGTTCAACATCCTTAATCATCAGGGAAATGCAAATCAAAACAACCCTGAGATTCCATCTCACACCAGTCAGAATGGGGAAGATCAAAAACTCAGGTGACAGCAGATGCTGGTGAGGATGTGGAGAAAGAGGAACACTCCTCCATCGCTGGTGGGATTGCAAGCTGGTACAAGCACTCTGGAAATCAGTTTGGTGGTTCCTCAGAAAATTGAACATAGTACTACCAGAGGATACAGTAATACCACTCCTGGGCATATACCCAGAAGATGCTCCAATTTGTAATAAGGACACATGCTCCACTATGTTCATAGCAGCCTTATTTATGGTAGTTAGAAGCTGGAAAGAACCTAGATGTCCCTCAACAGAGGGATGGATACAGAAATTGTGGTACATTTACACAATAGAGTACTACTCAGGTATTAAAAACAATGAATTCATGAAATTCTTAGACAAATGGACAGATCTGGAGGATATCATCCTAAGTGAGGTAACCAAATCACAGAAGAACACACATGATATGCCCTCACTGATAAGTGGATATTAGCCCAGAAGCTCAGAATACCCAAGATACAATTAGCAAAACACATGCAACTCAAGAAGATGGAAGACCAAAGTGTGGATACTTTGATCCTTCTTAGAAGGGGGAACAAAATACCCATGGAAGTAGTTACAGAGACAAACTTCAGAGCAGAGACTAAAGGAATGACCATACAGAAACTGCCCCACCTGGGGATCCATCCCATAAACAACCACCAAACTCAGACACTATTGCAGATGCCAAGAGCTTGCTGACAGGAGCCTGACATAGTTGTCTCCTGAGAGGCTCTGCCAGTGCCTGACTAATACATAAATAGATACTCATAGTTATCCATTAAATGGAGCACAGTGTCCCCAATGAAGGAGCTAGAGAACGTTACCAAGGAGCTGAAGGGGTTTGCAGTCCCCTAGGAGGAACA
The DNA here is from genome assembly GCF_900095145.1 of Mus pahari. Classification (NCBI taxonomy): domain Eukaryota; kingdom Metazoa; phylum Chordata; class Mammalia; order Rodentia; family Muridae; genus Mus; species Mus pahari. The sequence continues at coordinate 109,972,447 of NC_034599.1, read as the reverse complement.
ACAATATGAACTAACCAGTAACCCCAGAGCTCCCTGGGACTAAACCACCAATCTAAGAAAACACACAGAGAGACTCATGGCTCCAGCTGCATATGTAGCAGAAGATGGACTAGTTGGTCATCAATGGAATGAGAGGCCTTTGGTCCTGTGAAGGGTCTATGCCCCAGTATAAGGGAATGCCTGGACCAGGAAGCAGGAATGGGTAGGTTGGGGAGCAGGGGGAGCGGGGAGAGGATAGGGGATTTTTGGAGAGGAAACTAGGAAAGGGGATAACATTTGAAATGTAAATAAAGAAAATAATGAAAAAATGAAAAAAATGGGACTGTTATATGGCTACTGGGAAGGGAGGGGGGACAACATTTGGAATGTAAAGAAAGAAAACAATTAAAATACAACAATAAATAAAAGTAAAGAAGAAGCCTGAAAATGAAAGTAAGAAGACATAAACATCAAAAAATGGGCAGTTACTACTTAATAAATTAACATGGTGGCGTTGTATACAAAATGTTTGCTTCTGTTTCTGATTTTAGGCCATAAAGATGTGAGCTCCCTGAAACATATATAAGAATATAAAAGATGGTAATTTGATAAGTATAAATATCCAGGGTAGTCTCCTTTCAGTTTCCTCAGTAAATTCAGGTTAATAAGGCTATCATTATTGATGAATTATTGATTATTATCTATATTATGTGTATACATGTGACTCTGTGTCTGGGTGTTTGCATGTGACTGCAGTGCCAATGGATGTCAGAAGAGAGCATCAGGTAGCCCTGGAGCTGGAGTTACAGGAGGTTTGTGAGATGGTTGACATGGTTACTAGGAACCAAACTCAAGTCCTCTGTAAGAACGTCATGTGCTCTTAACTGATAAGCCATCTCTCCAGCCTTTCTCCCTTCACCTTGAGGAATTCTTGACCAGAACAGCAGACAGAATATCTAGATCCATCAGAATCAATTTGTAAGTGTGTTTTTTCCCCTCAGCAGGACATATTTCAAATTCAAGTAGCCATTTTCATCTTGTCAACAAATTGTTAATATAGCCGAGCCTGTTCTTGATTTACAATTAGCTAAGGTTGGAGTCTGTTCACACCCCTGTCACCTACAAATAGAGAACCTCAGGTGAAGGTCGCATCTATCCCACTTGCTTCAGGCATGTCTTTGGGGGCATTTTCTTGATTAACAATTAATCTGGGGAGCATTCACTGTGGGCCACGCTACCCCTGGGCAGGAGTTGCTGGATGTAGAGGAAAGCAGACAGATCATGCCAGTAGACAGCGTTCCTCTGTGGCATGCTTCAGTCCCTGCCTACAGCTTCCTGCCTGCAGCTTTCTACCCGCCCTGGCTTCTCTTGATGATGAGCTGTGACCTGGAAGCCAAGGAAACCTTTTTCTCTGTAAGTTCAGTGTTTATTACAAAGACATAGAACAAACTTAGACTCTGAGGTCTCTAAATATCAAACAAGTGTGTGTGTGTGTGTGTGTGTGTGTGTGTGTGTGTGTGTGTGTGTGTGTGAGAGAGAGAGAGAGAGAGAGAGAGAGAGAGAGAGAGATTTGTCTTCATGACGGCTGAGCAGTCTTTGTAACCTCCTCCTAACCATGACCTCTCCCTAGTGCGCACACAGATGCAGTGCCCGTATGTGGGGAT
>NC_034599.1:109945930-109970144 GCF_900095145.1 Mus pahari | reverse complement strand
CTCTCTCTCTCTCTCTCTGTGTGTGTGTGTGTGTGTGTGTGTGTGTGTGTGTGTGTGTGTGTATGCCCCATTGAGAGAGTTGCTCCCATAAGCTTGTGCATGGGGTTGTTTACTGGAGCATGGGTAACTTCCCTGCAGCTGAAACACTAAAATGAAACTCAGCCAAAAGCCAGGACCTACCTCTTAGCTCTGCAAATGGAGTGAGACTTCAAAAGTCCTTAGCTCAACTGTGATGGGATGTGGATGGGCTCAGTCTTGGACAACTCTTACATAGTTAGCCACAGGTTATCATTTTTGAGACAGTCTCAGGTAGCCCAGGCTGGCTTTCATCTGAAGATGATCTTGAACTGGGAACTGGGAGCCTCTGGCATTCCTCAAGTGGTAGGATTAGGCATGTGCACCTGGGAATCAGCCCTGGGCCTGGAACACACTAGACAATCATACTACCATTCCAGCTACAACCCCAGCTCCTTCCCAACACTGTTTCATTCCACTTGTCAGCTTCAAGCATGGAGGCAAGCAGAAGACTCCTTGCGGGGGTCACAGAATGAGTAAGTGACAGAGCTGGACACTTAATCTGGATCTTCCATTTTGGGAGGGTACTCAACAGCCATGTACGAAGAGCTAACGGATCTGACGTTGAGTATCACCCAGAAAGCAGCTACCGTTGACCTCTTTGCTGGAAGTTCAAGAGCCTGAGTCATTCGCTCTGGTTAGGATGCTCAGACAGTTTGGAATTTTATCTCCATCTTAACACAACCCAGCCTTACCCATTTTACAGGACCCAGCATGCCTAAAAACCAGGCTTGGGCCAAGAAAACGGAAATTCCTCTAAGCAGTTCAAAAAGATTGTTTAAAGAGAAATAGGAGACCTGGGAAGCTAGACAGGGCAGGAGGGGGTGAGAGGTGGGGGACGCCTCCACTCTGAAGTTAGGACAAGAGGAAATGGCTAACACATGGTAGGTATTGAGACACTGTGGAAGGAGGTGAAACACACCCCCACCCCAGGTCTATATGACTGTATGAGGAGATAGTATCATCATTAACTAGAAGCTGGGTCAGACTCCTGAAAGGCAAAATCATGGCAGGGCTCTCTGGTGGCAGCTAGGACTAAAAGGGACACTGTAGGACAAAGAAATGCTTGGATTTTTTTTTTCTTTATTTTACTGCCCACCTACCAAGACTACAGGAAGATAATTGACAAAGGATTCTGGGAAATGTATTTCACAAGCACAAGCCCCAGTGGTTATAAACCAGAGGTGAACTGACCAGTACCCATGAGGTGATGTCATCTGGAAGCCTTATTAAGTAAAGATTGCCATAGCCTAGCCATACTTACTGCCTCTCGTCTTCTGTGTGGGTAGAGACAGCGGCCACCCGTGGCACATCCCTCCCCAGAGTTGTAAGTACTGTCCATAGAGCAGTTTCCTTAAGCCTCACAAGAACCCCTTCAATCAAGAAAGACACCAAGGCCAAGTAACATTGCTCCCCTGGTATCCACAGCAAATCCTAGATCCAAATCCTGGCTTTCTAGCTCTGAACGTTGCCCTCCTCGGTGTGGCACCACATCAGCCAAGAGAGGCCAGCTTTATGCACATTTCTGGATTCCTGACCTTTGGGACAACCCTGAGTCTCTTGGCAAATGCTCGATTAACCATTGTGATCCTTCATTTCAATAACCACTCAAGTTTTTCAAATCTGTTGCGTTTGTTTTCCAAACCATTTCTTCCATCATGTTTGCTTGGCCTATTTATTTTTTCCCTTTTGATTTTCCTGTCACCTGAAGGGTCAGTCCAGGCTCTCTTCTCCACAGACTCTTCAGGTATCTCTAAGTCTCTACCCAACAGTAGTGCCACGATGAAAACCTCAGTCCTGTGGAGTGGGAATGGGGGCGGGCAGAATCGCTCTAACTTCTGGAAAGTTCCTTGGAATGAGAGACCACTTCTGGAGGCAATCCTTATGTGTTTCCCACCTGGTTTTTTGTTTGTTTGTTTGTTTGTTTGCTTTTGAGACATAAAGTCTCTCGTCCACCTGGTGCTTCCCATTAAGTCTAGGCTGGCTACCCAGCCAGCCCCATGTCTCCATCTCCTCAGTGGAGGGATCGCAACCCTGTGCTGCCAAGCCTAGCTTTTCTTTGTGGGCTCTGGGGATGGAACTCAGGACCTCAAACCCCTGCCAACGGAATCCTGTCCCCAGCCCGCGGTCTCACTATGGGTGGCACGGCAGAGGTTTCATATGCATAACCTCTCTCAGTGAGCAGGATGGCTTCAGGAGTATAGCCAGCATGCTCAGTCTGTCTGCTTACTATCTCTTCTTGTTGGTGTCCTCTTACATTTCAACTATGTCTAGTTTCAAGATTAGTGGATGTAGGGACACCCAGGAAATATCAGAAAGGGAATTTTAGCAAAGATGTGTTGAATTCTAAAAGCCTACAGACGGCTTGGTGAAACTCAGAGGTTCCAGACATGAGTGGATGTGGAGGTAAAGGGTGTGTGTGTGAATTTTAGAAGACATTTTTCCTTTGAAGATTTGATATCTCCTTATACATTCCTTATGTATGTGCATGCACCTGTGCACATATACATATGTATGAGTGTGTATGGGTAGGCGAATGTGCTAGTGTGTCCACATGTGTGTGGAAGTCAGAGTGACTGTCAGGTGTCTTTCTCAATAGCCATTGACCTTAGTTTTTGAGTCAGGGTCTCTCACTGAACCTGGAACCCGCTGATTTCATTAGGGTCAGCGAGCGCTGGTGACGCTCCTGTGTCTGCCTCCCTAGAGGACCACCATAAGCACTAAAGGCAGAGCTGAGCATGCCCGACATTTTACGTGGGTCCTGGTATCAAACTCACCATGCTTGCAAGGCGAGCACTTCTGGACTGACGTATCTTCTCAGCGCCTTCATGTACATTCTTAAGAGTTATTCCTGTGTAGCCAGACATGGGGGCAACCTCAATCCTGTAACCAGAAAGCTGAGGCAGGAGTATTGCTATACATTCAAAGCCAGCCTGGGAAATACCACAAGCAAAACGAAACAAGAATAACCCTCTTAGCTACAAGAAGCAAAAGAAATCACTGGCTACTGGCTGAATAGATCTTTCAGTGAAAAGAAATGAGCACATACGTATTTTATATGTAAGCAGAAAAGAATAACTAAGAAATTCATATTCTCCCCTTGCTTTCCTGTGGTTAGCTTTAGCATATAGCTGCTGTTGAGGATTGCTGGGGACAGTGCCTTTAAAAAGAAAAGGCACGGCTATCCTGAGAGGGAGGTTTTTAAAATTCTGGCTCCTGCTGTAAGATCCAAATTTGACTCGTCTCTATATCAAAATAACATGCAGAGCCGCATGCCTCAGCTTGGACCTTTTGTCCACACTCACTTCCTGTTGACCGAGTGATATCTCTCAGCTGGCCCTTGCTCAAGCTGTCTGCACTGAATGGCCGCAGTGTTCTCTAAGACTGCAAAACCTTGCAGCTGAATATAAGCAGCCTGGGAAACCACTGGGAGGCCAGCACTCTTTCCTCTGGACTTTGCTGAGTTAAGTCCAAAGGTCAAAAACAAGCCAGTATTTCAGTGTGCGGCTCTCTCTCCCCCTTGCGCTGTGGCTCCAAGGGTAACAAGCATATTCAGGTCCCTGCCCCATGCAGGAGTTCTTCCGGTTTTGTTTGTCCCCTCAACAAGGTCTGTGTGGATGCCCCATTCCTGACAGCCTGCAATTTCAATATTGGTAGCTCTCATGATTGTCTAGTGCGTGGAGCAGGTAATGGGGGCCACTGCCAATTTCCTTTAAGGGTATTCTGTTGCCAGAATCCCAATGCTTATACAATTATCTCTGGAGTGTCATTTTGCGGCTCCTTCCGGCCTCCGTAAAGAAAGGGTGGCTCAGCTGTTTTATCTGTGAAATTGGAACAGGTAGTGCTGCAGACGCCTGTGATTTCCCTGCTGCTCATTATACTTCCTCACAGAAGACGTTCTGAGTGAGCAGATGCCCTGAGGAAGTCTGTAGTGTTCATAGTGAGGCCCACAGGAGAGCGAATGTGAGCTAGGGAGAGTGTGCGTATGTGTAAGGTGCACCGCCCCCCCCCAACCCCTCTGCACATCCGTGGTTTTAAAAGCCCCACCAAAGTGTTCGTTTGAGAAACAGTGATGTGCTCGTTATCAGGGATTACAAATGTATCTTCTAGATAGTCATGAGAGGGTTAATCAGCCAGTTTTGCATCCTGGCCACTGTGGGGATGAGCCATTGTCCAGTAATACTACTGATCTAATGGCTAAAGGCAGCTAAGGCGTGTCCTTTCCTTCTCTCCCTCTTCTTCCCTCCCTCCTGCTCTCCCTCCCTCCTCTCCTTCCTTCCCTCCCTCCTCCATGTATTCTTCTCTCCTGGTTCTGATGAGGATTTGCCTCTGACTTTCTTTTTCTACTTTGTTCATTTCCTCTTATCTACTCTTCCTCCATCCCTCCCTCTTATCTCTTCTTCTGCTTGTGGACGTTGTACATCGTGGTGCGCACTAGGCTCCGCACCACGATGTACAACGTCCACAAGCAGTGTATGTCAGGTGCCCGGCCTCTCTTCTTCTCTCTTCTCTTCCCTTCCCTTCCCTTCCCTTCCCTCCCCTCCTCTCCCCTTCCCTTCCCTTCCTCCCTTCTCTCTCCCTTCCTTTTCTTCTTTCTGCTCCCTTCCTTCTTTCCTTCTCTTCCTTTCTTTCCTTCCTTTCCTTCCTTCCTTTCTCCCCTTTACTTCCTTCCTTCCTTTACCCTCTTCTGTCCTTTCTTCTTTCCTCCTTTCTTTCTCTCAACTTTAACATTTTGTGTAAGTATATAATTATATGTCATTATATTGTATATTGTACAATCCTGCCTCTGCTCCCCCTTTCCCTGCCCCCTCAGTAGTCACCATGTCCTCCTCGACTTTTCTATTCTTCCATGTCAGACAGAAGATGACTTCATGTATTTGAATAAGATCCAGGAAGCACAAATGAAAGAAAGCAGGCAATTTTTATCATTTATTCTCTTAATTTATTCTCTTATATTATTCTCTTAATCTCCAGTTGATTATTATCCTACAAAGGCCAACTTCGTTCTTCTTTATGACTGAAAATATTTCTGCTGCATTATGTGGTCAACTCAGGCAACGCTTGTCTGCTGTGCCATCCAAGCATTCCAACATGACGCTGACCAGAGTTTCTGTGAACTTTGATTGTGGGACATTGGAAGTCCCCTCTTAACACATGCTGTGTAAGGTAGAACGGGGGGGGGGCAGTGCTTAATATTGCTAAATCCATTGTATCATGTGTTTGCAGAGATGTCACAGGGAGCCTTGTGGGAAGGAAAGGAGGGGGAAGGAAGGGAGGAGGAAAGGAAGGAAGGGAGGGGGGGAAGGGAAGGGAAGAGATAGTTGCTGCTGCCGACTTTGAAGTTCTCTGCCTGCAGTCAGCAGGTCACTGCATGTAGGAGGACCAGCATGTGGTGATGCTGAGTCAGATGACATGACCATGTAGAAGAAAGAAAATACAGGAAGTAGTCACAGAACTGAGAGCCTGGCTTTGTAATGCCAAGTGTTAGGAACACAGCCTTGAGTCATCATTGGAAGTTCTTTCAGCCACTGTCACAGTCTAATGCTACTAGCCAGCCATGCCCAAAAGTAAGGTTTAGATCATTTTTTTTTTTTTAAATTCTAGGGCACAGGTTAAGATAGGAAACTGGGGTACAGAATCAGGAAGCAGATGGACTGATATGCACAGAATCGATGTCTGAAATTCTGCCTGTCACCCAAGTCACTGGGAAAGACTATGTGTGGCATAGATCTTAGTTCCTGGCTAAAAGTCTCCTCTGTGGTTGGATGCCATGCATGAATCTGCCACGACAACATTCTAGACTTGCATCACATTTCTTAGCCCTTGGTTCTAATTTGCAAAACATCAAGTAGGAAGAGTCTGTGGGTGGGCTGGGAGAGATGGCTCAGTTGGTAAGGTGCTTTGTTGACAACTCCAGCCCTGGAGAGGTGGACAAGGGCAGGCTCACTGAGCAGCCAGCCTGCTTGCCTTCTTGGGGGGCATCAGGCCAGAAAGGGACCCTGTCCCAAAAGGAAGGTAGAGTGTGCCTGTAATATGTCATATGATGTTGTCCTCTGGCCTCTGCACTCACTCACATGCATGTGCCTCCACCCTGGCACACACATGTACCAGCATTCACACAAACACACATACATAAATCAAACAGCAGGAAGAAAGATCTATTGACGTTTCCGTCTTGTTTGAGAGTGGAGACACTGTCTTCTTCAAAGCCAGACCTCCTGGGTTAAAATATCAGATATTTAATGCTTGGTGTCTCTTTTTCTCTCAAACTCAAGAACTGGGAGACATTAAGAGATGCAGAACAAGTCTGCCACTTTCAGAAATGCAACTGACTTCAACCAGAGCTGTCCTTTTGTTAGTATGCATCCCTTCTAAAAACAGACCACAGCCGAAGCCATCACACCTCTGAGTTTGTGTCCCACAGAACAAGTCAGTGTTTAGAATTCATATGACACAGGTCATGGTATGGTTGGCTCCCTATCTCAATACCATATCCACCCTAGCCTGAAAATCTGAATCCTGTCTCTCCTCAGCAGAACCCACATGAAAACATCTGGATGCAAGGGTGCACATCATCCCAGAAGTCTTATGGTTGGGCATGAAACAAAGACAGGAGAATTCTATGGAAGCACCTGGGCCAGTTAGTCAGGAGCACATAACACGGTGGGACAGATACAAGCGAGATACGTGACTCAACAAGGTGGGGAAAGAGAACCAACCCCCCCAAATTGTTTTCTGACTTTATCCCATGTCCCATGGCATATCTGTGCTTGAACACACGAATACACACAGAATAAATAAGTAGATGCAGACACAGAAGACTTCCCTTGACTCAAAGAATGCCATTGGCTACATTTTCATGTTCAAGGTTAACTTTTAACTTCCATAATATTTCACGCTCATCAAGGAGATATTTGTTAAATGCAAATCTGTTTGTTTTTGGTGGAGCTCACTGTGAAAATGATTAGTAAGAGTGTAATCACTGATTAAGGTAATTCTTTGTGAGTATATGTGTATATTAATGTTCATATGTGCTTGTGTGTGTATTGCAAGCTACATGCGTGCACCTGTATGTGGACATCAGAGGTCAGCACTGGGTGGTTTCCTACATGGCTTTCCACTGGATTATTATTTTGTATTAGGTGTGTGTGTGTACACATGTGTGTGAGTGTATGTGTGTGCTATGTATGTGCCTTTGCATTTGTATGTGAGTATGTGCATAGGTACCCATGTTCCATAGTATATGTGGAACAACTCTGGAATTAGTTGAAGCCTTCCCCCCCCCCATAGTTTCCAAAGATCAAACTCTGGTCATCAAGTTTGTGAATCAAATGCTTTTTACATTTTGACCCAACTTGCGGGTCCCCCTTCTAACGTATCTCTTGAGCCAGGGTCTCTCACTGAACCTGGAGCTGGCTTGTTTGCTTAGCGCTGGGAATTCTCTCTCTCTGCCTGCTCATCACTAGGATTACAGGTGTGTGAGCATGCTGCTATGCCCACTGATTTGCACACAAATATTTTGCTCACGTAGTATTTTTTTTAATTCAAAAGAGTGTAGGGAAGTATTTGTCCTGCCACCCCTAATCTCAATCTCAGACATGCCTTTCTGCTACTGAACATAAACAGTAACAACAGTATGTAGAACATAAGAGTCGAAGATTACTTTGACATCTTTCCCTCTAAAATATAATATTTTATGTAGGTGAGAGGGACATGCCATAATCCCAGCAGTGCGCATTCCAGGTCATCCTTGGTTACATAAGGAACTGTAAGGCTGCCTTAGACCCTGTCTCCTAATACCACAAGGCATGCCTAACGGTCAACCCAGAGAAGTCACAGTCACTCAAAGCAAGACCCACTTAGTTAACACTCACCCTGCTTGTCTTTATGCAGCTCTGAATGGGGGAGGAACCCCACAGATTGCCCTCCCCTTCCTGGTCCTCGTCCATGTCCTTCACTAATCTAAACCTTCCAGAAGCCTCTCCTGCCAGTCCCTCCTCTGGCTCCTTAGATTCTCATCGCTCTACTGTGGTTTTGGTGGCATGCCTCACTCAGGTTTCTTCCCTAATATCCAGGTGGACTCCTGCCCATTCACCATAATTTGTAACATTCATATTAAGTTCAAACAGACTGGACCAGCATCAGGTAGGTCACCAGGTTCCTAACCGTTCCTTCATTTCTGCTGGTTCTGAGAGGAGTTTCTTTCCCAGATGCTCTCTGCTCTCCATCATGTGTATAGATGACGGGCAAGCAGAGCCAACTGAGATTTATCTGTATCCCAGGGTGAGAAAAAGGGACCTCACCTCGTATGAACTCTCTGGCAGAAGTGTCTTCCTGGAAGACTGTGGAGTGCTGCAGAGAGTCAGCCTCCAGCCTCAGAAAGACCAGGATCTTACTTCGAGATCTGTCGTTACCTGTAAAGTCTATAACTCTCGACAGAACAGTAAAATAAATAAAAGAGGATATATTTGGGTTCACATCTCAACTCCTCACTCAGAGGTACACTTCTTGGGGGAAAATGAACCGAACAGCAGGACGTGCACACACGTGGGCAACTGTGTGATGTCAGGGCATTTTACTTAATGGTCCTTAAAAGTGGAAGTTGAAAGTTTCATAGTTTTGTGGACCAGATGCACAACACACAAATGTTATCATTGTGAAATTGTGGGCTTTGTTGAGTTAAATAGGTCTGTGGAGGTGTTTGCAAAGTTTCTCCAGAATTCATGAATCATATGGGCAAATATTGGAAAGCGAAAGAGAATGCCTGAGAAGAAAATGACTTCCAACCCCATCCCCGTGCCATATGCTCACACTACAGATCTCTTCTGCAGCTGCCAGGCGTGTGCGCTTCTCTGCCTTCAGCGGGCGTCGACTGGGTGCCCTGTCAAGTAACTCTGGCTTGGTAGGGTCTATTTTGAGATAGTATTGGGTTAACAGCTCAGTTCCTCCAAACTGCCAGTTTCCTGAGATGCCACAGTAAGCCTCAACTCGTTTCCCCTGGTTTCTGAATGAAAAGCTTTGCCTTGGGCATATACACTCCCTTCTTAGATTTGATCAACTTACTTGAGAACCTGAGAGAACTCAGAGCTACACTTTGTTTTAGTGTTTATTTTAAAGGACCTTTCAGGACTCAGGGATGTGGCTCAGTTGGTGGAGTGCTTACTTAGCATGCACGAAGTCTTGGGTTTGATCCCAATTAGCACAAGAACTGGGCATGGTGGAGTATCCTAGGTAGAGACAGGCTGATTAGAAGGTCAAGGCAGTTTTCAGCTACAGAGCAACTTTGCCGCTAGTTTGCTAATTAGACCTTTGTAAGGACAATTATGTGCTAATTATGCCCAGTAAAGACCAATATCAGGTGAATCGTTCATCATTATCATGCCTAAGAACCATGACATGGGTTAATTATACCTCAGTAAGGACCAGTCTGTAGCAATCATACCACAACTGCATTTCAGCCACAAGTATATAAATTCTATAATTCATTCTAAATATTCTAAATATTTTTGTATCTTTTATGGAGAGAAGAGGGGTAATTTACAGCAGCTTATATAAACAGGGCCATCCCTCAACTGAAACAAGATCTTACATCCCTGTTTTAAATTTTAGGTGTATCTTTTACTAATGAAAATTATACTTACAAGATTCCATGTAACACTGAAATATATACACATTTATAATATTATAAGAACCAAAATGTACACATATATTCAACATTATCTTTAGTAACATAAACATTCAAAATCTTTTCTAGCTTTTTGAGTATATAGCCCACTATCATTATCTATGGTTGCCTAACTGCATAAGAACATACCACAAGTTCTTAATCCTAGTCAAGTCTTAGTTTCAATGCAGAGGAAACAGAGATGCCAATGAGTGTATAGGGCAGACCATGGAAGTAACTTGGCTAAATGATTTTGAGAAATATTTCATGAAAAGTCTCATAATTATATAAGCTGCTGTAAATGACCCCCTTTCCTCTCCAAAAAAAAAAAAAAAAAAATAGCCTGTTGGCCAACCCTGAGGTCTAAGGCATGTATGGTAATGGCCTACCTCTCAGCAGCACAGTGAGATATTCTTCATGGGAATACTTGCATTTTTGCAGAGGTCAGATTTTTTTTAGACCTGAGAAATGAACCAAATTAGTCATGAAAAATGAAGCACTGGGTCTCCAAGACAGGAGGCTGGGCATTCTGTGGTCCCTTCTCAATGTTTAATTCTCTCCCTCCTGAAAAAATGGGGTTGTTAAGGCAACAGCATCACTATCAGTAGGGCCTCCCAAGAAAACAGTATGAGTGTGTTTGTCTCGTGGGAAAACCATGTGGTTAGAAACTCCCTGCTCCTCTAAGGGGTTATGCTCTGTGATCCTAGGCTTGGGAGGTTGAAAGAGGAGACTCACCATGAGTTCAAGGCAAGCCTGAGCTATGTGGTAAGTTCTAGGTCAGTGTAAGATCTTGCCTTCACAACAAACAAATATACTAATTAAAACCAAAGGAAAACACACACACACACACACACACACACACACCATTACAAAATAGCAACAACAATAACAAAACAGTTCTGTTGACCCTTAAGAAAAATAAGATTTGAGAAATGGGGGCTTAGGAGAAGGCCCAGTCAGTAAGCCACTTGCCTTGCAAACACAAGGACATAAGTTCAAATCCCAGAGCCCCCCTCCCCCCCTAAAAGACTCTTCTCAAACGGTGCTGCATGGCTATAATCCCAGTGCTAGGGAAGCAGTGGAGAATGGTCGCTCCCATAAGCTGGCTGTCCAGGCCACCCAGCCTGCATGGTAAGAGCCTGGCTCCAGTGTGAGAGCATGTTTGAAGGAGTCCGATGGATGTCTCATGAGGAATGACACCCAAGGTTGACCTCTGGCTTCCACACTCATGGACACATGTGTACATGTGCCTCCATAGATTCAAGCACGTGCACACAGGAGATCATCAGATATGTGTGGAAAGGGTTTTTAATCTGTAGCCTAATGTGCTTGATCCCCTGTGACCTCAGACACTTGAACAGGGTCTTGCCTGGTTTGTACCTGGCTGACAGAAAAGTGTTTCAACCCTGCCGAGAGCAGGCTTCAACCATGAGATTTACCTGGATTGTGCTCCTTCTGGTTTATTTGGCTTACAGACACATAGTGCTGGATTCTCCATGACGTCTGCAGTCAGGATTTGCCCTCTTTCCTTTGTGTGTTCAATTTTTCCACTTCATTTGCAAGGATACATAAATGATGTGATTTGCAAGGAAAACTGTGTGCCTGGCTTTCGAGCTGAATGAATCACGTAGCAGGGGTATTTATAGCATAGGAGGCGCCAATGCTCCCAGTGTCCTCTGCGGGAGCTTCTGACGCCTTCATTAATAAGCACCATTCCCTTGGTGCTTGAGCTGGGCTTCTTGCTGAGACAGCATGGAAAACACAGGTCCACCTTGTGCGCGGCCCTGTCCTGGTAACGAGCATGACGCTAACGCTCTGTCCTCTCAGCATTTATCAGCTGTAGACATGGACTTCACAAACAAAAATAGAACTTGGACCATGAGAGGAATGACTGCCTTTGGCTGGCCCACTTGGGGACCAGTGTAAACTGCCTACTGTCATTTGCAATTTCCTGATTTTCATCTCCCCTTTCCTTCACTTGGATATTCTTTGAGTGGTTTAGTCAACCTGGGCATTCTTTCATCTATTAGCTGAGTTCCTTGGCACGATAGCAAAGCACCATGCTGAGGGTTAGGGGACATGAATGAGCACAGCATCTGCTAATCAGGCACGCAATCCTGATGATGGCGTCTTCCCCCATCTCTCTTACTAATCACACTTAGATATAGGGGTTAAGAGGATGTCCTCGGCAGTTAGGAACACTCACTGTTCTCGGAACCCGTATGACAGCTCACAAACTTCTGTAATTTGGGGGCTACCAAGGATGTGATGCCCTCTTCTGGCTTCCTGTGTGCACGTGGTACACATAAATTAGTGCAGGCACATGCATATAAATAATTTTAAACAAAACTAGATGCAATCTTATTCCCCCACATGAAAGAAAGAGTGAGAAAGAAAGAAAGAAAGAAAGAAAGAAAGAAAGAAAGAAAGAAAGAAAGAAAGAAAGAAAGAAAGAAAGAGAAAGGAAGGAAGGAAGGAAGGAAGGAAGGAAGGAAGGAAGGAAGGAAGGAAGGAAGGAAAAAATGAAAACTCACAAGAAAGCCTGGATTTATAAATGTATGATTTCCATGGATATGCCATTCATATTACTCAACAGGCCTTTCAGATGGATGTGACCTAAGACATGAGTTTGCAAAACTCTCAACATTGAACTCTCCTGCCTTCAGCCCCAGAGTGCATTAGATACTGAGTGAATAGGGATTTAGATCCCATCCTTGTCCACATACCATCTACTATGTATGTCCTTATTCTTAAAAACAGCCACGGGAGGAGTATCTATGCTCTTATAAATAAGGGTAAGGCTTGGTTATCTCAGTAATAAAACTAATAGGCTACATGAAATGCATCCAAACAGCTCCAATGAGAATCAGCTAAACATATCTACATGTATGTTATAGGAACAGGTTTGTACCCAGTGCAGTGTCAGAATTCAGGGGCTGATGAGGGATAAGGGGATGGTACCATTGGTAGAGTGTTTTTCTCACAGGCAGGAGGACCTGAGTTAGGGTCCCTAAAACCCACATGAAAGCCAGGTACAGAGGTACATGCTAGGGTTCCAGATGCTGAGGGGATAAAGAACAGGCAAGAGCTTAGAACTCATTAGTCAGGCAGCCTAGTTAAATCAAATCAAGGGGAGATGCTGCCTCAGAGAATAAGGTAGAGAGGGATATAAGACACTCAGTGTCAACCTCTTTCTTCCTCCACATGCACACATGCATGTACACACACACACACACACACACACACACACACACACACACACACACGTGCGCGCATACGCGCGCACACATGCACTTTGAATGAGTACAGCCAGTAGTTACCCCTACAGCTTTCTGTTTGGGAATGAAGTTATGAGGCTCACTTTTCCCCTAAGTTGCTGCCCTCTGAGTTTCAGTCGTTACATTGTATAGTCCTTTATGCCAATCACTCCTGAAGTCTCCCCAAGCCAGAAGCACTTAACCCTCTACATCTATTTCAAGGGTGTCCAAACTTTTGACACTGTGACAAAATGTCATTTACAAATGTATTGAGAAGAATTCCTCATTGTCTTCTGACATTAGTGTTCCACAGGCCACAGGTTGGACATGCCTGGTTATATAGTCTCTTGCCCTATTCATCTTAATACAATTACCTGTAGGTGCTATTAGCTATGAAATATAACCGTTGAAGTTCATACTCCGACTTAGCTCATGTTGTAGGGATTAAAAAATCTGTTTTTAATATGTTCTACTGAGCATTAAATGCCATGGGACTAAAAGCCCAAGCATTTGCCTTTTTTTTTTTTTAAAAAAAAATCAACATTGTAAGTCATTAAGACAGTCTTAAACCATTTACATTTCTATCTCCATTCTGTCCACAGACATGTAATTAACCCAGGCTGCCGAGACAGCACTGTTGGTAGAGCAATGGCTTAGCACACCTAAAGCATTCAATCCTTCTGTAATATCACGCAGAGTTGGACTTGATGACACATGCCTATACTGGGGAGGTAGTGGCAGAGATCTGAGAAGTTCAAGGTTATCTCAGCTATGTAGGGAGTTCAAGGACAGCCTAGGCTATACTAAATCTCTTCTCAAAAGCAACAGCAGCAAAAAATTTTAAAAAAGAAAAAAAAAGTAACTAAACTCTCTCTATTCGAAACTAAGAAAGGGGACTGAGTTTCATAGATTTGTTCCTGGTTGCCTGGCCTATGGAGTCCCTTCCTTGTAGAACGAGCAGTGCCTACCACCTGTAGATGCTTGTATGCTTGCAAAGGTAGGGGCTTTCTCTTTACTCAGGAATGTGGGGACAAAGGCCCCATTCAGTAATAGCCCGAGTGAAGCTTTGCCAGCAGGATCACTCTACACTGAAGCTTGGTCATCTTAAACAAGAGATCAGTTACCTCCAGAAGGGAAGGTGGGCTAACCATGGCTGTGCCTTTGGATGTGGACAGCTGAGAGTGGCTTCTTCCTCGCTGTTGTCCAGATAGAATGAAGCAAGGCTACAGGTCTATCTCACATGTGATATATGACACGTCAGTTCTATGCAAATCCATTCTGGTGATTTAGGAAAGAGACAAAGCAGAATAAAATGATACCATCCCTGGAAAGGCATGTGACCTGTGGGAGATAATTCACACTGCTAAAAAGTGGAAGGATGTTTGTCTGTTTGTCATGATCTTTTGTGCCTGGTGTTAGCAACGTTATTACTTTTTAACTGGCCAAATTGGTTTCTGTAGATTTGTTGAAGTTCAATTCAACTCTAGGTTCATGAAGATGTTTAGCTGAGAGAAATGAGAAGGAAAAAAAAACTTCCAGTCAAGGTTTTAGAACATGACTAAGTATACATTTTAAAATATTTATTTTATATTTTTTATGCATTTGTATATGTGCACTTATAAGTGCAAATATGTACAGATGCCGAAGGAGGCCAGAAGAGGGCTTTGTGTGAATCCTCTGTAGTTGGAGTGACAGGTGGTTGTGAGTCACTCGTGGTCCTGAGAATGGAACTTGGGTCCTCTAGCAATGTGCTCCTAGCAGCTGAGCTATCTCTGCAGACATTTAAGTATATTGAAAATGAGCTTGGATTGTTCATTGCCCTCCTAACTCAATTCCACACTTCTCTGTGGCATATTCTGCATTACCATGCAAACATAATAAATAATGATACTGTATGTTTGGTTGATAAAGTATATTTTGTTGTTTGACTTTTGACCAAAATAAATAATAACAACAAAACAGTGCATGAAGTATCCCTAAGCTGTCTTCAAACCCACTATGTATTGGAGGATGAGCTTAAGTTCACAATCCTGCCTCTGCTTGATGGGGGGGGGGGGGAGACTGTTGATTAAATGGAAGTATTTGAAGAAAGAACACACAGCACAAAGTGCAGAAAGACAAATCAAGTTAACAATGTATTTGTTGGCAAACTATTTAACGGAGGCTGCCATGCTAAGTACTGAAAGCATATTTTATCCCTGTGAGTGAAACTGACTGAAAATAATGGGCTAATTTAGCACACAACTTTCAAGATCATTTACCTAGAAGTTGCCTGTCAAGGATGTTCTATTGTGAGAAGAAGGAACACATATGTTTTTGCTGACTCCCCACAGGGGTCTCGAAGCACTTTTGAATGGAAGCCATAAAATCCTCTTTATTCAGTGTGTATGTGTATGTGTGTGTGTGTGTGTGTGTGTGTGTGTATGTGTGTGATGGGTAAGTGAAGATAGTGCTTTTTACAAGTGCCACCTTACATTTGTGTTCAGCTTAACAATTTGTGCGTGATTTATAAATACACACTGAAACCTCATTTGCTGGATTGTCAAATGAATTCACTGGAAGCTTTTCATTACATGCCAACTGCTAAAACTCTTTGATAATGACTAAAGGGAGATGAATTGGCATCACCAGTAAGTTTGTTGTGCCTCTGGGCATGAAACACTCTTGATTAACTTTTTCTACCCTCTGGATATCGTTCTTGGAGGTTTCCACTCAGAGGAACAGTCTCAGAAATGAAGCTTGGCCATCTAGTTTAGACTGGCATCCCTTCCAGAGCTTTCTGTGGATGCTGTAGTCATAAAGAATGTGTGAGACCTATGAGACAGGTGTGTCTGTAAGATGTTCAGGCCTATCTGTGATTGACGCCACTGTTCTCTGGTTGTTACCACACTCTTCGTGGACCTTGAACCTTGGGGAAGGAATGTGTCATGAATGTCCCATTTGTGCCTGAGAATTCCAACTCATTTATTGTCTGGACTTTAAAGAGTTGTCAGGTTGTGTTAATCACCATCTGATGCACCAAGACACTTCCCTGATGATGTCTGAGGACTGAATAAACTGTGGTACTGAGATATGGCCCTCAATGCAGTTTCATAGTGTGTCGGTTTAGCAAAAATCTAGTAGTGTTTATCCTGTGTTCTCTTTAAACCTTAACTGAAGCTTCAAGTATGTACAGAATTATCTAGACAGATATAGTAAAGAACTTCTTAACGAAGAGAAGCTAATACGTTGAATATCTTGAATCTCTCTCTGATTAGAATTCTGTTCCCAAATATCGATTACCTAAGATAAGCAGTTCCTATGTCACTTGGTAGATGTCTTAGTTACATTTATGTCACTATGATCAAACAACATGAACAGGGACATCTTGTAGATGAAAGGAATTGTTTGTTATACAGTTCCAGAAAGTTAGTGTCCATGGCAGTAGAGTGCAGGCATAGCAGTGGGAGCAGGAAGCTGAGGGCTCACATGTTGGTGAACTAGAAATGGTGTGGGGGGTTTTCCCCCTTTTGAGACAGGGTTTCTCTGTGTAGTCCTGGCTGTCCTGGAACTCACTCTGTAGAGCAGATTGGTCTTGAATTCCGGAACCCAACTGCCTCTGTCTTTCAAGTGCTGGGACTATACCACCACCTCATGGCCTGGCACAAGTCTGGCTTGCCTCAATGTCTACCTCTGTGACATACTTCCTCTTGTATATCTCTACAAGCAGCATCAGCACCATCAGCTGGGGATAGAGCATTCAAATGTCTGAGAGTATGGAGGGCATCTCATTCTAACTTCCACAGTTGGCATGGATGTTCTACACATACAATGCAGATGTATAGTAGTGACATTAACTGGAAGCTGACATTCTCTCTCTCTCTCTCTCTCTCTCTCTCTCTCTCTCTCTCTCTCTGTGTGTGTGTGTGTGTGTGTGTTTGTGTGTGTGTGTGCATGCTCTGTAGTGTGCATGAAAAGGTCAGAGGGCAATATGCATTGTTAATTCTTGCCTTCTGTCCTGTTTAAAGCAGGGTCTCTATTACAGATTTTCCACAGCATGTGCCAGGCTAGCTATCCTGCAAGCATCTGTGGTTCTTCTGTTGTGCCCCTGCCTCCCATCTCATCAGCAGAACCCTGACATTACAGCTCTCACACCGTATCTCACTTTACATGGGTTTGGAGAACTCAAACTCAGGTCCTCGTGCCTGAATGGCAAGTCCTGTAACCAAGTAGCTGCCGAGGCATCTTCCGGCTCTGAAGATGACATTCAAAGGGTGTCCCTTGTCATTACACCATGCACTGTATTAGTTTCCTTGTACTGATGAGCTCTGTTGTAATGGTTACTGATATGCAGCCTGCCCTAACGTAACTGCACTGCAGTCCCTGTCATATTTCACTGCCACAGCATGAGAGGGGTCAGGGAGCCTGGGAGACATGTCAGAAGAGCTCGCCAACCCCATACATTAGTGCTATTGCCTGGTGATGCTGCAGAAAGGAGCTACGAGTTCCAAGCACCATATTGAGTCGGTGATTTATTTGTTCTCCAGACAGGTCAATTAATTATTTTGCTCTGATGCCACCCTAAATTGTAAGTAGAAAGGGAGAGAGAATGAATTGTCACAGTCTGTGCCTGTCTCTCTCACCATTTACGATGACAAAGAGCAGCTTCTCTGGTGAGTGTAGGTGTTCACTTAAAACAGGAGAACTGGGATGAACTTGAAGTTGTTATTTAGCATGGCTTAGAGTTGTGGCATGAGGGCTTTAAAGACATTGTACATGCCTCTGGACCAGGTTCTCAAAGGGATCTTGAGCAAAAGAGGCAATTCTTTTATCAAGAAATGGTGGGTATGTGTATGCCCACGGGTCCAGGTAACTACAGGGGGCAGAAGAGAGCACTGAATCCTCTGGAGCTGGAGTTAGACCTGATGTGGACTTTGGGAACTGAATTTAGACTGTGTGAGAGCAATAGTGTACTTTTAACTACCGAGACATCTCCTATGTCTCCTATGTCCTATGGAGACTTCTTAGAAACATGCAAAGTGTGGACATCCATAAACGTTCATTTCTTTCTCAGAGTAGGTATTGTCACTGTATTAATTTTAAAAGCATTTTTAGACTTTCCACTAACAGGAAATTTGAAAAAAAAAAAGCTTTATAGAAGTAACTCAAGCTGTCTTGACTCACAATGTTAAAACGATATGAAAAAGATTCAAACTAATTCCATCAAAGACACACGAGGAATTGTGGCAAAAGATTTCTTCACACTAAAAAGATGAAGCATACATTCATGACAGAATTCTCACTTCTGTAACCCTTTCAAATTAGTCCTTTGTCACAACCTGAATCATATTCTCATTCATGGCCATGGCTACTTTTTCATTCATTCAAGTGAAATATACCCTCATTTCTCAGAACTCTAACTTTGGCCCTAAAGGCAGTAAGAAAAGCATTAGTTGGTAAAGAATGAATATTTGATAGAAGAATGTTAAGGTTTTTTTTTTTTAATTGGCTCTCTTTGGGCTGATGGGATAGACTGGTAGGTAAAAGGTGCTTGCTGCCAACCCTGGAGATCTGAGTTCGATCTCTGGAACACATAATGGCAGGAGAGAAGTGACTCTAGCAGGCTTTTCTCTGACCTCACACATGTGCTATGGCATATGCACCACCATCCAATGCACATATATACGATAAATAAGTGAAGTATAAAACTTCATATATTTTAACTTGGCTACACTCATGTGGTGCTTTGAGTGAAAATGCCCCCCTTAGGCTCATGCATATAACTGAAGGCTTTAGACACCCAGGAATGGAATGGTTTAAGAAGAATTAGAAGGAATGGCCTTAATGGAGGAGATGCATCACTGAAAGTTTCAAAAGCCCTTGTCTGGCCCAGTGTGTTTTTCTATGTTCTGCCTTTGTATCAGGACATAAGTTCTCCGCTGCTGTGCCAGCACCATGCCCGCTGCTATGCCCGCCCCCCCCCCCCCGCCCCGTGATGCTCATGGACTTATCCTCTGAAATGTAAGCAAGCACCCAGTTAAGTGCTTTCCTATGTCAGAGTTGCATTGGCCACGATGTCTCTTCACATGGATAGAAAAGTAAGACATCTGACAACAGCAATTTGAAGTTAGTACTTGCTTGTGAGCTCCAGGAACCCTTAAAGTACTACCAAGACAACTGCAGTAAAGTTGCTTCTGTGAAAGTATGTCCAGAAACCCTTGTGCCATTTCATAGGAAACAACAGATTCTGCTTCCAAAGCCATGAGTTTCATCTCTTCCTTTTAATCCTCATGTATTGATGCATGACTAATGCATCACCCTGGGGAACATTCCAAATTTTGTTATTTTCTATAAGTCTAGGTGATTTTCTTATACTGTGTTTTCATAGTCAACACAATCTAGAACCACCTGGAAAGAGACTCTAATTGGGAAATTATCTAAATCAGGTTGGCCTCTGGTCATATTTGTAAGGTACTGTCTTGATTGTTGACTGATATAAGAAGAACTAGCCTATTGTGGGCAGTACCATTCCCTAGGCAGAGAGTTCTAAATGGTATTAGACAGAAGAAAGCTAATGGAACACAAGGCAGGTACAAAAGACCGAACTCTTTATGGAAACACAGTACATGTGTGATGTAACATGTCTTTCACAGTCAAGGGAAACATCACATATGGAAAAGCACCATCGTTTTATGTTGTATTTTTGGTTGGCATGGATAAGAAACATGAATACAAAATGAACTAAATATTTGAATTTTCATGATGTTCAGATTCATACATACATGCAATGTTTATAAAATTTTTTAGCTTCTGCCTAATCTATGCACCATGAATTTTCCCATGTAAGATTTGAAGTGATTTCTAAAAGATTATTTTTTGCAACAAATGTAATTAAACTATAAATAGAAAACCAAAAATGCCATCAAGGGAGGTAGATCAATCTATCTATCTATCTATCTATCTATCTATCTATCTATCTATCTATCTATCTATCTATCTATCCTGTTTGAGGGCACACTGCTTCCTAGCAGCCCAACAAAAAATGGTAATACAAATAAGGAATGCAGCACCCTTGTGTAACCGAGGAAGTCCCTTGGCAGACACCACAGTTTTTCCTGGCAGAAATTCCTTAAGAAATGTTCTTAATTTATTTAAGTAAGAGTTGCTTAGAAGCCAGTGAATTTGAACTGGGATTTTTTTTTTTTAAAAAAAATGGTATTATGAGCTGGTTTGTGTTTCTAAGTGACTTAAGATCTCTCCAGCATTACTTTAATGAAATCCATCACAGGATAGAGGTCTGCAAGCAGAAACAGGTCCCCTTGGTAGACACAGAGTCTTTGAGATTGGAGGTGATACACACAGTCCCCATAGCACAGGATCTAGTCAGCCTGGATTTGAATCAAAACTTGGTATTCTTAGTCAAGTTTTATGACCTCCATATGACCTTCAGGTTTTTCCCTTATCTACAAAACAAGAATGTTAGATTAAATGCTATGATGGTTGACTTTAACTGCCATTTCCATGGGGCACTCTAGAGTCACCTGGGATTGTCTCAATGATAATGTCTAGGCCAGGTTGCCTCTTGAACATGGCTATGTCAGATTTTCTTGATTGCCTTAATATTAATGTGGGAAGATACTACTATAAACTCAGTGCATCATTCCTTTGTGTGCACAAATGAATTATTTGTAATATAAATCTAAATAGTAAATTAATACAGTGACTGTATTTCTTTACCTTATGCTAAGCCCCAATAACCACACAGAGAAACCAAGATTCATTTCAAGCTGCACCTCAATAGCTGGGCAGTTAATTATCTGCTATGATAGCTTGGCTACCTCCCAGCCATGACCCCAGTATATTTGTTTCTTATTATTGGCCTGGCTCTTTGGGCTTCAGGTGTGTTTCCATGATCTCTCTCTGGAACCCTTCATCTTGGCTCCAACTCCTTTCATCCTCATGGTAGATTTGAATCTCTCTCCCTTTCTCCCTTCTTCCCTTGGCAGGCAGAGGTCCCACTCTATTCTCTCTTCTGCCCAGTCACTGGGTGATCAGCATTTATTGACACGGCAGAGAATACATGGAAAGAATTATTTATAGGAATTTGAGGTAGGAGATTATTGACCTAAGCATTACAATGTCATGCCTGGATTAAAACAAGGCATGAGGGCAGAGAAGTCAGAACCTGAATAACACAAGGCTAACCTTTACACAGTGCACAAAGACATTATGCCTACAGTACTGTGTGCCCTGGACTACGTAAGAGTAAAGAAAGCTAATTGAGCACAAGCACGCATGTAGCCATTCTCTCTGCTCTTGAGTGTGGATGTAATATGACCAGTTGTCTCAAGCTCTCATAGCTGTGACATCATCACAGGGTTGAATTTTAACCTGGAACTCTGTACCCAAAGGAGCCCTTTGTATCCTAAGTCACTCTTAGTCACATGTATTTTGTCACAGCAACAGATATGATGCCAGAATATTTGGTAATCGGATTACATGATGGGTTAAACCATCTGGAGTGATCACAGCACTATCTCAGATATTGGCAGGCAAAGGTGGAAAACATTGCCTCTGTCTTTTTTTTTTTTTTAAACTTCACATGACAGAAAAATATACACATGTGAATGATATAAATACATAGATTATGACTGAAGGCTGGTGCCAGACACAACAGTTCCTTCTGTTGCCCAACCCTGTAGTCATTTGGGGCTTAAGGGAATGACTGTCAGTAGAAGGGGGTTCCTGGCTCAGCATCACCCATTTGGAACACAACATACTATTGTTTTAGAAAATGAAGGGTTTCCAAAGAAAATCCTTTCCAAATGAAGTTTCCAATGAGAATCCTTTCCAAATTTGCCCGCACTTTCTGTTGGTTTTCTGATGCAGAGAGGAAATGTGCTAGAAAGACTTTTTTCACACAAATTTAAGCGTGGGGTTAACACAAAGAGTGGCTCTCAAGAAAGAGACAACGCACCTGACAGAGCGCATGGATGTGCCTCTAAAAGGAAGCATTCCCTTTGTTGTTCTGGAAGGTGAATCCAGCCAATCTCCTGTAAGTGATGGCTAGGCATAGTTTTGTTGAGGATACATTGGTAGGAAGGCATCAAAACACTAGGAGTAAATACATTTCCCATTTTAAACTGATCTTTTCCTGGGCTGTTGCTCTGTGGTACAATATTCTGTGGTGGTAGGGAATGACCGTGGTGAAAACCTCCCAGTTAGCCACAGGCTGGGCACTGCCAACAGCTAGCAAGCACGACGTTGCTCTGTGAAATGCGCTATACTATTCATCATGTTGTATGACCCAGAGTTCCAGCTTGCAGTGTTCTCAGCTTGTGGTGGGCTACTGGGATATAGACTTATCAATCAAGAGGAAGTCATAGACCAAAGGAATATTAGTCCACTGTAGAAATCTGGGCTTTGTAGCCTTTATTTTAATTCAATGTGGGGTCAACCCCAGGATGCTTAGTGGGTTTTGCTTTACATGATTAACCAGACCCTCCTGGCCACTGGCTTTTGTGGTGCTAGAGTTCTGTTTACCAACCACATGTATCTTTTACTTCCTTATCATACATTTGTTGAGATCAGAATATTGGCTGATATATATATATATATATATATATATATATATATATATACATTTATATATACTCATGTATACACACACACATATATTATGTATATATGATAGGTATACATATATGTCATATCACCCACACACTCATACACGCGAATATATGTTTTTATCTTAACCATAAAGCTAACTATAGTTCAAAAAATCTGACATAAGAAAACAAAAACTGCTTCCCATTCCAGCAATTATCTTCTACTGAATCAAAGATCAGCAGAGAGCAGCAGGAGAGCTAAGGTTGGCCCAGGACTACATCTCTAGCTCCCTGCTTGCTTCCTCTCTTGCCTGCTCCTAATCCCCACTAACAATCTTCAGTCACTTTCTTTTTCTTGGCACTTTCCCTCTCCCATTCTCTCCTTTTCCATTACCTCCTTGGTGAGTTTTGATGACATCTGGAATTCGTTTAGGGATGAAGAGTAAATGAATTCGTGGCTCACAAATGAGAGGAGGAAGGCAGCTTGCTCTCTGTCCTCCCTTCTTGGCTACCTTGCGCTCAAATGAAAAGCAAAGAAAGGGAACTTAACTGTACCAAGCTTCAAAAACTTTAACCAGGGAAACTATTTCAAATGAGCATGAGAGTTTGAAGGAATTAATAAGCCCAGCAGCTGGGTTAGGCTACAAAGAAAAAGAATAGCATAGAGTTGAATTGTAGGCAGTTAAACTGTATTTCTAACGTTTTATGTCTCCTAAAACATCAAGCTTCCAGTGGAATGGACAGACCACTTCCAGCCTGCTTGCTCTGTGCTTCTTGCTTTTTTACTCTTTGATATAAAAATCCCAGCAACTGCATGTAAAAAGAGGCCAAGTTCCCGGTGGTTGTGCACACCTTTGATCCCAGCACTCAGGAGACAGAGGCAGGTGGATCTCTGTCAGTGTGAGGCCAGCATGGTCAGCATTATTAGTTCCAGACCAGAAGGACTACAAAGTGAGATCCTATCTCAGAGAGAGAGAGAGAGAGAGAGAGAGAGAGAGAGAGAGAGAGAGAGAGAGAGAGAGAGCAGATATGGTGTCAGTGACCTTGAAGATATGCTTACCTTTCAGTTAATAAGATTCATTAAAATATCACCCATACCTCTGGCTTACTGTTATGAATTCTAGTTTGTCTTCATCATGAAAGTTTTCCCTTAAACTGTGAAGGGGCACAGCTCCAGATGCATAGTCAGGATCATGCATTAATCATGCATAATTAATGGCTTCCAAAGCTTGGGAGACATCATTGTATGCATTCCTGACAATTAGGCTTCTCGAAGGAAGTTAGATGTCCCGATGGCCTTGCCCTTGTATGTGAGACTTGAGGACTCTCTCTGAGTTCCAAGGTCTGTTCTTTACTCTAGCTGCCAGGATTTCCACTCGAATAGCACACAGTGAGGCTACCCTATGCTCTTTTTTTCTATGGCCTCTTAAATCTTAAAGGCCTCTCTTCTCTCTCTGGATTGGAGAAATTTCCTATGACAGTTTTATGAACTATATTTTCAATGCCTTTAGCTTGTACTTCTTTGATGTTCATGATTAGTAAATTTCAATTTTGAATAATGTCCCATATATCTTGAATATTTCTTCATATCTCATTATCATCTCTTATTTAATTTATTATTATTTTCTTTA
>NC_034599.1:109940466-109942340 GCF_900095145.1 Mus pahari | reverse complement strand
TGGGGATTGCATTGAATCTGTAGATTGCTTTTGGCAGGATGGCCATTTTGACTATGTTAGTCTTGCCAATCCATGAGCATGGGAGATCTTTCTATCTTCTGAGATCTCAATAGTTACAAATAATATAAAATACCTTGGTGTGACTCTAACTAAGGAAGTAAAAGATCTGTATGATAAGAACTTCAAATTCCTAAAGAAAGAAATTGAAGAAGATCTCAGAAGATGGAAAGGTCTATCATCTCTTTTTAATTACTGTTCTGATTCATCTACATTGCATTTCTTCAATATTTAATTTTCAGTTTTCCACTTGATCAGTGGGTTAGGCAATAGTGAGTTTATTTGACATAGCAGATTTACATTTTCGTTGTAAGTTTCAGTTTTTCACAGAACTCTGTAATCTCTTTAGAGAATCCCTTGCACTGCCCTGTACTGACTTATTTATTTCATTGGATTACTTTTCTGGAATTCTATTCAGTTTACTTTTAGCAGAACCTGTTATTATGCCATTGGTCATTTTTGGAGGGGTTATGCTGTCAGAACATGTCATGTTGCTTGTGTTTCTGAGGTGGGACTTGAGCTCCTGGAATTAGAACTTTGTGATAGGTTTAATCAAGCACCCATTTGGACGAAGTGTTCACAGTGTTGGAGTCTGTCTGTTTTCTGGTTGGTTCCAGGTGTCTTCTTTCATCACAGGACTGAGCTCAGTAGCTAAAGCCTTAGCTCCCATGTTCAGAGTAACAAGCATAGTGTCTGATGCAATGCTGAGAGCAGAATCGTAACTGCAGAAGCAACCATGATGATGGACAGGCTTTCTATGTGCATTAAAGACACAGCCCATTCAAAGCAACCTCCTCGTGGTGTTAGAGAGATGGCTCTGCAGTTAAGAGTGCTGGCTGCCCTGCTACTAGGCCTGAATTAAGTTCTCAGTGCATGCATCAGGCAGCTCACAACTGTGTGTGACTCTCGTTACAGGAGATGCGACACCTGCTTCTGCCATTGTAATAATGACATAATCAAAACACACTCTCTCTCATATACACACAGACACACACAAAGCAAGCAAGCAAACAAACAATAAGCAAGCAGCTACCCCTTCTGCAATGCCAGTGAGCATGGAATAGAGGAACAGGGTATGGCTGTATATAACAAGTCTATTAGTTACTAAATGTGGGGTTGAAAGGAAAATAGACTGAGGAAGACTGGCAAATAGTGCGCCAGAGAGAAAAATGAGAGGAAACGTAAACTGAAGGGACAAATGCTGAAGGACCCAGGAGTTCAGACAGTTCCAGGTAAAGGTAAGGAGAGAACACAAAGGGTTAAAGGAATCCAGTGCCACAATCTAAATCAGGTCCAGCACTCAAACAGCTGGGGCAGGAAGAACTCAAGGCTCAGGCCAACCCATGCTTCCTTGAAAAGCCTGTGGGTGTGGGAGAGAAAATGCAGGACAAAACTGCCTATACTACCTGCTTTGCATGTGAATTAGTAAGTGTCTCTGAGGCTCACTCTCCTGACTATAGGTATGGTGCCCATGGTCTTTTCTCTGTGCTTTCTTCTCCTTCCCTGGCTATATGGGTTATAACTTCTGGTGAGGTCAAGATCAGCATGATGCCTCTACCACCCCTCCAGCCGCTGCTGGGAGGGATAGAAGAGAGGAGTTTCCATTGTGTGGTTTGTGGGCCCCAAGATTCCTGTCTGGTGGCACTGCCATATTGTCATGGATGTGTTCAGTTGATCATGCTTTTAAGTCTCTGTTTGGTGCATTGTCTATTATTATTATTAATTTTTATTTATTTGTACTTATTCACTTTACATCCCCTCATTGCTCCACTCCTGGTCACCCATTCCTACACTCCTCCCCTGACTCCCTCCCCCCC
>NC_034599.1:109883896-109940161 GCF_900095145.1 Mus pahari | reverse complement strand
TCTCTCTCTCTCTCTCTCTCTCTCTCTCTCTCTCTCTCTCTCTCTCTCTCTCCCTCCACCTCACCTTTGAACTACATAGTACAGAGAATGGAGCACAAATGTTCCGATCTTCTGTTTCCATACCTTATTACTTAAACTATTATCTTTTTGCTGCCTACACCTATCTTAAGGATAGCTGTTCCGGAGCGATCCCCAGTTTACTCCCTGGAAAGTGTCACAAGGAGTCCGAGGAGTCCTCACCTTCCTTAAGAAGGTCTTTAGCCTCCTCTGACAAGTTTCTTTCTGGGTGTTTTATTTTTTGAGACTATGATAAATGCTATGGCTTTCCTGATATCTTCCTTAGCAGGATCATTTTGGGCATATAAAAGGACTCTTGATCTTTCTGTATTCCTCCTACTAGGCTGAATTTGTTTGTCAAGTCTGAAAGCCTTCTGGTAAAGCTTTTGGGCCTCTAACTGTAGAATCATGATTTTTGAAACGAGGGACGATTTTACTTCTTCCTTCCACAGGCGCATTGCTTACACTCATCTTGCCTTATTGACCTATCAAAAGCGTAGATTATTATAATGAATATCCCTGGTAGCAGCGTATCCCCTTGTCCCAGCCTTGATTTTAAAGGAAATGTGTTGACTTTTCTCTCTTCTGCAGGGCACTGACTACCAGCTTCACATATATAGGCTTTATCATATTGATCAGAACCCTTCTGCAACTAGTGTCTTCAAGGCCTGCATCGCAAAGGGATGCTAATTTGTTTTCAAAGACAGTTTTCTGTGTGGACAGAGATGGCCATGCCACATTTACTCTCAATTCTATTGATGAACTATAAGGTATTTGTGTTTTGTGTATAGTGCAGTAGCCTTGGATTCCTGGACTGAGAACATGTTGGTCCTGATGTGCTGTAGATTTGTACTACAATTGTTTAATTGATAACTTTCACGTCTGTATTCTTCAACAAGATTTGTTTTGTACTTTTTTAAAAATTGTGTTCTTGTCTTGATTTATTATGTGGAGGTTATATATGATCTCCATGGGAAGAGTTCTGAAACACTTGTTCCTGATTTATTATGTAAGGGTTATATATGATCTCCAGGGGATGAACTCAGAAAGACTTGTTCCTGATTTATTATGTAAAGGTTATATATGATCTCTATGGAATGAGTTCAGAAAGACTTGCTCCAATTCTATTTTTTGAGTAGTTTCAGAAGACCCAGTGTCACTATTATAATGTCTGGTGAACTTCAGCATGTATCCATCTAGTCCTGAAAAAAAATATGTATATATTTTATATATACATGCATGCATATATAAATACATATGGGGAAAGCAACTTTTATTGCATTAGTTTTACAGCTTTGTTTAGGTTTTGAATACCCCCTTAGTTCAATTCAGATAAGACACATGATTTAGACATGTAGACATTTCTTCTAAATCCTCGAATTTATTAGAGTATAAGTTATCAGGACAATTCATAATGATTCTTCACATTTATGTAACAACTGTTACAATATACACATTTGGTATCCAATTTGATTGATTGGGGTTTTCTCTTTATTTTTGTTAGGTTGCCTAAGAGTTTGTCAACTTTTCAAGGAACCAGTAGTCCATTTCATCAATTATTTGCAATGTTATTTTAATCTATTTCATTAATTTCAGATCTGATATTTTTTTCCTTTTTTTCTAGTGGTTTGGGGCTGGGTTTGCTCTTATTGAGTCATTTGAGATAGTTCATTTTTTTTAATTTAAGGAATCATAGGTACACTGTTCTTTCTATCTTTGAACCACCTTTACAGTGCCCTATAGATTTTGACGTTTTGTGTTCCGTTCTCATTTGGTTCCTGGATTTTAAAAAACATCTACCATTAATACTCTAATAATCCTCTGATCTTTAAAATGTAATCATTTAATCCTCATACATTTGGATAATTTTGTTGCTGTTGATTTTTATTTTATTCTAATATATATGGATAGTGTACACAAAATTCTTGTTTTCTATATTTGTTAAGACTATTTTTGTGTTTTTAAGATATTATTTCTTTTGGAGGTAGTTCCATGTATTAGTGAAAAGAATGTTGTGCATTTTGGATATAATATTTATGGATGGCTACTAACTCTGAATTATTTGTGATTGTTCCTTTTTTAGCTTTGCCTTTATTTTAATGACAGTGTGCATTGTAATACTATTCTTGTTTCTCTATCTCTCTGTCTGATTATGCCCAATAGTGTTTGTTTTATGAAATTGAATGGACAGGCATTTGTGCAAATGTTTTTGTATTCCTTATAACTTCTTTATTTATCATTCTTATTCCTAGTATATAGTGACCTTCCTAGTCTCCTCTGGGGCTAAGTATCTGCCTTGTTAGAGATAAGTATTGCTGCTTCCAGGTTCCATTGACTCACTATAATGTTCCACATGGCTCTCCATCTGTGCAGGTCTGCGCTAGTGACGTGTGTTTCTTGCTGGTAGCAAAATGTTGGATCTTGTTTTTTAATCTAATTAGCTAGTTCCTCTCCCCAGTTGGAGACTTAAGACCATTTACAGCCATAGTTAAAGTCAACTGGTGTGTAGGAAATCCTGTTATGTGACATGTTATCAGTATTTGACCTCTTCCTGATTTTTGCTTATCTACTTTTCTGGTGACAATCTGTCTTTCTTGTACTCTGTGATTGTATTTATCTTCTCTGTGTGGATACCTTGCAACACCTTCTGCAATGCTGGTTTAGGAGTCAATGAATTCTTGTAGTCTAAGCTGTTGAGAAGTACTATGTTTGTCCTTGATTGTGTAGGAGAGCATTTCTAGAGTTAGCCTCTTTGTTAGTAGATTTCTCTATTTCATTTCAGAAGTTAACTTACATCACTCCATGAGCTCTTAAAATTTATGGTTTCTGTTGAAAATTCTGCTGTTATTATATTGGGTTTGGTGTTGTTTCCTCGCTGTATATTGTGTTATTTTGTGTTTGCATTTTACTTATATATTAAGCCAGGATAATTTCTGGCCAAATCTGTTTGGAATTCTAAATGCCTCTGGTACCTGGATGCTCACACCCTTCCCAAAGCTTAGTAATGTTTTATAGTTCCATGAGTATTTTTTACAGCTTTTGGTCTAAACCTTGGTACATTTTTTTTCAAATATGTAAGTAAAGTCTGCTAACCAAGCAATCTATTGATTTCTTGCATATTCTGCTCATAATTAACTTTTATTTCATATTGTTTGGATTGTCTAATTTATGAATCCTGTCTTCAAGAGGTTTTTCCCAGAATTTTATAATTTGCCTTATAAACATTGCATTTCTATTATTTCCTTGCCTTTTCTAATGTATTGTCTCTTTACTGACCTCATTCATATCCTTCCTGTCTTCCTTAAGGTAGTGAGCTGCTCGTTTTTGCTTCTCGAGATTCTCTGCTCCTTTTGAATTCTTTTTATCCAGTATTTTATCTGCAGAAGTATCTTTGGCCTTTGTTGTTTGGCAGTTCCAAACTTGGACAATAGTCATGTCACCTTGTTTCTTTACAATTCTTTACTTCAGCGATTGTGTGTGTATTGGCAAGAAAACCTTGTTCAATTTTCTATGAGAGACTTTTGAAGTAAAATGTTCTCCTGTAGCTGTGTCCAATGATAATGGATTATTGTGTAATGTCGAATATATTTCCTATTGGACTTTTTACTATAGTTTCCTTGTTAGTTCCTTCATGGAAGTTAGCATTTTATGGTACATCATACACTGTTTCAAACCAATTGGGAAAAGCAAAAATCAGTCAGCAAATGCAAAAATAAAAACGTTTTTACAGAAAACATTTAGGAGTTAGAAAGCTAGCTTAGCAGTTAGGAGCACTTCCCATTCCTCCAGAGGGTGCCAGTTCAGTTATCAGAAGGAACAGTTTGTTGCTGCACCTGCTGATGTCAAGCAACTGCTGAGTGGAATAGTGCAGCAGGCCTGCCCCTCCCACCCATGACCATGGCTTTCTGGAGCCCAGTCTCTGTAGGCAATCCTACAAACAAACTCAGTCCCCTGACACAACTCAGCTGGCTCCTGGAGCATCAGGCTTAAAGGGGAAGAAGTGATCTCTTTTCTCTTTGGTGACTTCAACCTGAATCCCCACTACAGAGAATGAAGCTGGAAAGCTCTCCGTGCAGCAGACAATGGCTACAGGGAGAGGAAGCAAAGGTGTTTGTTGGAGTTGGTGCAAGTTTCCTTAGGAGATACAAAAAAAAAAGGAAACCTACACTTGTTCCTAGGACCATGCCTTCTCAGTGCTTCAAACCCCTGCCCTTTCTGGAAATTATGTCAAAGCCTCACAATGTTTGCTGTAAGATCGAAGTCACCTTGGGTAGGCAGGCAGATTTGTGTTGATAAAAGCAGGCTTTTTTATTCTGGAATCTTCCCTATGCGTTATGCTGAAAATGGCCTGGCCTTCTTTTCATTTGAGTTCCTTAAGTATTTGGAGGAAGTTTTTATTTCTCCTTAAAGCACACCGAGTATAAAGTTAATAGGTAATAAAATGCATCCATTGCTATCTCTAAGCAAAAGACAGTGAACGCAGCCAGGCGGGGCTGAGAGCTTTCTCTCTGAAACTTTCCTGGCAACTTTTATTGGCAGTTGATTGAAGGAAAAGGAGGGAGATTGTTGCAGCCCTCAGCACCTCAGAACCGGAGGTGACAACTGTTTCAGTTAATTTTTCAGAAGTTGTACATCAAATGGAAATGTGGTATGTGCATCTTCTCTGCAGGGAAACAGTAATCCTAGAAACTCACTACAGCTATGAGCCACCCCCCCCCCAAGTTCCCACCCTTGTTCTACCACTGACCAGCTATGCAAGAACAAGTAGCCTACTCAGTTTCTGCAGCTGCAAGTAGGTCTAACAGGGGACAGGGTCTGATGAAATCATTAGAAAACTACACTTGGGTGGAGGCATGAGCCATTGGGTTAACGGCAGGTATTCCTCTTGCAGCAGATTCAAGTTCAGCTCCCATCTGCCTGCAATTCCAGCTCCAGGAGATCGAATGCTTCCTTCTAGGTTCCATTCTGAGAGCATCTACACTCACATACACACAAACCTCCCCCCCACACACACACATACACATGATTAGTTCTTTTAATCTAAAAATAATTACGGCTTTAACACGTGCATATGGGCACACAGGTTTAGATTCCTGTGCCCATTAATATATGCACATACATGTGCACACACACACACACATACACACACACACACACACACACATGCATGCATGCATGCTCACACACATATGCTCACACACCGGTTTGAATTTCTGCAATGGTGCTTTTGAGATGCAGAGAGACCAGGCTTAGAACAGAGCTTGGGGGAATGCTGCTTTAATGTGAGGTACAACCTGGTTGACGAAACAAAGAAAAGAATCTTCTCTCTGAACTACTCTGTGTTTGTGGTGTGAGTTTTAGGGCAGCTTGTTAACTCATCCCTTCCGTTTGTGTTTACTACCCTCATAGCTCATGAGTGTGCAGTCACAGTGACAGGGTTTACACCTTGGCTTCTGAGACAACAGAGATGAGCCACTTGTTTCTGAATCTGTACCTGAATGGAAAACCTGCCGTGGATGGGATAGGCTGCCCTTGCTTTGCAGCTTCATCACCTTGGGCTTGAATCTGATTATGGAGGAAGTCCACACAAGCAGTCAATCAATCAGTCAGTCAATCTATCAATCACTCAACCAAGGCTTTGTTGATTATAAAACCTATCTTGGGGTCTTTTGCAAAGCTATAGTAATGCCAGTTCTTTCTTTATAAGATTTACTTATCTGAATATTATTTTATATGTGTGGGTGTCTAGCCTGCATTTATATATGTGTATGGAGGCCATGGGTTTGGAAGCCAGGATATCCTGGAACTAAAGCTGTATATGGTTTGAGCTGCCATGTGGTGCTGGTAACTGAAGCTGAGTCTTCTTGAAGTGCAGTCACCTTCATCCACTGAGCCATCTCTGCAGCACCTTCACCCATTCTAAAATAAATAGGAGAGAAAACCAAAATGCAAACATACCTTAATTTGATGACATAGTGAAAGCTCCATTATTGATCTCACACACGCATACACACACACACACACACACACACACACACACACACACACACACACACACACACAAATACACTTTATTCTGCCGAAGCAGTTAAAAGTCTGTCAGCTTTGATACACTTGAAGAATCCATTTATGGCCTGGTGAAGTGCCTTTTTTTGTAAGATTAAAAAAAAAAAGCATCTCATGATGACTTAAAATTATTTATTTATTATTTATTTGATTGGAGGCAGGGTGGTCAGAAGACCACATGCAAGAAGTGTTTTTCTTCTTCCTCCATGTGAGTGTCAGGAATTGAACCCCGGCTGCCAGGTTTGGCTGTGCGTGTTTTCTGCCTCTGAGTCTGTTTCAAGTTAGTGCATGTATTTATTTCATCACTACTTCTAAAATGAATGCCACTTTACTTGCTGGCTCAAGGCAGTTGGCATTTCTATTGGCATCCCTGGGTTCCTGTGCCTCAGGAGGGACTCAGGAGATAAAGATGAAAGCAGGCATGGATAAGCGAGCTATTTAGTGGGTCACCCTGAGTACCTATGCGGTTTCTGTGAGCTCCCTCAGACCCACCCAGGCTTTGTGTCCAGCTGCCAGCACAGTGAGCAGGCTTCTCTGGGTGATCTTTGGGCTAAGTATCTGTTAAGTCAGGAACAACTGTCCTGAAGAAATCAGGCCACATGCTCTGCCACCTCTCTACCCCCTTCAAAGGATCTGCTGCAAAAAGATGTCCCACAACACCTGTGACCCTGAAGCCAGTTCTGTCCCACCTTTACTGTGTGGCTGAAGAATCAGAGGGAACCTGAGAAAGTGCAACTCATCAACTGTGTGATGTGCAACTTCCCACTCTCCACTGAAACCTGTTAGAATGGACGCCTCAATCTGCTCAACAGTAAACTGAAGCCTCTCTAGTTTTAGCCCATGTACATGTGGCATTAAATGATACCCTTAAATATCTTCATACCCTGAAGGACATTCTGCTGTAGTGTCTTTCATTTGATTCAACATCTTTCCAAAATTTCTCTCACAGGAAACTCTTTACCTTGAGAGCAAGAGTGCCCAGCACTGGCTCTGACCGGATGGCTCTCTCCTGCTTGAAGGGGAAAGCCTGGCTCCTCTGCTATGATGTGACTTACGTTTTTGAGCCCCCTGCAAAGTCTGGGAGTTCCTAACCTGGCTTGGTAGCTTCACTTTGGTGGCTCCCTGTCCTTGCCAAGCACAGCAAACCTCCCCAAGAGTCTCCTGCAGCCGCTTTTAGTAATTGCTCGTCCTGCCGCGTGCCTCAAGGAAAACTTGAGACAGAGCTTTCCCTGAAAGTATCCTTCCTGTCTCCTACCTTTCAGAGACATGTTCTGAGTTAGCAACCCCCTGAGCTGGGTAAATAAGCCCTAGGCGGATAAGCATAATGAAAGCAAATATTCCTGTCAACTAAAATGACACTGTGACTCATAGACCGGAGATAACGGGCTTCTGCCTGTGTGGAGGTTGGTTTGAGCTCCTTTGTTTGTCTTCGTTTTTGGCTTTTTTGGGTTGCTTTACGTTTTTCCTTTTGTTTGTTTGATCACTTGATTGTTTCTTTTTGAGATGACGTCTCACTCCTTGATGCAGGCTGATCTGGACTGATTGTGTAGCACAGGCTGGCTTTGAACTTGCAGCACTCACCTTGCCTAGCCTCTGGGATGCTGGGATCACAGGTGTGGGCCACCATGTCATTCTGCTGAATGGCATTGTTCCTGAGGAGCAGCTGCACTGTGACTGACAAGGTCCTTTCTGTACCCACGCATTGAGTGAGACCAGATGCGGTTTTGAGGCTGTACAAAACCCAGATCTGTGTGGAGGTCCAGTGCCTACAGCTGAAGTGCTAAGGTGGAGAGAGAGGGTGAGAACTGGAGCAAGACCAGAGACTGGAGGTTGGGAGCTGGAGGCTTAAAGGCACTTGCTTGGCTCCATGGCAGAAACACAGTAGATGGATAGAATTGTAATTTCCCACCGAAGAGATCAGTGTAAAGTGACTGTTCATCCCTGCAGACGATCTCGCTCTACTCCAGTATTTAAAGAAAAACCTTGAGTCAAAGAAAACCCACCAACCGTTTATAAACACCGAGTCTGGGTTGTCGTTCTCCTAATTTTGATTAGACAGTTTTTTTTTGTTTGTTTTTTTAAGTTAACACATAAAAATCATGTAGCGGCCAAAACGAGTAGGAACAACCTCCCGGAGACAGGAGGAGGAGCAGCCCAGAGCATTATTCATAACAGGAACCAGGGAAAATCTAGAAGACTGTTTATCATAAATAATCTGATTTAAGAAGACATTGCTTTTGGCAAACAGGAAAAGAAAGCCACAAAATGAAACAAGCTGGGAGGAAGGGACAAAAGGACAAGATGAAAAGAAGACAGGATGTGGGGCCACGGCCACAAGCTGGGATAGAATGTGGTACTCAGGAGACAACCTGGGCAACAAGAGAGGTCACAATGGGAGTTTCAAAATAAAATGCCTTTGAGCCAGTCCTCTACATATGCGTGTGTGTACAACACACACACACACACACACACACACACACACACACACACACACAAACATAAACAGACATGCACATGCCACACACATACACATAAACATGCATACAGATGCATACATGCATAACTGGCACACACATGCATTCAAACACCCATGCATGCACATGCACACATGGAAAACCTGCACACATGTACACACATGTACATGCACACATAGGCACAGGTGCATCCACAAAGTACAAAGCCACACTTGTACACACACACACACGTACACACACACACTCACACACACTCACAATACACATATACACTCACATACTCACACACACATGCACACAGACGTACACATACTCACACACACATACACACACACTCACACATATACAAACATAGTCACTCACATAAATGCGCACACACATATTTAAAAACTCACAAATACACACTTATATACACATACACACTGACACATACACACTCACATATACACACTCACACACTTACACATATATACTCACATATACATACACACACATACATACTTACACAGTCATACACATATACTCAATTACACATGCACATATCTCACACACAAGTGCATACACACACTCATACACACATGCACACATACTCACACTTACACACATATGCACACATACTCACACACGCACACACACACTCACACTTACACACTCACACACATGCACACAAACACTTTCTCACACACACTCATGTGCACATACATATATCATACACATATACATGCATATACACACAACCCCAAGAGAAAAAATGATTATGTATATTATTCCTTAACTCAACAAGGATGGTTGAAATGGAAAGTTAAAGCATTGTCAAGATATTTCAGAAGAAATTATCAGCATTAATTATCTCTAGGCCAGATCTTCTACTTAATTTTTATCTTCTGTATTCGTTAAATAGTCATGAATTAATTTTATGGTAAAAACAAGACCAATCAAAGCCCGTTTTTCTGCTCGGTTCTAACTCAGCTTCCTGCTGCCGTCCCCAGGAACACAGGCTGCCTAGTGAGGCGGCCCCTGGAGTCTGCCTCCTCCGCTTTCATCTTTTATTAAGAATTAACACTGCGTGCCGATACGATAAAACTTCTGAAAAATCTTAGTGCTGAATGTAAAGGTAACCATTTCTCTTTCCAGCATTTTTCACACTTACATGCACATAGAACCGTGTTAAAGATTCATCACTGTTGCACAGAGCAATTAGTTCACACAGTGAAATGGTCCTCCATTTGGCATTTATTAAAGTAACATGAATGAATGAATTTAATGAATTGTTGACTAAAAATACGTCAGGTACTTACTAAGATTTTCCTGGTTGTGAACCAAAATGAAGATTCTCTTTCCAAAATCCACTTGGGGGCGGAGAGCTTGCTTCTGTAGTTAAAGGCTCTTGCTGTTCCTGTAGAGGACCGGAGTCCAGCTCCCAGAACCAGTGTCAGGCAGCTCACAGCATCCTGTAACCCCAGCTGCAGGGCATCTGACGCCCTCTTCTGGCCCCCAATGGCATTTACTTGGCATGCAAGCATGCTTAAATCACTAAAGCCTAGAAAGCAAAATCTACTTTACAGTTTTACATTTTTCTGTACGTATACTTTCTAGTCCATAAAGTACTTGATCTGACTAACTTTACCTCAGAGGCGCAAAGCCCTGTGGGAGATGCAAAGGCATCTCACCTCTCTGGAGCTGATCTCAACCCCGTTCATTCCATCTTCGCTTATCTCCATCTTCAACACAGTAAGAACAGTTCACTGAGTGATCATTCCTGAAGTTTAAACAAAGTGATTCTTCAGTTCAGTCTTGGTGAATGGCGACAGAGGGAGAATCTGTGTGCATCTGCTCGCAGCAGCGAACAAACGGCACATGGCTTTTCCTACGTTTTGAAAGCTGATGACACCATATTTCCAAACAAATACTGTCTGACAGAAATAAAAGCCCATCTGGGTTTTTATAATTAACTGTTTTCCCAGCCAGAGAGTCTTCCTTTTCCCAGCCTGTGGTTGCGTCCCATCTTTTACCATCCCCTGTCATGGACTTCTTATGGCCTTGGTTATTTTGCATGGATACAAATGACACGAAAAATAAGACCTGTTTGGAAACAACATAGCAATTCAGCAACAACAAAGATGGTATGAATGCGCCCACATATAAACCTGCATTTCCACCCAAACAATAGAGAAGACAAGTTGTAAACAAGGCTGCTGTAGTTTGGGACTAAAGAGATGGTTCTGTTTAACAGCCCTGTTGGCTCTTGCAGAGGACTTGGGTTTGAACCCCAGCACCCTCATGGTAGCTCACAGCCATCTGTAACTCCAGTTCCAGGGGTATCTGATGCCCCCTTCTGGCCTCTAGGAGCACTGCACACAGTGCACAGACATGCATGCAGTCGAGGCACCCGCACAACATCAATAAAGGAATTCTCAAAGGCAGCAGAAATGGAGGGTCGGGGTGGGCATGGGGGTGGAGGGGTGGAGGGGTGGGAGGGTTGGGGGTGCTATTAAAATTTAAGTTCGTCATTCTTTCTTTTCGAGAATTGTAAAATGTTTTGCTCAACGAATGTCAAGAATAGAATTAGAGCAATAGTTTGTGGAAGAGGAATGCCAGCTTGACTAGAATTCAATCTGGTTTTAATATAGAAACTGTACTTTTAAAAATGCCTTCCCCAGAACAAGTACTTCCCTGTAATGAAGGAACTGGGATCAAACATTTTAATATGAAATGCCATGGGTTTTTTTTGTTTGTTTGTTTTTGTTTTTTAAAGAATACTTAAAGCTATTGCTAGCGTCCTTTAATAAACATAGGGAATGAAGCATGGCCCAGTTAGGTTAAAAGTTAGGATCATTCAGTAATTTATTAAAGGGAGAAGTGGGGTTATGCATTGCTGACTCTGCATCCTGATTAAATATGGTCCCTATGTCTTCAGGGTAACCTTATAGCTTATAATGGGCCACAGTGCCACAGTTTTGTGTGATTGTTAAAAATGGATTTTATTTTTATTTATTGTTTTCCTTTGCATATGCATAGTGTGTGTGTGTATGTTTGTGTGTGTGTGTGTGTGTGTGTGTGTGTGTGTGTGTGTGAGAGAGAGAGAGAGAGAGAGAGAGAGAGAGAGAGATCAGGTACTTACATGCCACAGGTCATGTTTGGACATCAGTAAACAGCTTTCCTCCAGTGTCCGTCCTTGCCTTCTACCTGGTTTTAGGCAGGTTCTATGTGACTTACTGCACACAGCAGGCATACTGACCTGTGAACTTCCAGGGAAGCTCCCATCTTCCATCTCCTCCACTCACCTCTGTGGCCATGCTAGAACTGCAGATGTGGATGCAGTCTCCATGTGCTTTAATGTGTGGTCTGGGATGTAAGACTCAGGCATTCACGCCTGTGTATTCACTGCTTTACCCTTTGAGCTCCCAACTATGTTCACAATTCTAAAGACGAGTCTTCACTTAGGGAAAAACGTGAGTGTTGCTTAACGTACAGATACCATGATGTGTCAGACACCATCGTAAGTGATTTATACATCGGTTTAGCTTTCCGTCACTGTAAGCAAAACTCCAACGGAATCTCCTTACTTTATGGTCTTAGATCCAGTCCACTGGGTTTGTGTTGGGGCGGTCGATCACAGCAAACACAACTGGTCACCACAGGAACAATTAATCATTCAGTAGATGATGATTTTACACTTGATCTGGGGACCATGAAAGACCAGGAGTTTTGTCCCCTGACACTGTGAAGCAACGTTGCCCAAGCATGTAGAGACTGACTCTCTCATCCCATGCCCATCAGGCCTCCTGGACAGGGACCTACAAGGATTTCAGAGCACTGACTATTCACTCCACGTAAGCCAGGACACTCTTATTACTTAACAAGATGTGGATGGGAAAAGACGCATACTGACTGGTAAAACCCCATCTGAAAGTTCTTAGACAGTCCACACATTACCCCACTCTCTGCCGTCCACGAGGACTGGTGGCCATCTGAAAATTCTTAGAGAGTCCACACATTACCTGACTCTCTGCCGTCCACGATGACTGGTGGCCAGCCTCAGAACATCAGTTAGTTCCACTACTGAGCATCTGCCAATTCCAGACACTTTTTCAGATCGTGAATGTTTCCTAAATGATTCATCTGCCTGAGTTGAGGCATATCCGTGAGGAAACCTGTCTGCTCTTGATCTGCATTAGCAAAAGAAGGGGTCCACACCACTAATTATGCCTTGCTGGATGCTTTAATATATTTTCAGTCATCCACACAGTACTCCTGGAGGGCTCACATTTTAGTACTTACTGATGTCCAAAAGAGAAGTTTTAAAATTGTTGCTTATAGCCTGTATAAATAGTATAATTGAAGTAAATTTCTAAAAAAAAAAGATTCTGAATTTATAGTTGTCATTATATAGAGTTAAGCCATTGAATATTTAAATATAATATATATTCTATGATATATATTTAAGCACAGATACATATCTGATTATATATTACAGAATATACTCATATAGTTATATATCACAGAAATACATTTACATATGTATACTTGTGTATATCACAGAATGTATCTATGTAATGAGTATACATCATATACATACACATACACATGTACATAATGTCTGTGTATGCTGCATATGTGTCCATCTTGCAGAAACCTAGCTGCATACTTCCACATTGTTTGTGTGAAAAGGAATAATAAATAAAACTTAGCTCTCTCATTACCTTTGTGCAAGAGCAATGATATCTATAAAGTATTTAAGGTGCTCGAGAGATGGCTCAGCTATTAAGAGCACTAGCTGGTTAGCCAGGTAGGTACATGGGTTCAAGTCCCAGCACCCACACAGAGGCTTTCAACTTTCTGTAACACAAGTTCCAAGAGACCCAGCACC
Organism: Mus pahari; assembly: GCF_900095145.1. Classification (NCBI taxonomy): domain Eukaryota; kingdom Metazoa; phylum Chordata; class Mammalia; order Rodentia; family Muridae; genus Mus; species Mus pahari. The sequence goes on along the minus strand of NC_034599.1, from coordinate 109,926,694 downwards.
CTCTTGTGGCTTCTGAGCCCACTGTATACCACACACCTAGTGTGCATATCTACACAGAAACAGGCAAAGCTCTCATACACATGAAATAACATGACTACATCTATTTTTTTTTAATAATTGTAGGACTTAAATGAAATGAACTACGAAGAAACTACTACAGTGCCCTGCACAAAGTATACATTGGCTTTCTCCATTGTCGCATAAACTTTCCTTTCATTCTGGATATGGAAGAGGATATGGGAGAGCGTGCCCTCTAGTTCACAGCAGGAGCTGTGGTGATCTCTCCTGTAGAAAGGGAGGTACTGGCGAATGGCTCCTCCACTGTACCTCATGCTCCAAAGTGTCATCCGTCCTAAAGGAATGTCAGCTCAGGCAGGTTAGCTTTGGAGTGCCATACAAGTTGGTCAGAAACGCAGAACATCTTCAGGTGTCGGTCTGAAGTGTCTAGTGTTACTGAAACTGTGTGGCTTCCTGCAAGGGCTGGCTTCAGGCTGCAGCATTTCCTCTGCTGGCTTTTGTCTCCTTCCCTCCTGAGGCTGCAAGGCCAGCTTTCTTGGACCTGCCTTTGATGCTGCAGTTTCTTTGGGTCACTCCTGTCCCAGGGAGCCGAGTCCCTGTCATCTAGAAAGGACTCCGACACAATGGGGACCTGAGGGCAACTGGGGGCTAAACTTCCATTGCTGGCAGATTAGAGAACTGAACTTAAATTGTTTTCCAAACTTTTATTTACATTCTATACAATACTTCAGTGGATTAGAGACTTTTGGTACCCTGTCCAAAAGGGGATTTCAGGAGCTGATGTAGACCAAGTTATTAATATAAATAAGTATAAAAATTTCAGAGAGACACCATCTCTGGCTTATGCTGAGGTGTGGTTTTGTGTGTGCTTGAACACATTTCTAAGACTGAGTGTCTAAGGGCAGGACTAACAAATCGATTCCACTGTCTTTGTGCTTCTGTGAGCCACGTGAGCCCTGACTCTCTCTAAACAGTGTTACTTTATCATCTGGATTTTTAGATTTTCGCCTCTCAGAGTGAGTCAGTAGCTCGCCTGCTTCTTTCCTGCTGCTGAGTGATGTTGTTCTCCGACACCTTGGTTATGTCACAATAAACAAGACAAGCTCTGGACATGAAGCAGGTCCTGGGTACTAAGCCCTTATTGATCTGAAAGCTATGAGTTAGTGATCTCAGCTAAAAGGCCCAGAGCATAGTATTCCAGTTACTAAGCTGGGGCTGTAGATCAGTTGGAGAAAGCTTGTCTAGAGAGTTTCAGGCCCTGGTGTGGTTGCCTGCCCTGGATATACTGGGCTCTGTGGAGCTTGCCCATCTCTGGCAACACAGGGGCCTGGGGATCAGAAGTTCCAGATCATCCTTAGCTATGTAGCGAGTTCAAGACAACCTTTGGTTCCATGAGACCCAGCCTCAAAGACATTCGAAACCACCCCCACAACAAGCAAACAGCAAGACAGGAAAAACATCCCTGAAAACACAACAGGTAAATCCCGAGTTATTAAAAAATAATGAAGCCAATTGATTAGCATAGAAAGCTTTAGACATCTTTGCTTCCAGAGCCCACTTGGTATATTTAAAGCAAAGGCCTTTCCCTTAGTAGACTGAAACTTCCATCCATGCACCTGGAACACATTCTAAGAAAGATGTCTCAGGGACGTCATGTGTGTGCTCACCAGGAAGTGCAGGTATGTGTTCCTGGATGCGACACCTAACTCTGATCATCTTGAGGGATCTCTAGCACACCAGGGCTCAGTCATCTGCCATAGGATCATTGTATAGCATGTGACCCAACTGTATTTTTCATGTTAGTTACTTTCACATCTCACATCTTCCATGTCTCTAAGTTAAACACTCACTTTGATTTGTTCAGGAGTTCAAGGCTTACGTGGGAAAGGCACTGTTGTTTAGGTTACCTTGGACTGTAAGATGAGAATTTGTCTGAAAACAAACAAAAACAAAACAAAAAGTAACCAAATGAGTGCTTGAATGAATGAATGAATGAATGAATGAATGAATGAACAATTATTTTCCTTGCTGTATGCAAAAGTACATGCTTACAGATCAGGGTGTAATCTTGATGTCGTCTTTTTAAATGCCCTTCTGCGGTAAGAGGTTGGGATCTGTTTGTCCTGGAGAACTGGGTGGATCACACCAGCTGATCTTAAAACCAGAAGGTTTTGATTAGTTTAGCCTTCACTTGATCATCCTGTCAGTGGCTGGTAGAAAATGCAGGCTACAAAAATTACATAATTGTTGCGAAGGACACTACCCATGTGTGAAGGAAGACGGGATGAATACACAGTGACCTTTGCCTTACTGGGAGCAGAGCACTGAGTCACAGGGAACAGAGGATGAGCCCCCTTAAGGCAGCAGCATCCAAGAAGGGGAGCAGAACAGGAGAGATTTTGCTGTGAAGATTAAGGGGCCCTCAATCAGCACAGGGCTACTTTATATAACCCCTTCCTCCACCTCCACATCCTTGATATTAGCTAAAAATTTTAGAATAAGATAAAAAGGAGAAGGGTGCTGGAAAGATGGCTTCATATGTAAAGTGCGTGCCTTGCAAACAAGAGGAACTGAGTTCAGGTGCCCAGTGAGTGCCCTTATAAAAAGCCAGATGTAGGTGCCACAATGCATACATAATATCAATACCTAGAAGACAGGCACAGAGGATCTCTGGGGTTTGCTGCCAGCCGTTAGACCCAATTAGGGGGTTCAGAATCAGTGAAAGAGAAGACCTTGTCTCTGAAAACTAACATGGAGAGCAATTAATCACAAACCTTTACTCTCACCACATCATCTAATCTAGAACTCAAAGGGTGTCACCATGCATTGTTAAATTAATAGCTATATATTTTTTTACATTTGCATACTGCCTGCCTCCAGAATGGATGGGCAGGAACCGGAATTGATTCACAGTGGTTGATGAATGAATGGGCTGACTATTCTTGGCCCTAGAGCCTGCTGCGTCCCATCCCTTTGTGTAAATTCAGAGGTGGAACGTGGCTTCCAGCCTTCAGTCTTTTCACACCTGACCTTCTCTAGTGAGCTAAAGAGCTGCTCGTGACAGATCTCACCCCTTCAATAGGCAAATCGCCCACATTATCGTTCTTAGTGGTCATTATTTCTCTGCAGCGTTCGGTGTTAGAGTCAATGTTGGCAGGCCGTAGAGCTGTGCAGGGCGATATCCCATTCTTACACTGAGTGAAGGGAAATCGAAGAAGCCCAGGGTTCTACTGTGTAGCTGCCACTCAGGGTATCATTGGAAACGCTTTGAAAACCAGCTCTCCTCTGCTGATCCCCAAGCCCCACTCCTCTACCTGTCTGGTACCTTCCTGTAGTTCACTTTTTGGTGTCCCTGGTTATCTGGAATATTAGTTTGAAAATATGACATGGAGGCTCTCCCATTCTTTCTAACTCAGAACACTTTAAAATTGAGGCTCCAAATTATTCCTATAAAAAATCGCTGATCTTTATGATTCCCAAGGTATTTCTTATTTTAATCTGAAATTCTCAGAACGGTTCAGTTTTGTGGAAATGACGGGGGAATTGCCTGCCCTTAGCAGCTTTTGTGTTCAAGGGCAAGTGAACCTCGGTGCTTGCTAACTTTAATTTTCCGAGGGTTATGAGACTTTAATTTGATTCTTTATCCAGCATGCATGAAATGTTTGCTGGGATTTGCATAATACGTTTATTGTATAATCATTCCACATTGGTTACCTGCTTCTTCAAATGAACGTTAAGGTTCTGTCCCCCCCCCCCGATGTATTAATGTAGGGCTAATTTGAACTTTATAACAAAACAGGATTGTTTGTATTTCCAGTGCACAAACATGAAAGTAGGGGCGAGGCGATAAGAAATTACACTTCAATAGATTACTGGGGGGACGCCCAGTTCTGTGGCTTCAACCACTCATTTTCAAATTTAAGCCGAAGGGTGATGTGTTTGAAAACATAAGAGTATGTTCTAGGTGGAAGAGAATGCGCCGATCACACTCATCTCTGAGCATATATCTAAAGATGACTAAATTAACCAGAATCTTGGATTTCAGCTGAATCTGAGAAGCTAAGGGAACTTCCATAGCCACTCAGACAGCTTCTCTGAGTTATGTAAATTCATTCAGTGCCTACAGCCAGTGTGTTCCCTCCTTAGGTCATATTATTCTCATTTGGTTGACTGTTCTTTGGGTAAGACCTCATTGTTATAAAATAGCAGAGGCAGGATTTGAACCCAGACTATAGGAAGGGATTCTTTTGACCATACCAAATGATTTTTCAGCAAATGCTCTTGCCCAGGGCAGGCTGCCTTGGGAGAGATGTATGGCCTTGAGAATCTTATAGCTGTCACGATGGAGTCTTGGGTGGGTTTGGGAAGGGGCTGTAAGGAAACTGGAGGACTAGGGAGAGCTGGATAGGGCAGAGGTAGCAGCTTGCTCTCCAGGCATCTCATGAGAACAGCAGGTGACTTTCTGGATGGAACATCTTGCCCGTCGCCTTGGGCATCTGTGCAGCTCTGTGTTCAATGTGCACATCTAAGGGACCACTTTGGATCATTTTACCATTTAAAGGCTAAGGTGGTAGATCAGCGATGTCCCACATAGCTGCATATCCAACAATCCCCACTCCCCCCTCTCAGCAACACCAATACCATTGATTTCTAAGTCATTCCTTACAGTGAAAGGTAAGGAATTTCCAGGGGAGTGGGGGGAGAGGGGTCTTGATCTCTGCTCACACAGCTGTTTTATTTAATGACCCAAATAATGACTCTTGTGAAGATCACTGTCTGTAACTATATGGTGTGTGTGTGTGTGTGTGTGTGTGTGTGTGTGTGCCCTAAACTATAGAGATCTCAAAGAACACCTTAACCAACCTGCCCTAAGATATTAACGTTCTGTTGAAGGATCAGGGAAGAGAGACAAATAATCTTGCTATCTGAATAACCAGCTATTTAAAGTAACACCTTCTGTGTTGGCGAGGTGGCTCAGTGGGTAAACATGCTTTCTGGCAGATATTTGATTACATGAGTTTGACCCCTGGAACCGCTTGATAGGAGTGAGTGAGTAGAATCCCTCAAGCTGACCTCTGACCCTGTAAGCATATGCATGAGCAGGCCTGAGCAACAGCACACTAGAATAACTTAAAAAAAAAATAGTGATATCATTGTCATACACATCAGTGAATAATTTTCAGTGCATTTTTCTTGGAGGAAACATGTCTTCCACTGTTGAGGAAACTCTTATTTGGAAGTTACAGATAGGTGTGAAGTCAGAGCACACCTTCTTAGTGCTGTCTTCCAATCAAAGCTCTCAAATTTTCTCTCCTAAGATCTTGATCATTTCCTGTAAAACCTTGGAGATGGACCTAAGTACATCACTGTGAGAGCAGAGGAGAAAACTGTTGCAGGATCTGGTACCACTTTGCTTAGAATGAAAGAATAAACTTTAATTAGTCATCTATCTGTCTTTGTGTAACAGCTTCATACGGGTTATTTTTATATTAGCTAAATCTTTGTGTGTGTGTGTGTGTGTGTGTGTGTGTGTGTGTGTGTGTGTGTTTGGGTGTGTGTGACATGTTTATGTGGATATGGGCACCTATACATGTGGAAGCCAGAGGTTGATGTTGTGTCTTCATGAGTTTCTGTCTCAGTTACTAAGACAGTGTCTCTCAATGAACTGAAGTTCAGTGATTTAGTCAATGAACTCCAGGCACCTGTGTCTCTCCCCATGCCCAGGACTGGGATTATAGAAATCACCATATCAGATTTTGACACAAAAGCTGGGATCTCAGATCATGCTTATACAGTGGGTACTTTATCTGAGATGTCTCCTGGCCCCTAATATTCCTAAAATAAGATTATATAACTTGAGCTAGCAAGCTAGCCCAGCCACTTATGGGCACTGAGTAATGATCTGAATTCCTGGGGCCAAGGTGAAAGTAGAAAGAGAGAAGCAACTCCTCGTCTGCCACACTCACCCCTTCAACATGCACACATGAAGAGTCAAGTATAATAAAAAACAAAATTAAAACGTTGCAGGCCAACCTGGGCTCTGTAATAAAACTCAGGCTCATAAAGCAAACCACACACAAACAATAACCACCATGGAGCTGGAGAGAAGGTTTGAAAACATGAGGAACTCAGTTACCATCTATGAGCTGCATAAAAAAAAATCTCTTGCCAGAAACCTCAGCACTGTGAGGGAACACAAGAGCATTTCTGGAGCTTGCTGTCTACCAGCCTAGGGGTCGGGTTCTACAAGGGGGCCTTGTTCAAAGGGAATTATAGCAATAGTGGTAGATCAGGAGGTCCAGCATCTTCCTCTAACAAGTCTGAATATATGCACATAGCCACACATACATGTGTACATACACAACTTTCACATATCACACATACATGTGTACATATACCACATTCACATAGCCACACATACATGCATACATATACCCCATTCACATAGCCACACATATATGTGTACATATACCCCATTCACATAGCCACACATATATGTGTACATATACCACATTCACATAACCACATATATACCTGAACATGTACCACATTTACATAGCCACACATACATGTGTACATATATGATATTCACATAACCACAGATACATGTGTACATATACCACATCCACATAGCCACACATACATGTGTACATAAACCACATTCACATAGCCACATGTATACCTGAACATGTACCACATTCACATAGCCACACATACATGTCCCCCACACATGTAAAAAGCAAAAAGAAAATAACTAGAGACATGTATATGAGGCTTCTTCTTAAAATATTCCCAGTTGTGGGCTTTGTTTTCTCTTCCTGCATGCATGGTGGGTTCTGAAGATGGGTGTTGACTCTGAGCATCCCACACCAGCCATTTTGGGGATTCACAGAGTCTAAATATAGAGCACAGTACCACAGCTTGGCAGTGGTTCCCCTCCAGTCAACGCTTGCTCATTAAGACCAGTATCTCTGCTCTGTGCTTGGGAGAACTCTATCTCTGCTTGTTGTAAGGCTGGAGCAAGGGGAGTGAGAGGGGAATGGGCGGTCAGGCCTTAGATGGTAACCAGTCCTGCCTACCCAGTGGTGGCCTGCAGTCTATAGACCTGCAATGACAGTGTTCTTGCAGCTTGCTCCCATCATAGCCACAAACTCAGTGGGATGTTTTGTGAGTAACCCAGGCCTGCTCCTGCAGCCATCACACAAACATTACCTTCCCTCTATTTCGATGGATGAGACATGTGGCTCCAACAATTCACAGACATCTATGAACAGCCTGTCAGCAAAGGGAGGCTTTCTGGAGGTTGGCCTGACATTTATACCTACATTGGCTGCTTCTTAAAGCTCTGCCATGCAATAAAGTAATAGTTGCCCCAGAAGAAGACTGGGTAAACTGTGTGGACACTGAGTCTCAACAACACTTGGGCATTTCACCCGGCTCCTAAATGATGATCCGGATCCTAGTTTTGACTCCCAGCCAGCAGCAGTAATTTCTCCTATTTTTAAAAAAAAGTCACCTGTAGGTGGTGAGTTGGTAAACCCATCTGAACTTGGGTCGAGCTCAGTATGATTTCTCAGGCACTATAAACAGAGAGAATGTCTCATTTTCAAGTGGTACTTGAAAGCAAGCTCCTTCTCTTGCTGAGTTTGTCTGTCTTTGTAACTCTTTTATTCAACCAGACTAAAAAACTTGCACCTTTTACCAGCCGTTGCTTCTGCTTTTTGTTTATTTGTTTTGGGCACAAATTGTAGTTTGTTCACCCCACCTGGAGACAGGGGTTTGCTTATCCTTCTCAGGTATTATAGCAGTTCTTTTGTATACCTACCTCCTGATCTAACTAACATGTGCATATAAAATAGGATGCAGACAGACACACACACACACACATGCACACACACACACATGCACACAAATACACACACACAAACACACACATATACACACATATACACATACAAATACACACACACACACACACAAACACATACACGCACACAAATACACACACATACACCACGTGTGTATCACTCCCATCATGACTCACTGAAGGAAACCTAGATTGGTAGCTGACTGATTACATTGGGCAAAACTGTGCATACAAAAATCAATGTGAAGTAACTGTGTGAGAGAACTCTGAGTTAGGATTATTTGGACTATCTGCTTATTTGTGTCTGCATGTAGGCAAGTGTAGGAGCATGCTTGCTTCTGTATACTCAGGAGCAGCTGACATTGGGTCTGTCTGTCTGTCTGTCTGTCTCTCTCTCTCTCTCTCTCTGTCTCTCTGTCTCTCTCTCTCTCTCTCTCTCTCTCTCTCTGTCTCCCTCTCTCCAACTTATTCCTTTGAGGCAGTGACTCTCACTGAACCTGGAGCTTAGCTGGTGCCAGCAGACTCCTGTGATCCTTCTGTCCCCTCCCTTATAATGCTGAGTTTAGGGGCACGCACAACCATACCAGGCTGTATATGGATCCTGGAGATTTGAACACAGATCTTCATGCTTCAGCAGCAAGTCCTTCTATCCACCAAAAACGTCTCCCCACTCCCTAGCTGCCATATACCTTCACTCATGCAAAATACGGTGACCTCTACCACATGTAAAGTTATCAATTTTACAATACATAAACCCTGGGACAGGAAGGGAATGTTCAAGCTGTCTTTATTTTTCTTGTAATCTTTTTCTTCCACCTTTGAAGTAGATACTTAATAAATTTAATGATAGGAAAGACACACCATGGCTCAAAGCATCACCAAAGCCGGGGAATCTTCTTCTAAAGGTTAATATCTTGGGTTACGGCTTCTGATGTGGTGATATCATGATGTTCAGGGAACTTGATTGGAACAGTCTGCCTACTGTCCCTTGAATTCATTGCCTATCTTAGTTTCTTGTTTGTTAGATTTCCTGTAGGCCTCTTTACAGGCAATAAATAGTCTCTTCCTTTAACATATACAATGGTGAGATTCTATGTTCAAATCTAAGGGTATGCCTATGTATAATTAATTTAGGATTATAACGGTGGAGGTGATTTTAGTTGGGTTCTTATCCTACCAAATAAGGGTTGTCTGTTTCTAGAGCTGAGCAGACTTGAACTTCGGTCTTTGCTTTTTCACATATCCAAGGTAAACTTCTGTGTTGCTGTCTTACTTCCTCCGATATATTCAGGATTCCTCTTGATAAATGCTCACAGAAAGCCTTTTCAGTCGATGCTGAAGAAAGCAGGAAGGCTTCAGAGAGTTTATAGCTAAAGAAGAAATGGCGTTTGCCTTAGGTCTGTGTCACTGAGATAAACAGCAGAGGAAGGTGAAATGTTGGGTATCCCAATGGATACATTTGGATAGGACTTCAGTTTCACATATCAATTCCAGCTAATACATTCACTTGTTCTGTTTAGAAGTCACATTTCACTCACAGCCCGCTCATCATCTGTGTTCTGAGAAGCCTTCCTTCTGTAAGAATCATCCCCCAAGACGAAGAACCTCACAAATGGTGTAGAGTCCTGTGTGCAGTTAAAACTCTGAGACCAAATGCTCTGGCTGTCTGTAGATGCTTCTGCCAACCGCAAGCAGTAAGTTCTCCAGTTGCCCCCTGCCCCAAAGAACAACCTTGGCAAATAAAAGCATGGGTTCAGCTGTCAGTACAGAGAAACAGCAACAACACAGAAATCTAAAATCAACTGTTGAATGCGTAAAGAGACTTTAATGAAACTCCAAACCCATCTTTGCACAATGGGTTTTGAAGGATAAAGGTCCCTGGAATATGTCACCTGTGACTGCAGGAAAGGAGACAGACAAAGGTCCCTCGGCTGATACTGTAGAGTTAAGTTGTAATTAATATAGATTATTTCTCTACAAGGTCATCCCGCTGGTGGTGCCATGTAACCACAAAACCTTAAGTAAGCACAGAAGGTATAAAAGCATTTCAGGGAAGCATTGATTAAGCCTGTGGTTGGAAGACCGAATTCGCAGAATGACCTAATTATCCCACAGTTCCTTTCCTCCCATGGTGCCACTTCCGGCTAATTGCCAAGCTGCAGGCCTGGTCTCCTCTGACCAGGAAGAAAAACAAGCTCTGGCTGTTTGGGGGTGGGGGTGGGAGGGAACAGTGACATTCCAATCTAATTGGCTTGAACCTGTGGCTGAATTTGATGGCATAAGAGGGAGGTGGGTGCACAGCCACCAAGCCTGTCTTGGCTAGCCTGGCTTTCCTGGGGTGCTGCAGGATAGAAAACACTGGGAACTGGGTGGAATCACTCTGTCTCCTTTCTCCCACCAGCTGCAGGGGCAGAGGTGGCCATGACCAGACTTAATTATTTGTCAGGAAGGAGAGCAAATTGAAACCAAATTAAAGCGATTTTTATCCCTTACTCAATGCATCGCTGTTTCTTATTGGAGCCAGCCTTGTATTTCATTTTGTTTTCTCCTGACTGTGATGTAGCTCTTACCCTCGTGAACCTCCAAGACACCACGATTACTTCCAGAATGGAAATATCTTTCAAGGTTTCTTGAGACATTTTGACCTCTGAGATCAATACTTTCACTTAGACCAGTAAAAGTATACACCAATATCCCACAACTCGGGAGTGGTTGCTCGCTCTTTATTCTAAGTCTGTATGCAGAATCTTTTGCTTCTTGTTGGCTTGGAGCCAACAAGTGTGGGGTCCCTCATTGTCCCCAGGATTCAGTCATAAATTTCCTGAGAGAAAGCTCAGGGTGCCCTGTGGAAATTGGTTAAGTGTGTATAGGAGCCCAGCCTCCTGAAGAGCCACACCTAGATTTTCTAATATACCGTGTGGAGAATAGGACTTGAAGTGCAAGGAGGAATCTGATGTGTGGGGCAAAAAAATCTCCTGTACTAACTTTATCAGCTAGCCTATTTCAGCCCATCTGCAGGTGGCAGAGGCCATTATCTCCAGCTACCCAAGAAATTGCATGGTTCCCATTCCAACGCACGCCCCCAAAGTCCTCCTCTTTCCCTATGTCTGCTCCTCCCCCTCCTGGGACCTGGAAATCCCACCTTTTCCCTTTCACCCAGTAACTGACCTCTGCCTTCTTTCTTGACACCATCAAGAACCAACCCTCTACCATCTGAAGGAAGAAATGAATTCAGGGCTATGATGTGGGAAAGGAAGCAAGTCATTGGGGTGGCCTTGTGGATTTATAAACCAGCCCACTTCCTGTCTGCTCTCTGCCTGTTGATGCTATGACCCGTTTTCTCCTGTTCTTGCTGCCATGCGTCCCCACCATGACAGAACTGAAAACCAGGATAAGCCATTCCCTTTCCGTTGCTTGTGTCGGGCACTTGGTCACAGCACTGACCGAGATATGTAACTCACAGCCAGGGTTCTTCTTCCTTCCAGTGACTGTGGGCTCTGGGGCAGCATGCCCGTATCTGTGCAGATGTGCCTGGGCCTGCACCTTATCAAAAAGGATGTTTTATGGATTGTCTACTTGTTTTCATGAAGCTTGGGTCTCTTCTCAGCTTGATCTTCCCTACTTCCCTTCTTCTTACTCAAAACTGCAAAGAAGTATATAGAGTGCCCTAGTAGTTGGCCAATAACTATTTCTGAATTGCTGAAATGAGTTTTAGTCATTTACATCGAATTCACACAAGAATAAGGACACACACACACACACACACACAATCTTATAAAGAAAATGAGAACTCAGTTAACACAGTTGAAGAATGAGAGATAACTCCGTCAGTGTAAGTGTTTGCAGTACAGTAGTGAGGCTCTAGGCTCAAACCCCAGCCCCCCATATGAAACATTGGGCTTAATGACATGCATTTGTAATTATAATGCTAGAAGGTGGAGACAGGCAAATCTCTGGGGCTTGCTGGTCACCCAGTCTTGCCTACACAGTAAGTTCCATGTGCATTAGAAACTGTGAATCAATAAACAAGGTAGGTGGGTTCTACCTCAGCGCTTAAGTTCTAGGAATGACACCTAAGGTTGAAGAATGATGCCTAAGGTTGAGCATTGGGTTCTGCACACATGTGCATGTGAATTCATATGTCACACAAATGTACATGTGAACACATATGTACACACATGCTCACAACCCTCCAGCATTGATTTCCTATCTCCTATCTAATTTTCTCTCTCTCAGCACTCCCCGTTAGCCAAGCTAACTTCCGTTTATAAAGCCTATCTACACCTCATCCTTCTCTCTTCCTCCCCTACTTCTTCCTCATAGAGGGCCAGCTTCAGACTTTACCACTTCCCAGAAGTCTGTGCTCTTAAGGGCACTGGACATTTTCACACACTTCCATATATATTCTCCGGCACTTGCCATGGCTGATTCTCTTTCCCTCTTGGGAGACTTTCTTGCCTGGTTATGAGAGGACACAGTTCCTGTTTGTGTCTGTCACCCTCTCTGGTTCTGCCTTGGTCTTTCTTCCCTGCAAATTTGCCTGAGACCTAACGGCTGAAGTTGTTCAAGTTGAAATCTAAACCTTTCCCCACTCTAGATAATTTTTTTCTCTTTTTGTAACTAGAGTTTCTAAGTTGCTCCCCACTTAATATATATTTATAATCTTAGCTTATTTTCCTAGCCTGGTGTCAGTTTTGTTTCCTGTTGCTGTGTTGAAATACTTGACAAAGCCCACTTAGGAGAGAGAAGGAGTTTGTGTCAACTTATCTTAGCAGGGAGGTAACAGTAGAAGCATGATGTGGCTGGTCATGCTATATCCATGATCCAGAGCAGACAGCAATAAATCATTCATGTTTGTGCTCAACTCCTTTTTTTTTTTTCACCTAGACACAGTTCAGAGGGAGTGGAGCTGCCCATAGTGAGTCAGATCTTCCCAAATCACCTAACATAATCAGGGCAATCTCTCAACAGACATTCCCATAGGCAACTTGATCTATACAACCCCTCCTGGAGAATCTCTTCCAGGTGATGCCGTATTGTGTCAAGAGGACGTTCAAAGCCAACCATCACAGTGTCCAACTGCAAAATGAATGCATAGGTTCTCACAGGTGTTTTGACTGAATGTGTCTTCATTTCCCTCACTCCTGGTGAATCTTCCTCCAGTCTCTTCGGTTCAGTAATCATGGCTCCCTCACCCAGATGCTATGGCAAAGGAAAATAGAATCTGACCAAGCGACAATCCTTGCCGTCCACCCCTCCCTTACTCCCAGACTGATCAGCCAATCACCACACCCTGTTTGCCTTCCGTCACTTCCTCCATCTCAGTCAGGGGAGCGACCTTGTTCTGGGACTATGGCTGCCTTTGTTCTGTGTTGCAGCCATAGTCCTTGCTTCATCTCAAATGCCAACCTTCCATCACCATTCAGTCTCTGGTTAGAAAGAGAATTTCTTAATGGCTTCCCAGTGCTGAGCAATCAACACATGCACATTTTGTAGTCTCTGCTCTCCTTAATTTCAAGGAAGGCATGACACTAGAGAGCTGCAGATTCCTCAGTATGGCCATTCTGTCACATCTCTCTCTAATACTAATAAGCTGAATGCAAGTGGGAACACATTATCATTCTGAGTCAAGTGCCCAAAGGCAAGCTTCACTACTAGAAGGCAGAATGAGCTCTAGATGAGTGGAGGTCGGCTCTAACTTCCTAGTTCACCCCTCCCGTGAGGTGATGTCATGCAAGCCCAGGTACTCCAGGAAGCAGTGTGCAAAGAGAATGAGCTAGAGTGAGCTTTCATGGAATTGTGGCAACTTGTTTTCAAACTTCAAACTCCAAGGAATCTTCAGTCCCTTCTCTTAGGCGCATCAGCGGCTCAGGCTTCAGGTGGGAATAGAAACGGTTCTTTGTATGGCTTAGATAACTTCTATGCAGACTTGGGTTCCAATCACGGCCCTGCCATCTAGCAGCTTTGGTGGTTTTGGCAAGATATGTAAGTTCACCTGTGCCTTGGCTTCTGCATACAGCGAATCTGGGGTCAGTATTATAGAACACAATGATGCTTTCATTAAATATTAGCACCTTAAGCCCTCAGAACATGCCTGACCTGTGGGCAACAAAGTCTCACTTTTGAGTTTTTGTGCCTTTGCCTCTAACTCTGGTTCTTGACTTTTCTTTCCCCTTCTGTTTTTCTTGCCCATCTTATCGCCTGGAGAGAAGAATTACCTGCCCTTACAGAACATGCTTCCTTATGTATGAGAAGCACGAATGTGACAGCCTCCCTGGCCTCAGTTTGTGAGAGTGTTTTGCTGGTATGCTGCTGTGTAGCAAGTTCACTCTGGGATAACATGCTGGGGGGGGGGGGGACAAAAAGCCAGGATTTGAGGGGAGAAAATGTAAAAGTTAATTAAAAGAAACAACTTGGTAATTTAATTCCCAAGCACTCTTATTTGGAGGAGGATGATAGCACATTAATGGTGAAATGGTGTGTTCGCCTCAGTGGCAGGCCCGGAAGCCCTGAATAAGACCAAAATACAAAATACCTGCCTTCATGGATGAGAAGATGTGTTGATATATCCATAGGTTTTTAAGGAACACACACATATGTGTATGTGTGTATGTGTATGTATGTATATGAGTATGTATATAGATGTATATATATTTGTATGTGTCATATATAAAAAAGACATATACAATGTATAACTTACATGATATTTACAATGTACATATGAATATGTGCTAGTATCTTTGTCTGTAGGTGTGTTAAAAATTCCTTTCTGAGTTCGAGGCCAGCCTGGTCTACAGAGTGAGTTTCAGGATAGCCAGGGCTATACAGAGAAACCCTGTCTCGAAAAACAAAAACAAAATAAAACAACAACAACAAAAAAACCCAAACCAAACAAACAAACAAAAAACAAAAATTCCTTGATGAAAATCACCTGACAGGAAAAAGTGCTTATTTTGGTCTTTACGGTCAGAGGGGTCTTGTCTGTCCTGGTAGAGAAGGCCTGGCATCAGGCATGGAAGGCATGGTGGCAGGAGCAGGAAGCTGACTGATTACATATCACCTTCATACAGGAAGCTGAGATTGAACAGCAAGTATGGACAGGCTACAAATCCCCCAACTCTACCTCCCTGTGATGTACTTCCTCCGTCAAGGTGCCACATCATAGTGACTCTGCAACCGTCTCAAACAGCACCACCTTCTGGCGACCAAGTGTAAAAACACATTAGCCTGTAGGGGACATTCCCATTCAAACTGCAATACACTACACACCTACACACCTACAACTGCTTTTGTTTTTTTTTGGTTTTTTTTTCTTTTTTTTTCCCAAGACATAATCTCAAATACCTTATGCTAGCACTAACCTCAATAGGTATCCAAAGCTGACCTTGAACTCCAGATTCTCTTGCCTCTATCTCAGTAATACTAGAATCACAGGTGTGCACTTTTCATGGTTGAGTCTTATTAACTGTTTTTGGTTTTGTTTGTTTGTTTCCCTGACCTTTTATATGTGCTCACTTATACATACTCAAACAGAACCATGT
This sequence comes from Mus pahari, assembly GCF_900095145.1. Taxonomy (NCBI): domain Eukaryota; kingdom Metazoa; phylum Chordata; class Mammalia; order Rodentia; family Muridae; genus Mus; species Mus pahari. Next base: position 109,911,268 of record NC_034599.1, on the reverse strand, counting down.
ATTTATGCCCCCATTAGCAAGATAGTCATTCAGTGTTTGTTTTTAGAGACTTGAATAGGTATCCATCAAATTATTTTTTTCAAAATATCAAGACTCAACTATTTGAACTGCTATTGAGAGAAACTCCTATACTTAATTTAGAAGCATGGACTGAGTGGGCAAGTAGAAGTGGGTTCAGACTCCTACTCTAATCCACAACCTTTATTTATTTGTACAGCCAAGATCTATCTTGGGGCTGCCTGCTGCAGGACAAGCACTATTACAGCCTCCAACAATAACCTTAGTGTCTTGGCTTCTTTACCTGTTGCTGTGATCATTCACCCTTGGAAAAGCAACTCGACCATGAAAGGCTTTATTCTGGCTTAGTTCCAGGCACGGTCCTCAAGGCAGAGGAGTCACAGTGGTGGGAGTTTAAAGCAACTGCTCACATCACATACATGGTCAAGGAACAGAAGGACCACATACTTCAAGTGTTCATCTGGTTTTCTGTTTTACATGATCCAGGATTCCTCCCAGGGAATGTCCTTCCCCACTATTAAGAGGGGGTCTTCCCATGTCACTATCATAAAGAAGGAAATCTCCAACAGATCTACTCAGAGATCCATCTCCCAGATGATTCTAGATTTCATCAAGTTGAATTACCATTGACCTTCACACTTACCAGACCTTGTGGCTTTATGAGTATCAGTATTTTTAAAGGTCTGCAAAGTGTATTTTAGCTTCAGACACGTATGAATTTCCATAGTCATCTCCTCCTCACTCTTGCAGAAATTCTGTAACAGAAAGAACACAATGAAGCAAAGCTTTGCCTTAACTGCCAGGTTAGTGTTAAATGGGCTTTGCCTGTACGCCCAGTCTATAGAGTACTCTGGAAAATGAATTAACCACCTCATATCTAGAGATACTGAGAAAACACTTAAAGCACTCAGGACTGCAGACATGAGAGCCTTTGGCCCAGCCAAGTTTTGTTTGGAAGGAATGAATTCAGAGCTGACCATAAGGCTGAGGTGTGTCTGCCTGCGTGTGATGACTAATGCCAGATTTTGTATTTTGGCAGGTTATGGTTTTGTAGATTTTGATAGTCCTGCAGCCGCACAGAAAGCAGTGGCATCCTTGAAGGCAAATGGCGTGCAAGCACAGATGGCCAAGGTAAGCCTGCTCAGACAAGAAAGTCTGCACACAGTCTGCCTTTGTGTGTGTGTATCTGTGTGCAATCAGAGGGCTGAAGTAAGCCTGCTCAGACAAGACAGTCTGTGCACACGGTCTGCCTTTGTGTGTGAGTATCTCTGTGTGATCAAGTATCAGTCCCTTGCCGTGAGCAGAACCCAAATTACAGTTTGCATTCTTTTTGTGCTCAGCTGTAAGGAAAGTGAAGCCTGCGGTAGACTTGGCTTGTTATCGTCGCCCTGATTTGGTGTGTAGTCATAAGTGAGCTCTTTGGTTGTGGTGACCTGGTGTTTAAAGGACACGTGAGGACGGCTCTGTTTTGCCTGAAAAGCGAGATATGCATGTATGAGCATCTAGTGTTAGAGTCAGTATACATATATGTACTGGTGTCTAGAACTTTCCTGGTCAACAGAGTTTTGGTGTACTACACAATGTTATCATTGATTTCATGTGTACTAAATCTTACTTATTTCTTCTATGTTTGGGGGTTGGTTCTCGGATGATGGCTTTTTCCCTGATTCATGCAGGCTTATTGCTAGCGTCCTCTGTCTCTAACGATGTATTTTCACTTTGGTGCACATACCCAGAGTTTGCCTGGAGAGCAATTTTCTTAGTATTCATCATTTCAGTAATTATTTGTAGCTACATAGTATGTGTTTTCTGGGCCTTGTATGTGAAACTATGATGAATTTTTATATCAAAGTTAAATTGCCCCTGATCATTTTGTGTCATCATTACTGTAGGGGCACAACCATATGCCTATGCAGTGAGATTATAAGGATCCCTGGGAACAATCTATACCATGTCATTGTCTCCACTTTAATTTGGGACTCTAGTGAGATATTATCATGATGACATAAGCTAGGTGTGGTTGGGCACAGCTTTGATCCCAGCACTCTGGAAGCAGTGGTGGGCAGATCTCTGTGAGTTCAAGGACAGCCTGCTCTATATAATAGAGTTTCAGGTTAGCAAGGGCTACACAGTTGATATCCACTCTCCAAAAAAGAACAAAAAACAAAAAACAAAAAACAAACAAAAACAAAAAACAAAAAACAAAAAAGGAAGGAGGAGGAAGAGGAGGAGGAGGAGGAGGAGGAGAAGAATGAGGAAAAGTAAGATTAAATAGCTAAAATGTCTCTGATAACGTTTGGATGTTGAAGACGTTGATGCTCTACCAGCAGCCATTTGGGGTTGTCATAAACACTTTAAGTTTAGAACACTCTTTCTGTTAATAGTTCTGAACTTATAATCCCCAGATCTTCAACTGTTAGATGGCACAGGCAACAGACCTTGAAATCTTGGGCATCTGTCCCCTGCTTGTATTTTGAGTTTCTCCAGCCCTGTTGCCATAGAAATAAGCATTGTAATGATGAAGTGATGTGGTGCTCCAGCCATTTGTCTTCTGTTATGATTGTGCATACTCTCTAGTAAGATCTTCCAGCATCAGCCTCAGATCTCCAGAGGGTCAGCATTTGGTCCTAGCAGTGGTGGCTGCATTCTGATTGGTGTGTATGGATCACATCTGATCACAGTCTCTTGCAAGCCAGTTTCCTCTTAGGTGACGATGGTGGGCTCATTGCCTTTCCCGTCACCTCATTATTCAAGGTAATATAAATTAGAATTCTCCCAGCTGTGTATTATGTTCTTTGTCAGGATTAGGCCTGGAAGCTTTAGATTTGGTCAGGAATTAAGATTGATGAAGTTAATACTTTTAATTAATCAGGAAATTGCACGCATGTCCTGGTTTAAAGGTTATTTGGCAAGAGTCAATGACAACTGAAGTAGCAATTTCCTGTACCCAGGAAACAAGTGATCAAGCATGGCTGTTGGTTAAGTCGAGAAATGATTATGAAAATGCTTAAGAAAGAGAAGAGGGTGTGACTGGAGTGATGGCTCTGTGGTTAAGAACATTTGCTGTCCTGACAGAGAACCTCATTTAGTTCCCAGCACCCAAATTAGGCAACTCATCACCTCAAGTAACTACAGCTTTGGGAACCTAACCCTCACTTCTGGCCTATATGGGAACTGTACTCAAGTGTACACATGTGTATATGCATGCATTGTGTATGCATGTATCTGTACCCCACATGCATATACATTTCTGAAAAGTAATAATAAATCTTTAAAAACAATTTATTTGTGGGGGCTGGAGAAATGGTTCTCTGGTTAAAAGTACTTGTGTCTCTTACACAGGACCTAAGTTTGTTTCTGAGCACCCAAGTAACTTCCTGTATCTCCAGCTCTAAGGGATCCAAAGCCCTCTTCTAACCTCCAAGAACTCTCAAAGTCAAGTGCACATACCCACACACAGACATACACACACACACACACACACACACACACACACACACACACACACACACAAACATGATTTTAAAATAAGGTAAACATTTTTTTCTTTTAAGCAGCAAACACGACGGAAACCCTGAAAGGTAGATGAGGAGATAAGGGTACCTGTAGCTGTGGAGCTAGAGAGGTAAGCTGCTCATTCATAGTGGTAGGAGAAAATAGACAGAGCAGAATTGCCCATCATATGTGTGTGAATACTATGCGTGTGCGTATGCATCACACACACAGACAGACACAGAACACACACACACACATATGCAAATACATACATACAATTAAATTATACATTATTAAAAGAAAGTGGTCATCGGAAAGTCTTTGGTCCATTCTATTTATAAACTTTCTAAATTTTGGAAGCTATCAGATAGTAGTGGTTTATAAATAATAAACACAGAGTTGTCTCTAAGTTCTGAAGAGATAGAGAGATAGATTGAAAGAAATAGCCAGGTGGTACATAGATAATAGGTAGGTAGATGATAGACATACAGATAGATAGATAACAGATGACAGAGAGATAGATAATGCATATAGTTACATTGTTGTATTAAAACAGGCAAAGTTGACACTTGACTTTAATATTTTCAGATTGTTTGTATATAAGGAATCCTTCTCTCTGTCTCTTGGCCTGGCTATCTTTTTCTTATCTAAACACACACACACACACACACACACACACACACACACACCTATCACTGACCTATTACTCAGTAAGGAAGCCGTATACACTGGCAATCATTTACAGAGCCTTGGAAGGGACCATTCGATCTAGTCACCATTTTGGCCCAGTCCCATCTCCAAGACACAAACCCTGGAGTGCTTGGCTGGGCTGTGGGGAGTCACTCCGTTGCAGACTTGCTGAAGGATTTTACAGTTTCAGTTGTGCTGTCTGTGAAATAAATCCTCACTCCTTTTTCTCAGTAAGTTTGAGCCCAAAGCCTGCTTTACATTCCCATCTGCCCACTGGAAAAGTTTCAGCAATAAATGACTCTGTAATTTAACTACCCAGAAGAAAATAAATAGCCTCCGTTTGACAATGAAATGGAACAAGCTTGGCCACCTGTATTAGCAGATTTCTCACTGAGCTATTGGATTTCACGGCATTCTCTCCTTTGTCCTGGCGATAACTGTTATTTATTATCGTATAAGCCTGCGGTCTGCAGGGTGTGTGTTTCTTGCAGTATATATTTTACCATCTAAGTATGCACCGATCGCCTCCTGCAACCTTGTTCTTATGAGTGTCCCACTCTGTAGGTTGTTTTGTGGCATCTTAAAAAATCCCCAGGATTTTAAAAGGAAAATGTGTTCTGAGATTGGAGAGATGGCTCATCGGTCATAGTGCATACTGCTCTTGCAGAGGACCTGAGTTCAGTTCCCAACGCTTGCTTCAAGGATGCTAGTCACAGGCAGTTCTAACCCCAATTCCAGGGGATCTGACTCCCTTTTCTGATACTACTGGTACTGACACTCACATACATGTATCTTCACATAGGCACACACAGAGACAAATGGTAGATAGAGGATAGACAGAGAAATGGATACACACACACACACACACACACACGCACGCACGCACACACACACACACACACACACACACACACACACACACACACACACACAGATTAAGCAAATTAAGGTAAATCTTAAAAAAATACCACCTGCAATTAAGTTCCCAGTAGCAACCTGGAGCCATCCTGAACCTGTGAGAGTTGCTTCTCTTAGCTAATGTGTTCTGGTGTGTGCCTGTGAAAATACTAACTGACATCTCCACTACAAAGAACTGAAAAGGGAATTAGCCAGGGAGTAGTAATTGATCAATGCATTGGTTACATTTTGGTTGCTGTGATAAAACACCATGCACAAAAACAACTTGGAAGAGTTTAGTTTGGGCTATAGTTCCAGAGTCTTTTATGGTAGGAAGGTGTGGTAGCAAGAGGCAGACATAATGTCAGGAAAGGAAGATGAGCTATTACGTCTTCTACAGTGAATATGAAGTGGAAAGCAGGAACCGAACGTAGGGAGAGGCTATGGACTCTCAAAGAACCCCGTAGTGAAACATCACTCCCTCAAAGAGTGTTCCCAACTGTGGAGCACGTGTTTGGATACCGGAACCTGTAGGGGACATTTCTCCTTCAGAGTGTAGCAATCTCCAATTAGTAAGTAACCAGTAACACAAATTATCATTTTGTTTCATGAGCAAAAGCAAGTTTTAAGAATTTTATCAGTGAATGCTGATGAAGAATATAGGTTTGAAAGATGCATTTGGCTTTGATTTCTGGGTTGTGGTACCATATTGTTGTGTGAACTTGGATTTGTTATTAAAGTATTTCTGATGATCTTTAATAATAACATGGTGTTTCATGATGTAGGGTTACTGAAAGAGTTTTGGAAATCCACAAAGAATTTGGCTTAGTGCCTTTATCATTGTACGAAGTCAGTACCTGCTGCTTTATTAAATGGTGTGGATTAGATTCAGATGTCCTGGTAAAACCTCCTGTGAATCCTAACCTATCTTCAGGTACTTTATGTAGATAATCTACTATTATCACAAAATAGTTTATAGAAAAATATGTGTAAAAGCTTTAGTCTATGAACATTTTCTCGCTTACTAGGGGCTGGTCAGCATGCTGGTTATAATGAAATAAGACTGGATGAATCAGAAAACTGGCCAGGAGACAGTCAAGGGAGGGTGTGACTCTGTGACATCACAGCTTCATTCACAAAGAGGCCTTCGTGGGGAATAGGGAACCTCTAGTCTAAGAACCCATTGAGATTTCTGTCCTCATATATATTGCTGGGGATTGAGTAGTTTCATTTTACTTTGGCCTGTGGTTGGCTATTGCTTGGGGTAATGTGGGAGGTTAGTTAGTAAATGAATGTCAGATGATCTACAAACATCTGTTGTGGCCAGTCACTACTGAGGAAATCGTGTGGGTGAAGGGGAAAGGCAAGAATTTAAAAAATAAAGTTACTTGAATTTTGGAAACCAAATTACCTTAGTTTCTGCAATTATCTTGGTTTAGCCCAAATGGGGGAATGTCACAAGCACATAGCCATGGCTACGAAAACCCTTTTTCTCATTCTGGATTTGTGACATTGATTCTGTCTGCTTTACTGCAAAAGGGGTGGACTGAGAATGTTAGCTCTTTCTAATCTTGCCATCCATGAGGTAGATCCAAGTCATTGGCTAAGGATTGTGGGTCATCAAACACACAAAATTAAGAAGCAGAAGAAGCCTCAAGTAGGTAATTGAAGAGATGGCTCAGCAGTTTAGAGCACTGGCAGTTCTTGGAGAGGACCTAGGTTCCATTCCCAGCATCTATACGGTAGCTCAACCCTCTGTAACTTCAACTCTAGGGGATAAGGGACCCTCTTCTGGCCTCTGTTTACTGCACACAGGTGGTACACAGCCATCCATGCAGGGAAAAGTCATAAAGAAAAGTAAATCTATTTGTTTTAATTAAAGAAAAAATAGTCCCAGCTATTTATAGCTTGGCATATAGGTATTTATATAACTGATATACAAAGAAGGTCCTGGATATTTCAAGAACACTGATATGGGCATTTAACAGTGAGGATCAAGTGGACAAAAGGTCACTTGTGTGTAAATAGTATCTTCTTGGACAGAAAAGTGATTCTTACTTAGATAGATTCTTCAAGATTCATGGTTATGTAGATGTACACCTGAATTCTGACTTCTATAGGGACTGGCCTACATAACCTTCCAGGACCTATGTGTGTCTCCTCTGCTTTTCTGCTCCACTCATGCATGTAGGATCAAAATAGACACTCTACAAACTGCTGTGGAACATACTAAGGATTTTATTTTTAGTTTTATTTTTATTAGGTATATATGTGTATGATGAATTTGTACGCGTGAGTGCAGTGCCCATGGAAGCTAGAAGACAGCATCTGGTCCTCTGCGTCTAGAGTTACAAATAGTTGTTACCTGCTGTGTGGGTGCTAGGAACTGAACTCAGGTCTTCTGCAAGAGCAGAAAGTGCCCTTAACATCTAAGCTGCCTCTTTGGTCCTTGGAATGTGTGTCAAAGGACTGTGATTGCAGAGATTAGCCAGTCTAATGTAGCCTTTTCCAACCTTTCCCCTTGGTTACTGATCATGCAATGAGAGTGGCTGTTCTTCATTCAATATTGGTGCTGTGTGTTCTTGTAGATGTACATCCAGATGAAATGCAGTACCTCCTACAACCAAGCGTGGTGTCTCAGCTTCATCCTAGTTGATATCTTGTTAAACTTTCACAACAGGAAGAACCAAATGTTGGCCTACCATGTGTCTATAAATATATTTGTGACATCTGTTTTGTTGGATATGTCAATTTGGCTCAAGATTTTTTTTTCTAAGTTTTTCTCCTCTTGATCCTAATGCTTTGGAATGCAGGGATTCAAAACCCAATATTGAATTTGTCAGTGTTGATCTTAATTCCCTGCATTAATTATTTTGAGGCCTTTGGAGCAGAATCCTCTGCAGTTAAATATTTATATTAGCTTTTACCTAATGATTTGCATAATCTGCCTTTGGGTGGTGCCCCACTCTTACAACTATTGTCTCCTGCTAAGCTAAAGGACCAATGTGCATGCCAGTAGAAATACACACTTCCCCAGTGCTGGATAAAAAAATTCAACTAGAAGGTGTTCAAATGTCCTAGACTCTGGTCTCCACCCATCAATCATGTTTTCATTCAGTGTCTTGAGGAGCCCAAGGCTCTTACAAGTTGTGCAAAATGTCAAACCTTTCAACATAGCAGAGGCAAATGTGAGAGAGCAGTGGTGCCCCGTATGCTGCTGGTGAGTCTCACTCCAAGCAACCCTTACCTTGTCTCTTGCTTTGATATCTTGTCCTTGCAGATGGACAGAACTTGTCCTGTCTCTGCTACAGAGTGACAAGTCCTGTGTAAATCAGTAGTTGTTCTCAGAGGTCTCCATCCCACTGAAATAGAGAAAAGCCCATCAAAATGAGAAAAAGCGGGGCTGGAGAGACTGCTCAGTGGGTAAGAAGGCCCCACAGCCCATGTTGAGGACCTGAGTTCGGTTCCTGGGACCCATCTGATGGATCCAAGAACTGTCTGGTCCCAAATTCAGATAAAATACATCTTAAATGGGGAAAAGGCTGGAGAGATGGCTCAGTGGTTAAGAGCACTGGCTGCTTCGAGATGACCAGGGTTCAATTCCCAGCACTCACGTGGCAGTTCTCAGCCATCTGAAACTCCAGTACCAGGGGATGGAGCACCCTCTTCTACCATTTGTGGGCAGTATATACACACATAGTACACAACCATGGTTATGTAGATGTACACCTGAAAGTCACCCATATATACACAATACTAAATAAATAAAATGATTTTAAAATGGAGAAAAAAACTTTCATACTGTGAATGAGGATAGCCCTGAACTCAGTTTGATCCTGTGTTCCCACCACCTCCAGGCTGTTCTTTTAAAATGATAGCTAAACTACTCACTCATGCCATGAGACTCCATCTCTGTCTGCTGGCCAGGGGCATTGAAATCCCAGTCACTGTGGCACTCTCCCTTCTTTTTATTTAAGAATTATCCTGAGCTGAAAGAAAACATTCAACTCCAAAAAACAAATGCGAACCCCCTTTTTTTGCCACTGAAAACTTGTTTTTAGAAGTAACCTAAGCACTTCAGGTCTCTCCTTACAAGACATAACTTTGCAAGTAGGTAACTGCAAGGACTCATTATCGCGTGCTGATGAATGGTGTTTACTGTGCGCGGGTTCACTTGAAAGGCTTGCTCACATGTCAAATGTAAGCCGTCTTCCCCGTTGTTCAACCAACTCAACAGAGCCCCTTTATAAGTTCAGTGTGATTCATGAATTTCATTCTTTGCTGGCTCAAAAGCAACTTGCTGGTGAGGTGGTAAACATTACTGAAGTCGTACAGACATTCCTGCAATCAAGCATCCTAAAAAGATAACTAGCATCCCCTGGGAACACTGGCAAGAGTGGAGGTCTGCTTCGTTGGAGATCAAACTCCAGACTTTGTGTGTAGAACCTGGGGCACAGAACCTCTTCCTCTTCCTCTGCCCTTGGATACATAAGACAAGGGCTTTCTATGTAGCCCGGTTTGACCTGGGATCAGAACTGTCAATCTTCCTGCCTTAGCTGATTGCTGGGATTACCAGCACATCCAGGTGACATACTTATATCCATCCTTAGGAACCAGGCCCTATAAGCCACTCTCTTCAGGCACAAAGCCCAAGTGCTTTAGAAAGATACAATGTCATATGAAGTATGAGTTCAATGTGTGGGGAAGTATTTCATGTCGAATACAGCCCACAAAATCCTGTATTTTAACCTTACCCCTCAAGTATTATCTCATTTGTAGAAAAGCCATTCAAAGAATCTCCTCAGCCTCTGGCTCCATCTATCCAAAGAAACACATTGGAATCCAGGAAGAGATGAGAAGCTGATGAGTTAAAGGACCAAGGTATATAGGCATCAGATTTCCAAAGGCTGACAAGTGTTCGCTAATCAAAACCTAGGAGTCTTATGGCTCATTGCTGTATTATGGAGTGAGTGTGTGAGTGTGTGTGTGTGTGTGTGTGTGTGTGTGTGTGTGTGTGTGTGTGTCATTCTTCATTTTGTGTGTATAGCTATATGTACTTACTGTTCTGTGAGTACATTTGTCTAACCCAGCTCACTCCATTGGTGGTTGTGGGTATCTGGACTAGATGCACGTGTTCAAGTGGTACCCGCATATGTGTCTTCAGTTGCTCATGCCTCTGTGTGTGTAGGCCAGAGGCCAACATCCAGTGTCTTCCACACAAACACTATCCACCGCTTTTATTTTTTAAGACCAGGTCTCTCACTGAGCCTGGAGCTCAGGGACTTAACTAGGCTGTTGAACAGTGATGTCCAGGCGTCAGATAGCAACTAGCACACACCCCCCATTGGCTTATACCGTTCTTACTAACAATCGCTGTCATCAGAAATCCCTACCTAATTTTGTTTCTGCCATGATTCTTACTGGTCAGTAACCATTTCTCTTGCTCTCTTTTCCGTCCCTGCCCTCATCCTTAGGAACCATCATGTCAGAACCTCCAAGCACAGTCTCTGGGGATCTATTTTTAAAAGTTTTCTCCAGGACAGTGACTGTTAAGTGTGGTTATGATCAGCTCTCAGGATGTAAGATGTAGCACAGGCAGGAACCAGGAGAGGAAAAGGCTACATGCAATTTCAGTAAGATGACACGCAGAAATGCCATGCTATGGAGTAACGGAAACAGAGTGAAATACAGAAAAATTACAAAGAAAAAAATACACAGAAAATTACAAAGGGAAAACATAAGAATCAAATTCCCTATCAGTGTTAGTCTAAAAGAGCAGGTATCACAAAAAGGAAATCAGCTTCTTAAATAATTATAGAAACCCTTTCCTCCAATACAGAGGGAAAACCAATATCAAGCTATAAACACAGGAGAGAGTATGATGTGATGGCGAGCAGAGGACGGGTACATGACGTGATGTCATGTGTGACGTGTCATCCACACATCTCCAGCTATGTAGACAGCTAGATATCGTTAAAACTCAAGTCAGCTAAGGTACATCACACACACACACACACACACACACACACACACACACACACACACACATTCATAACATGGGGAAAATGTGATTGCTAGAAAGGAGACAAATTACCAGCACTTTTTATACCTTTACAGTGCTTCTGGGTGTCAGAGGAGAGTGAAACAATGAATATAAACCTTGGAAGGTCTGACCATAAAACTGTTCGTTGCACATTTGAAATTATGAATTTGGGAACCCGTTCCCCTGTAGACTACTAGAGTTCATTCAGGAAACAGGCTTTAAGTGAAAGGTGCAAGCTCACCAAGCTGTCTCTTTTTTCAGAGAGAGAGAGAGAGAGAGAGAGAGAGAGAGAGAGAGAGAGAGAGAGAGAGAGAGAATATGAATCAGGGACATTCTAGAAGTCTTCGTCTGTGGTGATGTGATATGCAAGACAGAGTCAGGTGGTGAATTCTTTCCACACCTACTAAAATTAAAGGGGTGCATGTTTATTTTATTCTCACTTGTCTTAATTTGTGTGCCTATGTCTGTGTGTGTGTGTGTGCATGTCCATGTGTGTGCATACATGCAGGCACCAGAGAACAACTTTAGGGGATTTGTCCTTAGACATTGTTTGCCTGTCTTTCCTCCTCTTCCCCTGCCTCCACTTTTTCGTCCTTCCTTCGCCCACAACTCCTCTCTCCCTTTCTTTTATCCTTCATTCCTTCTTTATTTCCTTATGTTTTTTCTTTTTTCTACTTTTTTTGTGATAGTTTTTTTTTTTTTATGTCTGCCATACTAGAAAAATACTTAAGCTATTAATCTATACGGTCAGGCCAGCTAACTCCAGAGAACCCACTCTCTCTGCCTCCCCAGCCCTGGGATGACAAGAAAATGCTGCTATACCCAATATAATTTTGTATGGGCTCAGGTCCTTGTACTCATCCATCAAGCATTTTATAGACAGCTGTCTATTTTAATAATACATTGCTACTAACTCTCACATTATTAAGAAAACAGATTGCCACCCTATTCTGTTTAAATGTTTTACCATGTAAACAAATTCCCACTGAAAACAGAGCTGAGGGTCCTGCAATTGAATGCCTCAGTCAGTGGTTAGAGGGCTGAAGTGAGAGACATCAATGCACTGGCCACTTTATTAACTCAGACTTTTAGTCATCTTTGTGTTCATGGTTTTGAGTCATCAACATCAAGCCCACCGAGAAATGACTTTTGTCTCTTGTGAGTGAGCACAGGAGTTAGAGCTTTAAGTGGAAAAAGGAGAGGACTCCTGTGACTTGGGAATGGGGAAGCCAAGCCATACACTCAGACTATGACAGAGGGGCTGTCATCCCCTGGGGACCCATTCTGGAGTTCTTGTCAGTTGCTACAAGCACTGGGAGGATTGCCTGGTGGCTCATTTCACCCCTGAACCCTCCTGTTGTGCTTACCCAAATTCTAATAGTTTCATCAGTGTAATTGCCCTGGCCTCCAGCATGCTCTTAACATCTGTCTCCGTGCATTTCCTGATAGCACCTCAGCTTCCTTGCCCTTGGCCAGATGTGTCCAACAAAGAGGTTGCAGACTGAGAATGTGAGGGTGTCTAAGGTGGAGGAAACAGTCTGTGCTCAGAAGGGTTGCACCCAGAGAATCAACCTGTCTCCTGAGGTTCTGCTAGGACATAGGAAACCAGCAAAGAGCTGATCATGTCCAGGAAACGGACCACTCCTGCATACGGTGCACACTCTGGTCCCAGGCAAATGGTATTTGGTGGATGGGCTATGATTCGCACAGGGGCTGTTAGCACGGAGCAAGGACCAGGCTTTTTAAATCATAATCTGTGCTAAGCTCTGTGGTTTTTTAGCTGAAGGACTTAACCAGCACAGATGCCCTGGTTACAGACCAGAAAAACAAGATCTTAAAGGCACTGGAATTCTTTTCTGCAAAAAGATATTTGTATTTCTCACACTTTTGTTTTAGAGATCCTCTTTGTGTATATACAGGTGTGTGGTAGATGTAGTTGTACATGTGTTTGTGTGTGTGTACCTATGCGTGCCTGAATGAATGTGGAAATCAGAGGTTGACATCCTCTGTGTTTGCTGTTGTTGTTGTTGTTGTTACTATTATTTTGAGGTAGAGTCTCTCAGTGAGCCTTCATCTCACGGAGCCATCTATACTTGCAGGCCAGTATCAGCAATCTAACTGTCTCAGCCCCTCTACCTCCCAGAGCTCCTGTTACAGACCTGTGCTGCCACACCCAACACTGGGGATCTAAGGTTTGGCTCTCCAGTCTGCTCAGAGAACCCTTGACCTACTGACCTATCTACCCAGTCTTGTTCACATGGTTTTCTTGTGATAGAATCTGAGTTTGGAATTCTGTAAAGTGGAACATTAATACCTTTTGGTTTTGAGGAGGATGTGAAGCATGACGTCATACTTTCCGGTGCCCTATTCCTGTGCCCCAACGGGCTCAGTTAACCTGAGCTGGAGTTACAGGCAGAGCCATCCAGCGTGGGTGCGGCCACTGAACTTGAGTCCCCTGAAAGAATAGTACATGCATCCTAACCACTGAGCCACTTCCTCAGCCCCACCCAAGCCTGTTGTACAGCTATTACCCATTGTTTCTGGTACTGTTGTCTTGTGGAGGATCGGGACTGCCTTGGTGAGCTTTTAGACATGGCTGTCCCTCCGTGCCTCACGACCTTATCTCCCCATGGAACTCCTGACTCAGTGGCTGTCCCCATGGAACTCCTGACTCAGTGGCTGTCCCCATGGGAACTTGCTGATACCTCAGACTACGTCATGTTCCCTCTCATCTGCTTCCACCCAGGACCGTGTATGTTTCCCTGGAATTCAGGATTTGCAGTCTAAGCGTTGTAAAGAGATCACTGTGTCGTTATTGCTCTTGCAGACCTGAGCAGGGCTTCCTAGACTCTGGTCTCCCACCGGTGGCAGTTTTTAACCTGAGAAATTTTATGGAACCCCCACGTAGCTAGGTATACAAAGCAGGGACACAAAACAAACATTTCCTCATAATAAACACAGAGGAGAGTATTCTAAATTCTTTGGCCTACAAGCAATTTCACCGTTGAGTAAAAACAAAACACAATCCGCACACTGGTGAGATTCCGAACAGGCCAGTGACTTCCGAGGCTGCGCAGAGCAGAAATCACTGAAGAAGGAAAAGGATGGAAACCAGTTGGAAAAATAGTTCTTAAGCTGTCAGACCTACAATTGGGTCTACATATTAAATTTTTGATCACTAAAATTTCTTTCAATTAAAATTCTGAAACCCAAAGTGTCCATGTTTCTAGATAATTAGCTATGGAGGTTAGATTTTCCCCCCCAGGAAATAGCCCAGTTCCTTTACATTTTAATATATCTCCCTGGGTGGGTCTTAGCAGTTAGTGGTCATTAGTATTCCTTTAGGGCCAAACCTCTAGAAAAGTGGAAATTGGCTGGCTTTTATCCATCAGTCTTTTTTTTTCCCCAAGGTATAGGAAATGCTGATAAATTAGCCTCAGGTGCTTTGAGAAGTCCTATGCCAGTATGTTCTAAACTAAAGCAAAAGAACCAGCCACATGAAGAACCAGCGACGAAGACAGCCGTTGCTCTCTGCATGTGTTCCTACTCTGCAGATCTGTGCCTTCTCTAAATATTTTAAGTGCAGTGTTTATATGTTTGTGGTTTCCTACATTTGTTTACTCTTATTTAATGTCCCTCCTAAGACGAAACCTGCTGGCAAGCTACGGATTCTACAGTATCTGTGCAGAGCATAAATGTTTATGTTGAGGAATGAAATGAAAGTCCCACAGATATTTTGTTGACTTTGGCATTGACACAGAAGGAAGGAAAGGTCAGACCACCCTGTGAGGGCATATAGCTTTTCACTCCCATCCCCGCCCCGGGGCTGTTCTGAGTCTGTAGGGTGAGATTATGCAGCTCTATGGGAGTCCTACTGAGTTCCCCATGCTCCACTGTGAGGTGAACATGTCACTTTTTCATATTGTCAAGTCCTGGTGACAGCACAGGTTAGGGAAATGCCTCTGCTCCTTGCACTTTGAGTCAGGACCCGGTGGGGAAAGAAATGGTACTGAGAGAGGGTTCAGAGTACGCGAGCCGAGGACTGGTTACAGAGGGTAGAAACGGAAGGGGTTAGGTCGGAGCTTCTCAATCCATAAACCAGAGAGAATGAAACATAGACACCTGATCTAACTTGGCTTTGGCTGTTCAATTCAGTCAGCCCGAATGGCTGCAGCTTTTTTTTCTGAGTCTTTTTTATATACCTTTAATTCAATTTACTGCATGGATATGGTGTACCATGTCCAGGGTACCAGTCCCCAGTGTTATAAGGATTTATGTCCCCTCCCATTACTGCTAAAAATGTTCCTCCCATCACCAAAGATGTTACAGTCGTGAACATCTTTGAGTCCGTGCAGACTCTGGCTATTGCAGGGTCCCTAACTGTTTTCTTTCTGGCTTTGTAAAATCCAGAGGCAAGCTAGGCATGGTTCCTGTCCCTTGCTGATGTCTCGGTATCTTGGCCATGTGTTTTGAGATCCCTGACACGTTCTGTCTCTCATCCTGGATTTGGTGAAACTAGGTTTTCGGAGGCTTCGGCCTTTCTTTGTAAGTGTTTTCTTGAGTCCCGCACCCCTGTGATGGGGTTACAGATTGTCTCTGATGTTTTGATGCTGATGATAAATTAGATCAGCCCGGCTGTCTTTTCCTGCTCCTGCCTTTCACTCGACACACTTAATTGTGTCACAGCACTGCCTTCCCATGCTCCTGTCATTGGTAGTAAAGACTTTACTCTTTGTAACCTCATTCACACCAGAACTTACAGCAACGCACACATGTCATTGCTATGTGGTTTGGATGTAAAATGTAAACTGTCTCCTACAGGCTCGGGTGTCTGAACATTTTGGCCTCCAGTTTCTGGTGCTGCTTCAGAAGGGTGTGGTCATGCTAAAAAGCAGATTCCCTCTGAGTGGGGCTGGCCACAGGGGCGGGCTTGGAGGTGGGGTCAGTCCCACTTCCTGTGAAAGCAGTACAAATCAGCTGCCCCATGTTCCTGCCTTTGTTCCTCCCCCACCACTGTGGCCCATCTCTCCATAAGCCATAAACCAAAAACAACCGTTCCTTCTCTCCTTGTCCTCGTTCGAACACAGCAAGAAAGGAAAGAAATCGATACGGTGTGATTTGTCTACCAGGGCACTCAACGCTTCGTTCAGCCCCTTGGCCCGCCAGCAGATTTGCCCTTGTACATTTTGCATGTGTTTGAGCTTAACGCAGGAGCAAATGGAAGACAGTAATGCATTCATCGGTTTGGGGGACAGAGCTGGCGTCAGACATTGTTGACTTTATCACACGACTCTCTCTCTGAAGCATCCAGGAGAAGTTGTCATGTAAAATTTCTTATAATAAGCAGGGGCGACTTTATAAGTGAAACACATGACTGCATTTTATATATGTGATATACTATCCCAAGCAGGCATAAGCGGACCTGAGAGAAGCCGGCAGCTGGTCTAAGCGCTGCCATGCGTTGCTGGCTCCTCTGAAGAACCCCTCCGTTATTTGTTTGCTTAGACTCCTCTTCTTCTAGACCTGCTCCAGACGATACGGTCGACGCTGATGTTGGAAAAGCAAACCATGGGAGAGAAGATTCTATCACTGCTGGGGTTTCTTTCAATTAGGAAAACATTACAACTATATGAGTTCAAGGAAGAAAGAGCCTCTCACATCAAACAGCAGAAGATGAGCCACGTGCGAAAATTAATAAACAAAATAGCCCGGAAAAGAGAAAGCTGCTGTGTTTGGATCCCAGCTTGACTCAACATAAAGATTCTACTGCGGCCAGCAAGTTAGACGTGCTGGAAGTGCCAGGCACCTCCGCGGAACCCCAGAATTGCTGTGTTCCCTCCATTCCCAAGTCGGCCATTTATTGTGTCAGTCGATATTTATGAGTCAAAAACATATGAATGGCAGCGCACTCATGAGAATTTGGTTTTCAAGGGGTCACTCACTGGCTGTGGCTCTTTTCTGTTTGAGCAGCTACAGCAAGGTACCTCAGGTTGGGCGTCTCACAGACGGCTGCGAGTGGTGCCCTTCCCGATCTGTAGCAGTCTAGCCGTGATCTTCCTCGGTGGAAACCAGCGAGTCCCCATGGACCCCACCGCAGTAATTCTGTGGGTGACCTCTCTACCCTCCTGACCTCTCACAAGGCCCCTCCCCCTAAATTCTTACTTTGGCTGTCTGGATTAGGAAATGTGAGTTTGTGGGGCATCTGCATTCTGAGAACAGCACAGGACCAATTTACAAAGAAAATAGCCTATGCTTTTTTTTTTCTTTCTTTCTGGATTTTGACTTTTTTTCTGTTAAACACCTTTACTAAAAGGAAACTTTACACTTTTATGGTGTTGATTTCTGTTTGGAAAATTAGTTTCATACTTTTCTCTTTTTATAATGTAATTTGCCTTAATTTTCCTATCAAATCTAATTAAAACTGAAGTTTGCTGGGGAGGCAAGATAGTCCAGTAGGTAACAGTTCTTGCTACAAACACGACCTGAGTTAAGTCCCTAGGAGTCACTTATGGTTGGAGAGAACTGACTCCAACAAGGTGCCCCTGACCTCAGTATGCACACTATAGCAAATACATACCCAAATACACACATCCCACAAACAAACAAGTAAGTATATAAAGCTGTAGTTGATAACAACTAACATTTCAGAAGATGGGCATACTCACGCATGCCAGAAACCCCAACAGTAAACTCAAGGCAAGAAAGTCGTCTGAGTTTAAGGACAGGCTGGACTACAAACAGTGCCAAAGAAGACTGATCAGTAGAGGGAGATCATGTCTCAATCAACTAATCAATCAATCAATCAATCATCAATCAATCAATCAATCAATAGAAAAGATACAAGTTGAATGTGGTCGTACACACTTGCAATTCCAGTGATCTAGAAGCTGAGGCAGGAGAGTTGTTGCAAATTTGAGGCCATCCTTGGCTACAGTTTGAGACTCCCTCTTAAAAACTGAGCTATATGAAACAAAACACACATGTGTGATGTGCTTGTGTGAGTGTGTTATGTGTGTGTGAGTTTGAGACTGTATGTATTTGTGTTTGTGCGTGTATGAGTGTATATGCTTGTGTGTGTGTGAGTATATGTGTGTCTGTGTATGACTTACCCAAGGTAGTGATCCTTATTTTGTGCCATGTGTGCATGGTACCTGCAGAGGTTAGAAAAGACATTAGATCTCTTAGAATAGGAGTTACAGGCAGCTGTGAGCCACCTGACGTGGTGCTGTGATCTGAGCTTGGGTCCTCTGCGAGCTGCGAGCACTCTTAACCATGGAGCTGTCTCTTCAGCCCTTTGTGATCATGAGATGATGTCTCACTGGGCAGCCTAGTGTGGGACTTACTGTGCACCCATACAAACACAAGGAAACATATAATGAAGAAGTGGGAGCCTGAGCCCCTTACACGTTCGGCTTTGCTATTTGCTCTAGGATGGATTATTTCCTGTCTGTCTTGGTTACTCTTCTATTGCTACGAGGAGACACCATGACCAAGAACGGGACCTTGTTTACAGTTACAGAGGGTGAGTCCACAGTCATGGCAGAGAGCACGATGACAGGAAAGTCGGCAGGCAGACATTGTGCTTCAACAGTAGCTGAGATCTCACATCTCATCTTCAAGTTACAGACAGAGAGGTCTAGACTGGGCCTGGCATGGGCTTTTGACACCTCAGAGTCCACCCCCAGTGTCAGAACTTCTCCAACAAAGCCACACCCCAACAAGGCCACACCTCCAACAAAGCCACGCCTCCAAGAAGGTCACACCTCCAACAAAACCACTCCTCCAAGAAGGCCATACCTTGAACAAAGCCACACCTCCAACAAGGCCATACCTTGAACAATGCCACACCTCCAACAAAGCCACACCTCAAACAAGGCCACACCTCTAACAAAGCCACACCTCTAACAAGGCCACACCTCTAGCAAGGTCACACCTCTAACAAGGTCACACCTCCTAGGCTTTTCTAAACAATCCACCAACTGGAGCTCAAATATATGAGGCTGTGGGGACCATTCTCTTCATGCAACCACACCATTTTGACCCTTCTCTCAGTTGGTCCATGTCAGGCACTCTCGTTCTGTCTAGAAATACCTCACCATTTACTTCAGCCAGTTAAAGATGTGTTTGCGCTCATGATTCAAATATTTGTTAAATTTTAAACTGAGTCAAATTTTATGGTGAGATTAAATGAACACAAAAATGTCCCATCAAATAATTCTAATGAGTTGATAGCAAGTGTAAAATATAGAGAATTGTCGACTGATGGGGACCAGTGTGCTTTTTCTGATGTTCATAAATCCTAAATTGTTTCCTGATGAAAAGTCAGGACTAACCAATTTTCAGAGAAATCTCTGGTGATGGTTTTGATGGTCACACTGTTGTGGGGGTGAACAATGATAAGATCTGCTTAGTCACTGAGGGGCCCCACTTAACATATGTGTTTTCTTCATGTATTTACATGAATCACCAGTCAGGACAAGATATGGCAGCTGTCTACATTTGCTGAAAGTGCTTAAGAAAGCAATGTTACATCCACATCCCAGCCAAACCAGCTAAGAAGGCAAGGCCTTGTTCTTTAAGAGAATGTGGAAATATTTTGTGCTTGGTAGTGATTTCATGGTGTATGGGTGTGTGTGTGTGTGTGCGCACGCGTGTGCGTGTGTCTGTCTGTGGGTCTTTAAACTCCTTGCTTGAGTTAGGGAGAGTAGTATACAAGAGAGGCTTTCCTCTCTTTTATGCTAATGAAACTTGCTGTGCTTTCTTCCCGTTCCATTCACTTCCTCTCCTGATAATTAGTTGTAATTGTCAGTTCTACTCAATCCAGAATCACCTGGGAAGAGAGTCTTAATAAGGGAATAATCTAGATCAGGTCGGCCTGCATGTGATTGTCTTGATTACCTTAATTGCCAAGGGAAGACCCTGTGCACATCAGATGACATCATTCCTTAGGGCTTTGCTCACAAAGATGTAAGAGCAGAGAGGGAATTCTGGTTAAGAGGTCTATGTGCACTCCGTGTGCAGAGAGCGAATGCTGGGTGAGAGGTCTGTGCGCACTCCGTGTGTACTCATCCACTGTTTCCTCTCTTGCTGGGATGGGAGCAGCTCTCCTAAGTCCTAGCTGCCTTGACTTCCCTGCTCTGATGGAAGCTACACCCTGGAATTCTTGGCTAATGGGAATCCTTTCTCCCCAGAGTGGCTTTCTGTCAGGTGATTTTATCCCAGCAGTGGATGGAAATCGGGGCAGCTCCTGTGCCTCACTGCCTGCCGTGTTTGAGTCCTCAGACTTAGTGTTACACGATTCAGTTTTTATTTCCAATCTGTCATGGACCAGTGCATCTATGAAATACCATAAAAATGAATGATCAGAAAAATGAAATAAAGGTAAACAGACACATAAAATGTAAGCCTCGTTTTTATTATTAGTTTTAAAAGACAAAAATCAACTTTATCAAGTTGCTGTAAATGTTCTGCATGGTGACTCTCAGAAGGCACGGGCCTGTCTCCTCTCACTGGAATGAGTGCTTTGGGCTGTGGCCGTCTCCTGCAGCTCACAGATAGCGTAGCACTGGCCCAGCCTTTGTGTGTACAACCCCGGGAGAGCCACATTGAGGAGTTGGTTGCTGCCACGGCAGCCTTCCTCACAGAGTCCGATCTTGGAGCTACAGGATCCTGAATGCTCCTGTATCTGGACCACATGATTCTAAGGCTCCTGGAGTCAAGACAGAGAGTCTGAGGGCACTTTGGAGGAGGGCACAACTTCATCCTGTTTGCAAGCAGTTGGATTTCAATATTAAGCAGAGTAACCATACATAGGCCAATGAGTACTTTGTGGTGCAAGGTCTGCACTGCTTTCCCTTGGCACTAGGAAGCAGAGAGTTCATGTTCACTCAGTGATGTGATGCATGTGTAGTGAATACCGTTTTTCCGTAGATAAGGTGGGTCATCTTGACTCTCAACTAGACGGGATTACAAGTGACCAAGGAGGCAGACCTCTGCACATGTCTGTGAGGGAGTGTTTAGCTGGGTTAGTTGAAATGGGATAAGTAAATGAGGGTGACAGCATACAGGGACTGGATCCTGGACTGAATCCAAAGGATAACCTAAGCCTAGCTCCTCACTATTGATCACCTGTCCCTGCTTTGGATGACAGCTACATTGTGACAGACTACCACCTCATGCTCCTGCTGTGTCTTTCCTGCCAGGATGGACTGTGCCCCCTCAAACCATGAGCTGAAAATCAACCCCTTTTCCCTCAAGACCATTTTGTCAGGTGTTTTGCTATGGCCATGAGAAAAATAACAGATGCAGTAAGAAATATAAGCCAGGGCTTACAGAAAGGACCCTGTCTGGATGATCCTGTAAAGTCTGGATTTCGGGGCATGAACTAATAAGACATTTACAAGGAATGTCTGTGTTAATGGCAGAACTTCTGTTCCAACCTGATTTCAGAAGCTCTAAGCACAAACAGGGCCAGGGGTTCAGAATCTAGAACCCAGAAAACTGCTTTTGCAGCTTATTTTGAGATGCACAGAGAGCTTTGTATTTGACCCACTTATTTAATTTCTTTTCATGGGATCTATTTCTAAAGGCATGGTTTGCAAGCCACAAAAATATTGGATTAGTTCTCATTGCTAGATATATTGACTCAATAAATAAATAAATAAATAAATAAATAAATAAATAAATAAATAAATTTGGGCTGGCAGGATAGCTTATTGATGGGGCTGAAGAGATGGTTCTGTGGTTAAGAGCACTGACTGCTCTTTGAAAGGACCTGGGTCATTTTCCAGCACTCATATGGCAGCTCACAACTGTCTGTAACTCCAGTTTCAGGGGATCCAGTGAACACTTCTGGCCTCTGAAGGCACCGGGCTTGCATGTGACATACATGCTGACAAAAATATCCATACAAAGAAAATAAATAGATGCACATTTTTAAAAAAGATGGCTCAGGGTTAAAGGTGCTTTTTCCAAACCTGATGACCCAAGTTCCATTCTCAGAAACCACATGATAGATTCTTAGAACTGACTCTCCTAAAAGTTGTTCATCACGAATGCACTATGCCATACGAGTGTACACACATGCACTCACACACACTAAATAAATGTCAAAATAAAGCTGTTAAGGAAAACATCAGGCTGAGAAATAAATAGACAATTCAAAGAGAGCATGTGTTGGGAGGAAAGTGGGATGGAGGGCCCTCAGTAGAGCTGAAGTCCAGAGCTAGGGACTAGAGATGGATATAATCAAGGTACATTATATACATGGATGAAAGTTTCTAAGAATAAATAAATACTAAAATATTAAAAAAGAAAATGAACCAATTTTACTTTAAATCAACAGCAATTCTATAAGGTCTTATTTCTCATTCTCTGTTCTAAATATTCCTCCCTGATTGATTTTCATTATCTGAGAACAAACACCCAGGTATGGGCTATAGAGCTCTGCTGGTAGAGCAGAGAGATTAATGGGGACCCTGCCATTAATCCATGTGCAGTCTAGGCATATGACAGCCTCATGCATAAACATCAGCTGAGAACAGAGCTGAGGTAATGGAAGGCTGAATGCCCAGGAGACGTGCACTACACACATGAGAAATGCACTGCACACATGAGAAATGCACTGTACACATGAGAAACACGCTGTACATATGGGAAATGTACTGCACATATGATAAATACACTGAAACATAAGAAATGCACTGAACACATGAGAAATGCACTGCACACAGGAGAAATGCACTGTATGCATGAGAAGTGCACTTCACACAGCAGCCTGTGATCTGCCCTGCCTTTTCTCAAGTCTACAATTACACGTAAGAGTAAGAATTTTTCTCACCGCCTACCCTCATGAAGTAGCCATTTTCAGATTCCTGCATCCAGGATCAAGGCGAGGGACAGTGCCATAATGACGGTGCCTTCCATGAGCCTTCCTAGCCTGCTACAAGTGTCTTGTCCTGAGATATCAGATGTGGTGACATTGTCACTTCCCTTGGTGTCTTCCCCATAGAGTTAACCCACTGTCTTCAAGACACTTTTGAGTTAGTAGTCAATAAAGACTAGATCAGCTATTGTGCAGAGAATGGGATTGTAATTTGGAGAAAAGAGAGGATTTGTGAGTTTGGTGTAATTCTGCATTTGTATTTTTATATGTGTCACTGTGTGTGTGATGTGTGTGTGATGTGTGTGTGTGTGTGTGTGTGTGTGTGTGATGTGTGTGTGCGTGTATGTGTGATATTCTTAACTATATAATAAGTTTGACAGACAGAAAGAGAGAGGGAGTGAGGGGGGAGAGGGAGGGAGGGAGTTTGGTGGTTCATATTTCAGAGCAGAAACCCAGAATTGTTGCATACTTTGTACATTAAAATGTTTCAGTAAGTGTGTCTACTCTATGTGAAAATTAAAGATTCTAAGCTGGTTTGCATAGCTTGTTCAAAGCCCTGGTTTTGATCTCTTGTAATATCACCAATAGTAGCTTGTCCTGATTAGTTTTATTGCCAACTGGATGCAGTCAAGAATTATCTGAGAAGAGGAGTTGCTCAGCTCATGGCCTATGGCCATGTCTTGGGGGGTAATTTGTTGTGATTGCTGACTGATATGGGGGGCCTCAGGCCACTATGTATTGGGGCAGACATGGGCCAGGTGGTTCAGGAAAGTATAAGAAAGCAGGATGAGCGTACTGGCTAGCTTTGTGTCAACATGACACAGCTGGAGTTATCCCAGAGAAAGGAGCTTTAGTTGGGGGAAATGCCCCCATGAGATCCAGCTGTGGGGCATTTTCTCAATTAGTGATCAAGGGGGGAGGTCCCCTTGTGGGTTGTGCCATCTCTGGGCTGGTAGTCTTGGGTTCTATAAGAGAGCAGGCTGAGCAAGCCAGGGGAAGCAAGCCAGTAAAGAACATCCCTCCATGGCTTCTGCGTCAGCTCCTGCTTTCTGACCCATTTGAGTTCCAGTCCTGACTTCCTTGGTGATGAACAGCAATGTGGAAGTGTAAGCCAAATAAACCCTTTGCTCCCCAACCTGCTCCTTGGTCATGATGTTTGTGCAGGAATAGAAACCCCCACTAAGACAATGAGCAAGCCATGGGGAGCAAGCCGGGAAGCAGCATCCCTCCATGGCCTCTGCATCAGCTCCTGCCTCCAGTGAGTAACTAGCCTCACATGACCTGGAGGTGTAAGCCAAATAAACTATCCTCCTTTAATTTCTTTTGGTTATTTTTTTTTAATCATCATAGCAGCATTCAACATAATCTAGAACTGAAGTAGAGGCAGGAGGATCAGAAATTCGTGGTCATCCTTGACTACATAGCAAGTTTGAGGCTTGTTTGATATACATGAGAGCCTGTCTCAAAATCAAATTAAATTGAATTAAACTAAACTAAATTAAAATTTCCTTAGTAGATGAAACACAAGATGAATATGCATTCCCCATCCTTCCCCAGAGATGGTCACTGTTATTAGGTTTTGTGTGTGTGGCATTCAGACATTTTCTGAGTGTGGTTGAACACAAGTGCCCTCCTCCAGATGCACGCACACAGGGTGTGTAGAACACGTGCCCTCCTCCAGATGCACGCACACAGGGTGTGTAGAACACTGCTAAACCAGGTGTCTCAGCCTGTTTCACCACCAGCTGTGAGGCTGACACGAATTATAGAACTGTCCCCTCCCCATTTTAACTCCCTCATTCCCTCCTTTGAGATGCTAGGATGATTGTAGTACTCCTGTCACAGGGATACTGTGAGGACTTGGTCATAGGAACCCCAGATACAGATCTTATTAAAGGAGCAAGAGGTATCTCGAATGCGTCTCCCCATAAACTCATTCATTTAAATATATGGTTTCAGTTGGTGTAGCAGTTTGGAGAGGATTAATAAGAATGGCCTGTTGGAGAAGGTGTGTCCTGAACTTTGAGGTTCCAAAAGGCCATGCCATTCCCAGTTAGCTTTTACTGCCTTGTGCTGGTTGAGTGTGATGTGAACTCTCAGCTCTTGTACCAGTATCATGCCTGTCTACCCAATGCCATGCTCCCCACTGTGTTAATCTCAGCCTCTAACTATCTGGAACTGATGCCAAATTAAAGATTTTCTTTTATAAGATGCTGTGGTCATGGTGTCTTATGATAGCAGTTGAAGAGTAAGTAAGACAGAGTAGTTAGGAGTTGGGAAGAAGCTGGGAGGTTAAGAGCACTTACTGTTCTTGAAGAAGATTTGAGTTTGTTTCTAGCACCCATATGAGCCAGTTCACAGCCACCTATAATTCTAGCATCAAGGAATCCACTGCCCTCTTCTGGCCTCCACAGGCATTGCACTCATGTGCACACACACACATACACACACACACACACACACGCACACACACACACAAATAATAATAAAACTCTTTTATAAAATGAAGCAGTTTTCCTGGTCATACCATCATGTGTGTACGTGTACTGGGTTTCTTTAAAATCACACTCTAGTGCTGCTAGAGCGGTACCTCAGGGGTTGAACGCAGTGGCTGCTTTTGCAGAGGACCTAAGTTCTGTTCTCAGAATCCACACAATGACTCACAGACACCTGTAACTCCAGTTCCAAGGGGTATGATGCCCTGATCTAACTCCCAGGGTCAACACACACACATACACACACACACACACACACACACACACACACTGAAGAGAAAGAGAAGGGGAGGCAGTCAGGGGAGAAGGAGGGAGAGAGGGAGGAACAGGGTGGGGAGAAAAGAGGGAGGGTGTCAGTAGGCAAGGATAAAGGAAGGAGGGAGAAAGGATTGTAGAGGCAAGGGAGGAGGGGCAGAGCTATATCATTCAGCATATTTCCTTGGTTGCTCAAATGGCCGTTTCTATTCCTCCCCATCTCCCACCCCAACCCCAGCCCCCTCTTTTATTTCCTTTTTCTTTTTCTTTTTTTGTGGTGCTTCAGATGACTCTAATACTCACAGTGCACACAAATGGTGTGTTCTGTGCTCTGTCACATCCTGTCCACAGATGTCACCTTGCATAGTCACACACCATAAACCAAATTTGAACTAAAGAACTACATTCCAAGCACACAACTTCACCGATGACTGGAAGATATACCTCAGACAACCTCCATAACTTTAATGCATTACTTTAACTTGTATAATTAAGGGAAAAATTAGTTGTGTAATGTAATTATTGTAATTAGTGTTTATGGACATAAATAATGAATTTGCCTGAGCAAATTTCATGTCTTCCTATGCCTGCCTGGCCTCAGGGCCCCTGGGGCTTCTGCTGGGTTAGCTACAAATTCTCATGCTCACAAGGGTTATACTCCAGTATTTTTAACCAGTGGTCTTATCAATTTCCAGCAAGGAGGCCCCGTGTTCACTTTGCCCTGGACCTCATAACTTTCCCATTGTCTGCCTTAATGACCATGATTAAAGCCTTCTAGCCTATTGTGGTTGGAACATTGTTAATATTTGTTTATATACCTTTTAATGAAATGCCAGAGTATTAAGACATACCTAGTCCTGTGCCAATGACCTGATCTGAGTACGTATCATAGAGGCATCCAGCCCGTGACATTGTGAATACAATTATCCTGACAATGGAAGAGCATAACCACAAGAAGATATCATAGTGCTTTAACACAATTTAAATTTGTGTTGGGCCACACGTGTAGCTCCCCTTAGTCACAGGTTGGACAGGCCTTCAGGATGTCCAAGAATATGTCAGCTGATCCACTGTCTATATAAAACAGTACCACATCATTAGCATGGGAATAAATATGCCACATTAAAAATGGGCACTGAAGGGCAGTGTCCTTGGCTCATCGTTTAAGTATACTTTCTATTTCTTTTTTTAGAGGATCTGAGTTCCCAGAGCCCACATTATAGTCACATGGCTCTCAGCCACCTGTAACTCCAAATGTGTCTTCCAGCTCTATGGGCATCTGACTTTACATGACATATGCTCATACAGAACACTTATATACATATTAATAAAAATAACTTTTTAACAGTAAAGATGTACTACAAGTACGGATATATCTAATAACTCAGTTGCACAGCAGCACTGTGGCTCACAGGGAGAAGGTAAATATGACAGCCTGAGTTTGATTCCCCGGGATCCATATGATGGAGAGAGAGAGAGACAACACCTTTTAGTTGTCTGTGTGGTCATCTGATTTCCACACTTGTGCCAACACACACACACACACACACACACAGAGAGAGAGAGAGAGAGAGAGAGAGAGAGAGAGAGAGAGA
>NC_034599.1:109878133-109883461 GCF_900095145.1 Mus pahari | reverse complement strand
TGTGTGTGTGTGTGTGTGTGTGTGTAAGTCAGAGGATGTCTATATGGTATGAGTTCTCGTTGTCTTCATCTGTGTTCCAGGGATTGAATTCAGACCACCAGGCTTTTGTAGCAAGGTCTTTTACCCTCTGAGCCATCCTTCCAACCCCTCGCTTCATTTTTCACCTTACCTCCTCTTCCATTAGCATCCATCCTATGCTTCAAGGACAGTATGAGACCTCAGGAAATAATGACATTATAAAGTTCATCAACTGAGTGATACAAAACCACAGGAGCCTAATGTATGTGAGAGTGGTGAATGTCTGTTTCTGAGGGACATTATTTTCAGAGCATTTAGGAGCCTTTGCTTGGTGTTTATTTTATAGGTTTGGGAAGAACATTATTGGGAATGTGTAGAGCTAGTTACCATCCAGAGTGAGTGCCTATTTAGTATTGTGGTGATGTACAACTTCAGAATGGAAGCTGAAGCAAGGCTCCTTTGATGAGCTATGCACAGTGCCGTGAACGCTAATTACTCAGTCCAACCTGTACTCAGTCGCTTCACCAACTTCTTCTCTCCTTCTCTTGCTGTCCAGATTTCCTCACTATGTTTTGATAATTGGTCCTAATTGGCGGATACTATCACGGCCATATTCCATGACTCAAATAGAAATCAAAGGCAGTTAGATATCTTACCAGAGGGGAGAGTGATGAGTGAGCGCCACTCTCGTCTGGATATTAAGCTGCTTGGCTTCAGGCCTGATGCCCATTACTGGAAGTCTTAATGGCCTCCCTGAGCTTAGCTTTTAGAATTTTAAAATGATGACAGTAATAAAATCCAAGTCTGTGTTTTTTTGTTGTTTTTTTTTTAATGAGAATATCCTTATGACAGATATGGATGGTGGTTAGCTCTCAAAAGTAGAAAAGGGCTATTTAGCACAAACTATAACAAAACATTTCATATAATTGTTTTTTATAATCTCCATATCATACAGTAGGGTGGGGCATTAGCTATTTTCCTCATTGCTCTGATAAAATGCCTGACAGAACCAACTCAAGGAAGAGGTTTATTCTGGCTCTGAATCCGAGGGTGTCGCTCAGCACCGCAGCAGGAGCATGAGGCAAGTGGTCACACTACAGTCACAAAGCAGTGTGAGCTGGATCCTGGTGCTCAGCTCACTTCCTTCTTTTAATGCATAGGATGGTGCTCCTCACAGTTGTTATGGGTCCTCCCACTTCATCTAACACAATCTAGAAACTCCTTCACGGACATACCCAGATGTGTGCTCTGTAAGAAGTTCTACATCCTGTTAAGGGATGCTGAGGACTACCTCTCACAGGTGAGGTGTTAATTTCCATTGGTTCCTATCTTCCAAGTCTAAGGTCAACAGAAGCAGAAGTGAGAAAAGATGTTACATACGTGTTGGTGCTTATCGAAGAACACACACAATGTTCACACATTTAGACACCAACCCCCCCCCCCACACTATTGCTGATGCCAAGAAGCACTTGCTGACAGGAGTCTGGGATGACTGTTCCCTGAGAGGTTCTACAAGCACCTGACCAATACAGATGCAGACACTCACACCCAACCATCAAACTGATCCTGGGGGCCCCAATGGAAGAGCTAGGGGAAGGACTGAAGGAGCTGAAGGGGAATGCAATCCCCATAGGAAAAACAATATCAACTAACTGGACCACCCAAATCTCTTGGGGACTAAACCACCAACCAAAGAGTATGCATGGAGAGAGCCATGGCTCCAGATACATATGTCACAGAGGATGGCCTTATCTGACATCAATGGGAGGGGAGGGAGGCTTGATGCCCCAGTGTAGGAGGATGCTAGAGGGGTGAGGTGGGAGTAGGTAAATGGTTAGAGGCGCAACCTCATAGAGGCAAAGGGGAGGGGGAGAGAAGGGATGGAATGGGGGGTTGTGGAGGGGTAACCAGGAAGGGGGATATCATTTGAAATGTAAACAAATAAAGTGATAAATTAAAAAAAATTAAATGAGTATGTCTGCAGAAACAGAAAAAAAGGTACTTGTGTGGTATAAAATCTATAATGAAGCATATTTAAATGAACATTTTGAGCACTTGAGAATAATTTGCTATGCCAACTTTCCTATAGTAAGTGCTGTGTGGGATAAACAGAATGCAGCTCCTATGATAGTGTTGGTTTCTGAACAGGGAAGCTGTGTTAGGGTGGGGCTACTGTCACCCTTCATTTAGAATCATAGCAAGAGACATACAAATCACTGATTCCAGAACTTTCCTTCCTTTATTGGTAGGAAAAACCGAGGCTCAGAATGAGGGCTCAGTGCTTAATGTTATGGAGGAAATCTAGATAAAGGCAGTTTTTATGTAAGAATTGGAGCACTGCAGTAGATTGTGACTATGGACTGCAGGTAGATACTTAGCGCCTTAGAAATTCCTGCTGACTTCTGTTATTTGTGAACCACCAAGAGAGATACCCAATGGGAGGTAGCAAAGCTTACCAGGAAGAAGTGCAGCTTGTTTTTGTTCTTTTAACCAACAATCCACAGGAAAGCAAAGTCTCCCTTGTACTTGTATTTCTGTTATTGGTGTGCACTAATATTTAAATGTATAAAACGTTGAGGAAAAATCACTTTGAAAATGTGTTATGAAAGTCTTACTAGTCTGCTTTCCGATGTTGTGATAAAGTAGTTTGACCAAAAGCAACTCAGCGGAGAAGGGGTTTATTTCAGCTTATACTTTCAGATCACAGCCCATCTTGGAAGGAAATAAGTGCAGGAGGAACCCTGCTTTCTATTCTTTTAGAGGCTCTTGTTTAGTTAACTCTCTTATATAGCTCAGGATAACCTGCCTAGGGGATGGTGCCACCCACATGTGACATGGGCCTTCCTACTTCAATGTTAACAGTCACTGACATGCTCACAGGTGAGACTTATCTGGGTAACTCATCAAGTGAGACTCACTTGTCCTGAAACTTTGTGAAGTTGACAGTTAAAGGACACAAAAGTCTCTGCTTTGTGGACTTTTAAAAGTTAAGTGTTTGAGAGATATCAGTTTGTGATTAAGCATGACAAATACAGCATTTGTATAATAGGAGCCTTGGGTTCAATGTTGCATACATATGAGAGACTCAGTTCTATAAGGAAATGAGAGATTCTAGCAGGGGAACTTTGCACCACCTTGGCCTCCCTCAGTCTTCCTTCAAAGCATCAAGTTGTTATGTCCAACCAGCTTCATCCAGTGGGGATAATGTAATACAGCAGATGTGATAACTGTGTCTCTACCAAACAAGAGAAAGGCCCCATTGTCACTTCAAAGTAGTTTCTGGTTCTTCTCAGTGGCAGCCAGTCCCCCCTTTTATCCAGTCCTGAATATGCACATCAGAACTTGGGCCTTGCAACTTGATCATTGCACAACTTGGCATGTCACCAAATATGACATGATTCCCCAGGGTGTCCTAAAGATGAATGTTTGCTTTGCAAGTTTCTGGGAAAGTAGAATCACCAGGCTGTGTAGTTAACTAGCCAACTTAAGAGTTAGAAGAAATCCTACAGAGGAAATAATAGGTTGTCTGTAAAGTATGTTGGATTAAAGCCAAAAATTTAGATTCCTTATCCCAAATCCAAGTTGCTAACACAGGGGAGGCCTGCAGGGAGGAATTCTAGAAAAGAACGCTTTGAAAAGCACTGCCAGGTCCCTGCAGGTCAGCAGGCATTTGGAGCCCTCTGTGTTCTTATTGCATTCTGAGGAAGAGTTCATCTCATGGGTGGACAGATGGATGGAAGGGGTTGGTAACATCAAGGCCACTGACTACTGAGAATTCTGAAAAATGAGACGAAGGATGAGGAGGAATGTTAGGCTGAACAATGACATTGCCTGGGGGGGGTGAGAAGCAATGTTAGGCTGAACAATGACATTGCCTGGTGGGGGGGGTGAGAAGGGCGGACACTGAACAGACTCATGCTTCAGTAACATGAGGGGCCTGGGAAAGTGACTCAGTGGGTAAAGTGCTGGCCGCATGTGTGTGAGGTAGGGTCCAGGTACCTAACATCCACACATAGAATACAGGCAAGTGTTTACAACCTCAGTGCTGGGGAATTGGCAGTAAGATCTCCAACTAAGCTACCCTGGCCAAATGGGAAAGTTCCAGGTTTCAGTGACTGAGTGGGCCTCAATAAATAAATAAATAAATAAATAAATAAATAAATAAATAGGATGGAACACACATGAGAAATTGAGGAATGATACCTGCAAATGTCCTCTAGTATTCACATACATGTGCACACACATGTCATGTCAGATACATGTGTGAACACACACACACACACACACACACACTATACCAAAACAAACCAGAACAGAACTCACACAGGGACACTATGATGATGGGTTGTCTGTCAGGCATGGCCCATTCATTATTATCACGTGTAACGGAGAGATGATATAGTCAATGCAAAGTCAGTTTAAGGGTTAAATCAAAACTTGTGGGCCAAGAAATGAACACTAGACTGTAGACAAGGGACACAGTCCACTTATATATGAAACACAAAACTGTCGAAAACTAAGCTATAGTTATGATGGCCAAAGTCTGCGACCTGTAGGGCAGAGGCAATAACTGGGGAGAATCTGGAGAAGGTGTTGGGGTTAGCTGCTGTTTTATCAGGGAACAGTGGTATGAGGGTAACAGGTGGGGAGGGAGAAGGAGGAGGGAGGGTGAAAAGGAGAGAGGGTGGGAAGAAGGGAGGGATGGTCGGGGTGCGGAGGGGAGAGGCAATGCAGGTGTGTGCATGCTACACCATGCATGTAGAGGTCAGAAGACAGCCTCAGGTGGGACCTTGCCTTCCACTTTAACAAGGCATCTTCTCTGTTGTTTCTCCACCATGTAAGCCAGGCCAGCCGCCCCACATGTCCCTCTTTTCTTCACTCTGAAGGAGTGCTGAGAGTTTAGATGTTCACACTACATGCCAGGGTTTTAGGTGGGTTGGGGGATTGCCACTCGTTTTCAGCAAGTTTGTTTGTTTGTTTGTTTGTTTGTTTTTGTCACTAATCTGTTTTTCTGAGCTGAGGGATTCTGTTTCTATGATCCACTATGTTACCAAACGCACTCTGTTTCTCAGAGACTTCCATTAGGAAGGTCATATGACCTGAAAGCTTTTTTTTTTTTTTTTAACCTCAATGGTTTTAGCCAAGGCTTGGCACTTCCAGATCCCAGCAGGCACCTGGTGTTGCTTTTTCCTTTGGCTCTCTTTAATCTCTCTTAGAACAAAGGAGGAGGAGGAGAAGGAAGGAAGGAAGGAAGGAAGGAAGGAAGGAAGGAAGGAAGGAAGGAAGGAAGGAAGGAAGGAAGGAGGAGGA
>NC_034599.1:109816786-109877843 GCF_900095145.1 Mus pahari | reverse complement strand
AAGAAGAAGAAGAAGAAGAAGAAGAAGAAGAAGAAGAAGAAGAAGAAGAAAAGGAGAAGGAGAAGGAGAAGGAGAAGGAGAAGGAGAAGGAGAAGGAGGAAAGAAGGAGAAAAGGAGAAGGAGAAGGAGGACAATGACAACAACAGTGAACACATAGAAGCATCTGCTGGCAGGGGTGCAGTCATTTACAAACCCACACAAATTAGGTAGGGACTGGATTGTGCAGAGAAAACATTTAAGGGTCGTTTCTGTTCAAGTGTGCTGGTGTGAGAAGAAAATGCTCACACGCAAACGATTTATTTTTAGTAGACATGTGTGATTTCATTCTAGTTAGAGATGGTAGTGAATGATGTCTGCAGACACTGGCCCCAGCAAGAAGAGCAATCTAGTGCTGGTGAGATGACTCAGTGTGTAAGGCTGCCTGCCACTATGCCTGCTGACCTGAGTTCTCTTCCTGGGACCCACAAGGTAGAAGAGAACTCACAGCTGTAAGTTGTTTTTCCTCCACACATGCACTCACTCACCATGGCACAGATACACATACACACACTTACATGTGCATATGCAAACACAATAAATGAGGAGATGTAAAAAGTAGGACTCTATAAATTTGCTGTAAGGATATAGGAGATAATCTACTTTCAGGAGGATTTTAAATTATTATTGATATTCTGCTTTAACTCATTTAATCTCAATATGATTATGTCATGATTAAAGCAACAGTGTATGGGCACCAAGAACCAGAGAATGGGCAGGAATCCTAAGAAGAAAATGTCATTTTTCTTTCTTCTTCTATTTCTCCACCAAAGCCCTTATGTGTGGCACAGACAGGCCATTCTTTAAAACACTCTATTGAAAGCATGTGACTCCAGCAGAGGAAGCCAGGGAAACGTCACCTGGAGGAAAAATAACCTAAATGTCTTTTATCACCTTATTGAAAAATGGAATGCTCTCTTGCTGATAGATGTCAATAGAGTAATGGCCCGAGATGGATGGTGGCAGGCTGTGAAGGAAGCCCGGGCTTTACAACGTGTTCTTGAAACCAACAGATGTTTTTATGTGATATGTCTGGTAAATTCATTTTGTGGACTATAGCTTATTTTAGTATGAAAAGAATAACAGACAAGCGATATGGGTATTATACAGGGTTGTTTTATTTTAACCCAATACCTCACAGTTTGTATCAGTGTCTGACTCACTGTGAGCTCACATTTTAAAAAGGCATCAGAAATGTACCCCAAGCTCTTTGCATATACGACATAAATGCACACCAGCTACAGTATACAGAGTGACAATTTCAGATTGAAGTTTTGAGAAGGTAGCTCCGAATTCTTATCAGATAGGACTAATAAGAGGGAGTGTAGTCACAGTCCTCTGGGAGGCAGATTGAGCACACACACACACACACACACACACACACACACACACACACACACATACACATACACACATACACACACATACACACATACACACAAATATACACACACACACAAACACACATACACACACAAACACACACACATACACACACAAACACACACACACATACACACACAAACACACATACACATACACACACACAAACATACACACACACACACACACACGCACACACACACATAATGGGACTTAATAAAATATCAGGCTATAGTCTGAGTAGTCACTCAATGACTGACAGAAAGGCCAAAACTCCTGTAAACCTACAGTTCACAAGACTGGATGTCTCAACAGTCCCTGTCTGATGCTGGAGTCCCAGGCAATTCCTAGAGAGCTGACAGTTTTCAGTCTACATTGGAATCCCAAAGAAATGGGTCCTAATACCAGGAAAGTGAAGTGTAAGCTGCAGGGTGGATGAACTTGCCTGTCACAGTGCAAGCTAGCAGGCCAAGGCAAGGCTTCCTTCTTCTACAGCAGTGGGGAGAATGGAAAAGGTTCTGGGAGAATATAGGAGAGGGGAGCCATGTAAGAATAGACTCACCCACACCCATAGTTATATGTCTTGTCATAAGGGAAAAAGCCAGAAAAACAAGCAAGCCACCAAACAAACAAAATTAGAAAGATTCCCCAATCAGGGGGATATATGGTTGCCATGCTAGCAGTTTTGAAGCAGAGGCAGGAAGATTCCTGCAAGCTCAAGGCCACCATGGACTACATAAGGAGACCCTGCACCCAAACAAGAGGGAGGATGGAAAGATGGCTCAGTAGATAGTGTTCTTTCCTTGCTCTTAGTAGGACCCGAGTTCAGATTCTCAGAGGCCACAGTAAATGCTGGGTCTGTTGATATCCTCCTGTATCCTGGCAGGAGATGTGGAGGCAGGCAGATCCCTGGGGCTTGCTGCTCAGCCAGCTTCACCTGACAAGTGAGCCCCAGGGCATCGAGAGCCCCTGTCCTCAAATCAAGCGGACCATACCTGAGAAACAGTCCCGGAGGCTGATCTCTGACCTACACACGTGCAGACACGTGACACATGTCACCAGGCACACTGACACACAGACACCAAAACAGTTGGAAAAGAAAAAATAAAAGTAACGTGCTCAGGATTGTGACTCGGTATGAACAATCCTTCAATCCCCAGAAGATTGAAAGAATTTTATTTGAAGGAAAGAAAGCTGTCTCTTGAGGCCATTAAGTTTTCCCTTGGATTTTTGGCTTGGAATGTTTATTACAGATTATTTAAAAATCTCAGGATTTAAGACCAACTGTGCCATCCTGGGACATAGTTGTTTGACTGTTCTTTACTTTGCTATAGCATTTGTGTAACAGGTCCAATGGCACCAGTTTTAACAAGATTTGATCTGGAGAAAACAGGACGATGGGCGATGTTGTCTTTGTGGGCCCTTCCTGGACCGACTGTCTGTCCGTCCATCCATCCATCCATCCATCCATCCATACATACATACATACATACATACATCATCCATCATCCATCATACATACATCATCCATCCATCATCCATCCATCATCCATCCATCCATCATCCATTCATCCATCCATCCATCCATCTATCCATCCATCCATCCATCCATGCATATCGATAGCATGCTGTGATCTGTGGCCAGTCAATCCTGATTAACCTACAGTGTAAAGCCTTCCCACAACAGCAGATGTGCAGTCCTGTGGGTCAGAAGGTCACCAAATCAGTGTTTTCTAGAGTAAGAAAATCCCCACCCATCTGGAGAGTCTGGGACTCCTTCCAGGGAACTATCCTGGAAGAAGTCTAGAATACCACTCAGATACTAACTTAGTTTAAGTGAGAATGAGCCCCATAGGTTCTGGCATTTGGCTACTGTGTCCCAGTTGGTCACAGTGTTTGGGGAGACAAAGAGGGAAGGGCCTTACTAGAAGTGTATCTCTGGGGCCACCCTTTGAAGTTTCAAAGCCACAGGCCAGTCTCTGCTTCCTGCTCCCAGCTTCTCCACTTGCACTTTCAGATGTGAACTCTCTGCTGCCCCGGATGTATGCAGGTCTGCTTCCATACTTCGGCACCACAAGGATGCTGAACTCTTATCCTTTGAAACAGTAAGCTTAAATGAACCCATCCTTGTACAAGTTTCCTTGTTCAGGGTGCTTTACCACAGCTATAGAAAAGTAGTGAACACACCAATTTAGGTGGCAGTTGCCAGTGGAGAGCCCTGTTACCCCAGTGTTCTGTGTGCTAGCCACCTACACAGGCCTGTGCACAGTCACAGCAACACTCTATTCTGGAGGAAGGCAGAAACAGGAGGCTGCTGTCCTGACAAAGATGGTGCAGAACAGGCCTGTCAGTGAGATGTTCGCTAGTTAACTTGGGAAAAGTCACCTAAACTCTCTGAATTTCAGGGCTATTCACAGGTCTGAAATATCTGGCCTGCTTCCTTCCAAAATTTCATATGGAATTCAAAGGAGAAATATTTTGAACAATAACAAAAACCACAGGAGATTAACCTAAAAGCCAGGAATTTCTGTTTGTGATTAAACACTCAGCATGATAAATCCCAGCATTCAGCAGGCAGAGACTGGAAGTTCAGAGCAGAAGTTCAATGTCATCCTTGGCTGCATCCTTGGCCTGTGAATTTGGGTAGAATAGAACCAAGATCTTTTAAATAAAATTCTCAATTACATTTTCATGTATCTGTCAGACTATCTATCTATCTATCTATCTATATCTTGTTTGTGTATGTGAATGTGTGTGTGTGTGTGTGTGTGAGAGAGAGAGAGAGAGAGAGAGACAGAGACAGAGACAGAGACAGAGACAGAGAGAGACAGAGAGAGACAGAGANAGAGAGAGAGAGAGAGAGAGAGAGAGAGAGAGAGGTGTTGGTTGGTTGAAGCCATAGATCAACTTGACAGTGTCAGTTCTCTCCCTCAATCATGTAGATCCTGGAAATTGAACCATTTTAATCCTTGGATAGCAAGTTCCTCAGCCCACTGACCCTGTTTTCTTTCAGTATTATCATTCTCAAAACAACTATAACTTTATTTTATATGTATGGGGGTATGTCCTATTCATATGTCTATATACCACATGAGCACAGTGCCTCTGAAGGCCAGAAGAGGGCATCAGATCCCCTAGGACTGACTTACCAGGTGGTTGTGAGCTGTTGTATAGGTGCTGGAAATTGAACCTGTGTCCTCTGCAAGAGCTGCCAAGTGCTCTTAAACACTAAGCCCATTTCTCCGGGCCCATGTCTTTATTCTTGTGCATACAGAAGAGTATTGAGTATGGCTGAGGAGACAGCCTTGCCAGTGATGTGTTTGCCTTACAAACACAAGGACCTCAACTCAGTCCCCACAATCCCCACCAAAACAAAAAACAAAAAATGCTGATTATGATGGTACAGGCCAGGAGGCAATCCCAGTGCTAGAAAGGCAGACACAGGGGCATTCCTGGCTGACCTCATAGCCTAGCCTAGTTGGCAAGCACCACACCTGTGAGAGATCCTGTCCCAAACAAAAGATAGATGGCCCATGAGGAGTGGCAGTTGAGGATGTACCCTCATTCATACTAACACAGGCAAAACAGAGGTTAATTAGACCAAGTCCTTGCTATCAGCTCTTCATATAGGATGTTGCACAATTTCATGATGGAGAGCTGTCGTGTCTGTGTGGCCTTCCTCATATCTGTGGGCAAGAACCTGAGTGTGGCTCAGAGTCCCTTCCATTGGTGTTCTAGGGACCCCATCCACTCCTGGATCCGATGGATGCAGAGTGCTCAGGCTGCTGGCCATTTTATGAAGCACACTAAATTTCAGCAACCATTAAAATGGGGAAGAAAACCACAGGTTAGAACTGATGCAGGCTTCTACTCCCTTGATGATAGGAACATTCTACTCTAACGGCATCCAGTAGTTCAGAACCGCAGGTCCAGAGATTCCAGTAATAGACAGAGCCCAGTCCGTGTTCTTCATTCTTCAGTCATCTACCAGCTATTCTACGGAGGACAAATTCCCTGGTGCCTCCACAGCTCATCTGGAAAAATCTATATTAGAAGATTATAAATTGGATATTACAGATAAAAATATACTCCCCAGCCCAAGTCAATGCACAAAAATA
This sequence comes from Mus pahari, assembly GCF_900095145.1. Lineage (NCBI taxonomy): Eukaryota > Metazoa > Chordata > Mammalia > Rodentia > Muridae > Mus > Mus pahari. The sequence goes on along the minus strand of NC_034599.1, from coordinate 109,872,306 downwards.
TTCTCTGCACATGAATATTTTAGGAGTGGTGTGTAGACTGTTAATGTTGATAAAGTTGTTATATCTTATTACTGAATTGGTTCAATACAAGAGATCATAGATGCATTCAGATACCTCAGTTTTTAAAATAGACTTCATCTACAAGGGACCCATCCCAGCATAGCCATTTTGAGCTGTTTTTCCCTCCTCTCATCGTTGCCAGTGTGAATCTGGACTTCCTTTCTCCCTATGTGTGTTTTAAGACCCTGCACATGGACTGTATCTACAGCTACTGACGACCTGGTTTTCGTTTCTTCTGGCACACTCCTTTTCGCTCCAAATTTGAAGCAAATGTTAATGCAGAAAATATACCACAGCTTAAAATACGGTTACTCTGCCAAGATGGCTGTCTCGGTGTCCCGTGTAAGCAACAGTGACCTCTGCCACAGAGCTGGATAATTAAAACCAGAGGATTAGCATCCTAATACCTGGTGTTAATTCCCCATTCAATTTACAGCAGGTCACAGGAAATCAGGTTCTCAGTGTCTGAAACAGAAGGAAGCAGGAGCCAGAGCTGGAGTGAGTGACCGCCAAGATCAGGCTCCTGCTGGGAGAGGACTGATGGGTCAGCATTGGCTGCTCCTGTGTTTGGTTGTCCTGTTGTTTTCCTGTTGCTCTTATTTCTTCTTAACTAGTCCTGCATAATCAATTGGTTTTGTTTTGTTTTGTTTTGTTTTGTTTTGTTTTTAAGTGTATCATTGCTAATAGCAAGAAATGGGTTCTCTAGTCTCCTTAAAAAGACAAATTTGTTGTTATTTAGCTAATTATTGTGTATGTTTGTGTGCAACGACATGTGGGAGGTCAGAGGACACCTTGCAAGAGTTGGTTCTTTCCTTCTAACTTGAAAATTATGTCATCTTGTTCCAGTGTTTGGCTCAGGGTTTGAACTTGGGTCCTCTGGCCTGGCAACAAGCCGCTTACCCAGCGAGCCATCTGTCTCTCAGCAGTCCCTTTCTTTCCCAGAGTGTAGCAAGAGACTCCACACAGCTTCTCTCTCATGTTTTGCCACCTCACAGGTGTCTGTTCAGCTAGAACAACTTAGAGAAATGGACACCATCTCTGCTCACCCCTGTGGCTTCTGGGTATTATTGTTCTAGTACCAGGCAGTGGCCAGGCTGAGAACCAACTTAGCATCTGCTCCCCCTCGTGTCTGTTCAGAGCCTATCATGAAGAGCTAAGTCCATGTGGGCTTAACTGACATGAAAGTCTGTCAGAATGCATAGCCCCTGAGAAAGGGAGTTAGATATTTAAAGGAGATTCTCAATAGAGTCAAGAACTATGAATCACTAACAGAATTGTAATTGGAAACATGAGTTACAAAGGCCTGAGTCCAGGTCTCCAAATCTATAGCGGTAGACATGTATGCGCACACACACACACACACACACACACACACACACACACTAATAATAATAATAATAATTAATAATAATTTTATTGTTAAAAGTAAAACTTTTTTGAAAAGGAAAAGAACATACAAGCCTTCATCCCAGGTTCTTGGTGATTTTGAGCCCAAGCAATTTTTTTTTTAAATTTTTTTATTAGATTGTTTTATTTATTTACATTCCAAATGTTGCCCTCTTCCCAGTCTACCCTCCCAGAGTTCTTTACCTCCTCCCTCCCATCCTTTGCCTCTGAGAGGGTGCTTTCCCACGCTCCCACCCATCCCCTACCACCTCACCCCAGCGACCCCTATGGAAGAGTTAGGGGAAGGCTTGAAGGAGCTAAAGGGGATGGAAACCCCATAGGAAGAACAACAGTGTCAACTAACCGGACCCCTCAGGGCTTCCAGAGACTAAGCCACCATCCAAAGAGCATACATGGCTGGACCATGGTCCTGCACACATCTGAAGTAGAGGAGTGCCCTGCCAAGCATGGTTTAAAACACTGAAGACCAAAAGAGCTTTGTGTAGGTAACAGAAAAGGTCTACCTTGATAAAACCAGCCATGATTAATTTCAGACAAGCTTATCAATAAATGTACTGAGTGTGATTCTGAGTAGCAAAGAAACTGGGAGACTTTCTTGTGTCCAAAACCATCAGTCTCTTCTTCCAGAACCTGCTTATCACTTCTAACTGGCTAGCAGAAACTCTTGCTTTAATTCTGATTCTAAACCTGGTATCTCCCAGTATTCTTTAAAGGGTAGTTAAGCTGGTATCAATGACATAGGTGAAGAATTTAGGACTTTGGGTGACCCCTGTCTCTGTTCGTGGTATCATGCCCTTTACGATAATCAACAAGGCTGGCTTCCTGTAACATAAGTGTGTAGGAGTTTTAGCATTTGGAGAGTATAGCTGAAGTTGGCAAAGCTCCCTACTGTCCCTGGAATCCTGAGGGGTTCTCATGTCGATCTGGGACTCTCCCATCCAGGAGTCCTGGCTTTGAGGATGGAAAGGATTTCTGGCTAACCCAGTTATGAGGCAGAGCTGGGCATTTTATGGAGTACATTTTATTAGTCTTCAGCAAAAGATTTCAGAATAAAAGCCACTCAGAAGAAAGTATGGCAGGAGTGGAAAAACACCCTGACCATCCCAGGGTCAGTGCGATGCTTCACAGGTAATGGACCCTGATACCAAGTGATGACCTGGCCATCCCATGTGCTGGAAGGAATCAACTCCTCAAAGTTGTCTTCTGATTCCCCTTCCCAGTCCCATACTATCCATAGACAAAAAATAAATGCAATGTATTTTTTCATTTAAATAAGAAAATCAGACATACCTAATTGCTGTTGCAGGCTCCTCAAGGGAAAATCACTAAGCATGAAGGGTCTATCTGATCCCAGGGTTGTTCTTGTGGTGTGTGTGTGTGTGTGTGTGTGTGTGTGTGTGTGTGTGTGTGCACGAGTGTGCCAGAACATGCCCTGGAAGGATTACCACAGATAAGTTAGAATCTAGCCCACAGTGGTTTAGTATGATACTGTATCTTTACCATAAAGAAATTCAAGTTTGGTTTGAGGCTCTCCAGCCACATCAGGAGAAATCTATGAATGCATGTGAGGTCACATACCTTCAGACCCTGAGCCTGGGTCATTGCTAATTTGACATTAAATATGTATGCACATAAAAGGAGTATTTATTCTATGTAGGAGCCTTTATAGCAAATACTTGCCAGAATTGTGCTTGTTAGCTGGAGAGAGGCTTCAGGAAGACTGTGATATAGAACTCCCCTCTCCTCACGTCTGCTAGCCCCCTCCTCCCTGATTTTCTATCCTACCTGAAAAGTTCATCAAAGCAAGAACATTCCATTAATTCTACTTTTTTATGGCTTTCCCATTGTACTGTGATAAAGGGATGTATGATAACTCTCCCTGGTCCTGTTCTCATGTTAGGTCTCCAGATTTACACAAGTCGAAGACCATTATTTCATCTCTCACTGTTATTCCGTTTTTATTACTAGGGTTTGAGTCAGATAAATTATTATAAATTATAAATATTGACTGGCATGATCATTCTCTCCCAAAGGAAATTACAGGTTGAGATTTCTACGTAAGATCTCTATCCATTTCCATCAGTACCTAGGGAGAATTTTCTCAACTAGCTTCTGCATGTCTTTCTTTAGGAAGACATGTTGATGCACTGCACATGTCAAAGACCAGAGGACCATTAGGACAAAAGTTGACCCCTACCGACATAGTCACACGCGTCCTGTATCAACAGTGCCTGACAACTCCTTTCTAATGAGATTTTCTGCTGTGAATAGCCTAGTTCAAGCATGCTTCTCTCGTCTTTGTGGCTCAGTGTTTGTCTGTGTGAAAACCCGTTTTGTTCTGTTTGTGAAGTACCTTTCATTTGCTAATGATCTGTACAAATTAAACAGAAAAGGGGCGGAGAGGCAGGGTTAACTTTTTCAGAATGCCTTCGCTCTGAGTGAGTGGCAGGCAAGAAGCATTCAGCCAATGCCTTCTCCTGCTCTCCAAAAGACGTGCCAGAGACAAAGAAGCAGGGGAACAGCCACATGCATGCACATGTCACCCAGAAGCAGGGGAACAGCCACATGCATGCACATGCCACCCAGAAATGCAAACTGGTGGGAGAGGACATCTATTCACAGACTTCCTAAGCAAACTGAGAGCAATTAGGAGAGATGAGAAGGTTCTTTTCATCCATGCAGGTTGGTGCCTGCCTGGCACATTGCTCTGCAGAGTTCTAGCCAGGGCCTAGGCTGTGATGAGATTTTCCCCATTGTGATTCTCTATGAGTAAAAGACATTCCACATTGACCAGGTTGTGCATACATGCAGGCAGTGATGCACCTGGGAGCTCGCATGCTTGCCAGCTGAGCGTCAAGAATTCCTAATTCTTCAGAATGTGTTTTCTGTATTGCTGCTCCTCATTCCGTATCCAACTTGGTGGTAGGACGCTGTAAGGAAGATGGAAAAGGACTTAGGGTTTGCCAATGAATGCACGTACAATTACAGAACAGTGATTGGTTCTGTGCATGTACATACGTGTGTGTGCTTGTGTGTGTGGTGTGTATGTGTGTGTGTATGTGGTATGCTTGTGGTCCTGTGTGTGCTTTATGTGTGTATGTGTGTGTTTGTGTGTTCTTGTGTGTGCTTGTGTGTGTGTGTGATCCTGTATGTATGTATGTGTACTCGTGTATATGTGTGGATATATATGGTGTATGTGTGACATGTGTGTGTGTGTGTGTGTATGTGTGTATGGTGTGTTCGTGTGGTCCTTTGTGTAATCTTGTCTGTGCATGTGTGTATGTGTATGTGTGGTATGTGTGTGTATGTGTGTGTGGTGTGTATTTGTGTGTGGTGTGTATGTGTGTGTGTTCTTGTGTGTGCCCATTTATGTGCAGATCAGAGAAAGACTGAGACTCTTGTCCTTCAGGCACCACTCTCCTTGATTTTTTGAGACCCACACTCACACTGGTCTGAAATTCACGGCATAGGGGTAGCCTTAGGGACCACAGTGCCCAGCTTTTTTATATATGGATTTTGGAGACTGAACTCAGGTCCTCATGCTTGTGTGACAACGAATTTACTGGACCGAGCCACCTCCCCAGGCCTGATGTTTTAATTCAGTGTTCCGCTCAGAGCAGAAGTACTAACTATAGGTCACTGGGACATCTTAGGACTCGAGACTCCTCTTCCTCCCTTATTTGCATGTGGGGAGGATTTTGACGTTAATTATAAAGAGGATTTCATGGTAACCCAATGTTATAAATAACACTTTCCAATCCAGAGCCTGGAAAAATGACTAAAGAGACATTTGTGACCTTTAAAAAATAAAGCGATTTCTCTGAAATGAGCTCGCTCGTTAGGACCAGATGACACACACTGAACAGAGAAGGCGCCTCCGTGCTCTGTCCCTGCACAGCACTGACTTTAGGAGGGTTTTCTCTGCTCAGCACAGGGATGGGATCAGCAGACAGACCTCCCCTGCTCATCCCCTAACATTTCTCTGGTTCCTAGTGGAACATTGTCTTTCCCTTCAGGTAACTAACCAGCCCAGTCAGGGGTTTCATCTTTATTCTAACAAGGCTCACGATGTGCTGAAGCAGTTTCATAAAGGACTCCAGACAAACCTTAGTCTGCATTTGCATAAATCATAGCTGAGAATGTTCTAGAGAAGTCAGTACTGGGTTTCCAGCCCCGCCTCTCCTTACTTCCATTTGTATCCCCCAAGTTCGCAATGCCTATCTGCTCATAGCTACTTTAGCTCCCGCACATCTAAACTCACAAACTTTAGGGTCAGTGAGATGACTCAGTGGGTAAAGATGCTTGCCTCCAAGCCAGAGGACCAGAGTTCGATTCCTAGCAAGAGAGAACCCACTCTTTCAGGTTGTCCTCTGATTTCCACATGCATGCCATGCCATATGTCTGCCGTGCATATGCTTGCATGAGTGTGTGCACTCACCCACACCCTCCCCCCAATCCTCCACACACTGTTTTTTAAATGTGGGGAAAAAGAAAGCTGTATACGGATTTCTGAAATTAATAGCACTTCATGGTGGTGGAAATAGAAAAAAAAATTCTTCTTGAAAATTGCAATCAAATATGGAAATTTTACCTTCAGTCCATCTTCTACTTACTCAATCTATGGCTCACTTTCTTAAGAGAAAGCACTACCAGTAGAAAAGATTCATTGGACAGAAAAGCAATATCCTGTGAAAAAGAATTTGTTTTAGCCCTTTAGGTAATAGCATTAGTATATATGGATAGATTGTACTATAGTTCCTTCCATATAAACTATATGATTTATTAAAAAATTTTTAAAGATTTATTTTCATGTATGTGTTACTTCTTGTCTTTATGTGCACTATGTGTGTGTAGTGCATGTAACAACCAGAAGAGGGCATTGACTCCCTGGAGTTGCAGGTCGTTTGAGCCTTCTTCTGAGGGTGTTGGTAACTGAACTAAATCTTCTGCCATAGAGAGCAGTGCATGCTTCTAACCACTGAGCCATCTCTCCAGCCCCTGCCATACATTTTTTAAATTAAAAACTCCCAAGCAGCATTGGCCTCATGAGACCAAGAGGGCTATGGTTTTCCAAAGTAGTTCTGCATAATATAAAATTACTGCTCTGCTGTCCTGCATCTCAGAATCCAGAGCCAGAGTTGGTGCTAACGGCCCCTTCTCTAGCTATTTCTGTTCAATAATAACAACCATTAAAAGGCCTTTATTGGCCACTATCAATTACTTGGGGAAACGTCTAGTCTTGGCCAATGACAAGAACCTGGTTCTGCCTTATAAACTGTCTTGAGACAAAAACCTGGGCCCAGAGAAGGGGAAGGGAATTCTTGACTTGACTACATTCCTGGAAGGTGTGTGAGTAATGGGGGACTTGCACAGGTCCTCAAATCCCAGGCTTACTGTCATTGTACAAAAGCCCCAGCTTGCCATTCCTGCTGATTTCCTATGTGGACCAATATTGAATATACAGTTTCTGACTTCCATTTTATCTCCCGAATATTAACCATTCTGAATATGCAGATAATACCACAGCATAGTCTTATCTTATTCTAAAAGAGCCTTTGGCCAAATGGAGACAACTAACTTGTTAATATCTCACAAAGAAATCTCAGCCCCATGCAGTGCTTCATGCCTGTGATGCCAGGATTCAGGAGACTGAGGTAGGAGGGTTGTAAGCTTGAACTCAGCCTGGGCTACACAGTGAATTCTAGGTCAGGCTGTAATGCATATGTAGAGAGATGGTTAATTGGTGAGAGTGTGTACTGATCTTGTAGATCTGTGTTCAAGTCCCATCCTGGTCAGGGTGTTCATAACTATCTGTAGCTCCAGCTATCCAACTTCTATTGCTGAGGGTACCTGTCTGTACTCATGTAATGCTCACACACATATATATATATATATATATATATATATATATATATATATATATATATATATATACATATATATATTTCTACAAAGGAAAGGTAGAAGGGGAAGCAATTTCACAGAAATACCTTTAATACCTACTGTTCTGATTGTGGTCCCCAGCCAAAGGAAATGTTGATGTTACAAGAGTAACTAAGGATCTAATAAGAGTCTATTGGTTATACAGGGGCTCTAGCTCAGTGCCAGGCATTCTGTGACCTGAAGGAAGCAGAGCTGTGTGTTTGGCTCTGTGTTAAGGTGTGTGTTTACTCTCAGCATGTGGCTAGCATAGCTTTCATTTTGCTATTAGAATTACTTCAAGACCCAGACTGTCTCTTATGCAGATGCCGGTGTTAATGTGAACATGTTTCCATTTAGGAGACAGAGTGGGGGGCGCAAATTCACCTTATTCACATGCAGAATAAGGGATTCCGTGGACACCATGGGCTGCCATTTATTTCTGCATGTAGAAAGTCAGCTTGCTTATGCCACCAGGTGGTGCCTACCTGGGGATTTTCTTTTTCTCTTGGAAAGGAGAGTTGAAAAATCTCTCACAGAGAGAAGGTCTTTGCTTCCCTTCCTTGGGGTGACTCTGAGTCATTCCTATATTTCAGAGGTCCTCCATTGCTGACAGTGACAATTTCCTTATTGTTGGCCTTGCTTCTGATTTATTCAGATGATCCCATGTAAGAAATCCTTGCCTTAGCATCTGTTTCTGGGTGAAGCCCTGTCTAAGATACTATCATTTCCCAATGCCTCCTTGTGGTGACCTGGATAAAAATGTCCCCTGCCACCTCAGTTATTGAAACACTGGTCCCCAATTGGTGGCACTGTGTGGGGAGGTTGAAGGGGTGCAGCCTTCCTAGAGGTACATCGCAAGGGACTGACACTGAGTTTAAAAAGCCACTGCCCCTTGTAGTCCCTGCTCTTTTCTTCTTTCCCATCATGGTTCAAGACTTGAGCTCTCAACATCCCCTTCCTGCCTCCATGCCTCCAGTCCTCCATCACAGGGTCCTCATCCCTCGGGAACCATAAGCTCAAATAAACTTCTCTTCCTTAAGCTGCCTTTGGTCTGGCTGTCTTGTCACAGCCCCAGAACGGTAGCCAGTGCACAGTTACTCATTGATATTAGAGAAGCTCTTCCAGACATTCATGCCTCCCCCCTTCTGTGTGAAGTCAATTCAGCCATCTTCCTCCTGCTTCAAGCTCCTCTTTCTGTAAAATGTGAGATAACAGTTGTTCCCCCCTCAGCACCCCTACTCAGGGTTGGCTCATTACCACTGTCCTAAGCAGGATTCTGATTGCTAACTCTGTGCATTTCAGGGAGTTGTGTCTTGTTGTTCTCAGGATCCTCTCAGACAGTGTTTTTAACTACTGCCAGATAAAGCTTACCAGTCACCTACTGGTTCCATAACCCCAGCCTGAAAGACCTCCAGACCCTCATTCTTTTGATGATGCCACCCGATTCCCATCTTTAAGGATTTCCTACAGGCCCCTGATTTCCAGGAGTGAAATTTCCACCTCAGGCTTAGCTCTCAAATTCTAAACTCCCTATACAGACAACAGCCAATGGTGACCTTGAACAGCCAATGGTGACCTTGAACTTCTGATCCTCCCGGCTCTGAATTACTAGGATTAAAGGTCCGAACCATTATTCCCACATTGGAAGATAGAAACCAGGACTCTGTGAATTCTAGGCAAGTGTTTTACCAAATGATCTAGGTGTGTATGAGGGAGTGGGCAAAGAATAAGCTGTTCTACTCAGATACTCTGTTCATGTCTTTGGAGACAAGGCCTTTCATTGGCCTAGAGCTGACTAACTCTGAATGGCTGGCCAGCAAGCTCCATCCACCCTCCTGTCCATGCCTCCCTAACAACGGGCTTATAAGTATGCACCATACAAGTGGCATTTTCGTGGGTTCTGGGGATCGAACTCAGGGCTTCATGCGTACAAGGAAGGCACTTCACCCACTGAGCCATTCCCACCCTTAATAGCAATGCTCTTACAATATTCTGTGCTATTTGCCCATGACTCCTTTCCTGTCATCTTAACCAACCACTGTGTTCAATGCTTAGATTTGTCATTTGCTATGTCAGTCATGTTCCTGACATCAGAGATTCATCTGCTTCCTATAGCTTCAAGTGTGAGTTCTAGGAGCCTTTGAAATATGGTTGCTTTTTATTATCTTTTACTATATAGCTTACTATAAAGGGCTCTTTATAATAGCAAATTTCAGGGGTTTTGGCTTGTTTGTTTTTGTTTTTTAGGTTTTGCTTTGTTTTGTTTTGTTTTGTTTTGTTTTGTTTTTCAGGACAGGGTTTTTTCATAGCCCTGGCTGTTCTGGAACTTCCTTTATAGACCAGGCTGGCCTTGAAATCAGAGATCTGACTTCCTCTGTTTCCTGAGTACTGGTATTAAAAGCGTGTATCACCACAGCCTGAATGAATTTTTTCCCTTAAGTTTTATGTCTTGACTCTCCCCTCTGTGTGCCAATCAGAAAACAGAAAAGGACGGAAGGAAGGAAGGAAGGAAGGAAGGAAGGAAGGAAGGAAGGAAGGAAGGAAGGAAGGAAGGAAGGAAGGAAGGAAGGAAGGAAGGAAAAAGACAGGCAGGCAGTGATGATAGCTGAAAAACACATTTCCCTGTGGCTTAGTCCCTATTGGTGCAGCAAGGACAACTAGCTGCAAGAGATGCAAGGAAATAAATATGCAGAAGAGATGATCGTTGCCGTCCAGATAGTAACTCATGTTAGTGTTTAGTTATCACTTTCCTTTTGTCTGCTCACCTGGAAGAAAGATAGGATATTCACAGTATAGAAAAAAAATGTTTCATCCATAAAAGGTAAGCAGTAGTTACCCTGTAGCTTAGGCAGGACCTAGGTCCTGCCACATTGGAGCATTTTTAATAGGAAAAGCATTGCCATTCTGTCCTGCTTTTTATATTATTAGAGTAAGTTTTATTTATTGCTACTGGCTAAGGAAATGACCCAATGTGGCCTCGTAAGACAGAATTAATTTGCAGTGACTCCAGCTGAAAAGTTGGCCGCCTTTTAACTTAATAACTTGAGAGTTGTCAGTCTCCTTTGAAGTTAATGATAGTTGTAAAGTGCAAATAAACATTTTCCTAAAGGGACTCGAACACTGTAAGGCTAGTGAATGAATACCATTGCTAGAACTGTTCATGTGTGTTAGGAGACGGCGGTGAGTGGGATGGGATTTGAATTTCATTATGATTTCCTTGCTTCTTGTTTTGGCTTTTGGGCTAGAAACTGTCCAATCATTTTCCCCTCAGAAATAAAATTTAAAACACTTAATAGGCTTTTAGAAGCAGGCTGCATATTAGAAGCAAAGCTCTTTTGTCTGAAGGGCAGTGTTAGAAATACTTGGGATATAAGCACCACCTCTGGGATCCTTGTATTCCCACAGCAGGACATCACACAGCCAATGAAAACTCAGTTACATACCCTGGCCTTTCTGCCATGGGGTGTGATGCAGATATAGGAAAGGAAGATATAGGAAACTCTGTCTTAAGTGTGTTTTGTTTTCTTTAATGGATGATCTGACTGAAAAGAAAGAAGAGAGAGAAAAATAAAGCAGTGGAAAAAGAGTTGCTTCACGACAGAAGGAGCGGCCCTGCTCTTCTCCTGGGTTATGCAAACTGGGTCATTTCCAGGCAGCAGAGGGTCCGGTTGCTAACTTGTTCTCAGGTGGCTGAGAGGCTCCTAACAAGGCTGCTGCACTGGGCCAAGCCTGTGCTTTGTCTACAAGGATGTCTTCTCTCTCTGAGTTTGCTTCAGCAGGAAACAATACTAAGGAATCTCTCTCTCTCTCTCTCTCTCTCTCTCTCTCTCTCTCTCTCTCTCTCTCTCTCTCTCTCTCTCTCTTTCTCTCTCCTCTCATTCACTTGTGGGTTTATTTCTCCTTAATGTACTAGTCAGAAGAGATGGCAGCTTGATATCCCCAGGGTCTGTGTTTCCTGTTGGTGCCTGTGCAGATGAGGCGGCAGGAGGGAGCCTGTGCTTTTGGCTGGCTGGGTTTCCTCTCCAGGGGCAGAGAAATCTCCTGAAAGCCTGCAGGGTGTGCTCTGCCCACCCACCAACACCCCCATCCTGGAGTGTTCCATTCCCTTTCATCTGAATGCCTCGGAAACATTTGAAGTCTGCAGAGATCTCCAAAGAAGGGACGGCCTAGGGAAATCCAACAGTCTCTCCTCTAGCATTGCACCCTTGATGAAACTTGGCAGCAGGCACCTAATGATTCAGATGGAATTAAAGGACTCTGCCTCATCATTCCCTTTTCAAAAAGCAAGCTTTTCAGAACTCCAATACCCCTTGAAACTTAGTGGGGTTTTTTAAAAGTGTTTTAAAATACCCCCTTCCCCAAGAGAGGCAATCTTTTAAAAAGCTTATATTTTATGATTTCCCTGCCTTGAAGACAGTAGCCTGCATGAGGCACAGGTTTTTAGGTGCATTTGTTCATATGTCTGCATGCTTTGCTGTACTGCAGATTTTGGCAGCTGCTGGGTAAGGAGTTCTCACGGCCTGTGTCCTTGTCTTTGTGAAGAAAAGAATTCAGTCAAGAGACAAAGACAGTTTAAGCAGGAGTTTATTTGGCAAAGTAAACACTCAGAAGAAAGATTGGAGTGGGCTCTGCGGAAGAAGGGGTTAGCAGTATAGTGTGGGCAGAGTTATGGATTTATAAACACATTTTTAGTGGGTGGTATATTGATGGGATGAAGAGAGCCTTTCCCTCCTTGATCAGGGTGATCCCTCCAAATTCTCATGAACTGTCAAAACCACAATACAAATGATAATGATGGTGAAGTCTTGAGAAGAGGTACACCTTTTGTGAAGGCACTGGGGAAATCCCAAGATGCATAGTTTGTTTTCTTAGCCAGCAACAACTTATTGTGAGCTTCAAGGACATTTAACACAGAGTGTCATTCCCCTATCAGGAGACACAGCTATGAAATAGAGATGTGGTTTCCTTTTGTTGTCTCCTGTCTAACTCCTGTATAAGCTGGGCAAACACACTGCCACCGAGCTACATCCCCAGTTCCCAATCTATAGGTTTTTTTTTTTTTTTTTAAGAAAAGATTTATTCATATAGTTTTTTGGTGTATGTTGTGCATGTGTCTGCACGGGTACAAGTGTATCATGTGCATTCAGTATACACAGAGGCCAGGAGAGAATGTCATATCTCCTGGAACTGGAGTTACAGATAGTTCTGAGCTGCCATGCGGGTGCTGAGAATCAAACCCTGGTCCTCTGCAAGGGCACCAATTGCTCTGAACTTCTGAGCCATTTCTCCAGTCTCTTTCCGACCCTTTAACACGTATCTCAAGCTCTTCCAGAGAAAGATCCAAGAAGCAGTCCCCCTGTAGAACAGGCAGCATGACAGATTGGAGACTAAACACTCTACATTCAGTATTATCTCCCCAAGTCCCTCGTTCCCTCATTATGGGATATTTACTATCAGACTGAATTTATAAAGAATTTAGTACCCATAATAGCATGGGCATTGGAATAGACTATCTCTCTTCATAAAGTGAGGGAAATAGCTTAAAGGGCAATAAAGAAGGTTGCCTAGAAACACTTAGTCCTGGAAGCTTTAAAAACAGCCTGGGATGCAGATGGTATTTAGATCTCCTCTTCCTTGTCTTTGTCACTGGGGAAAGAGACAAAAAAAAAAAATCTTTTTGAGACCATTTATCCTTTTTGGACAAATAATGGTTTTTGAAAGTGTATTTCTTCTTATGTGTATGTATGTGTGTATGCATGTGCACATGTATTATGTGGGGGTATGTGTGCATGTGTACATGTATTATGTATGTGTGCATGTTCACATGTATTATGTAAGTGTGTGCATGTGCACATGTGTTATGTGGGGATATGTGTACATGTGTACATGTATCATGTGTGTGTGCATGTGCACATGTATTATGTATGTGTGTGCATGTGCACATGTATTATGTAGGGGTATGTGTGCATGTGTACATATATTATGTGTTGTGCATGTGCACGTGTATTATGTGTGTGGGGGTATGTGTGCATGTGCACATGTGTGCATGTGTGTTGGAGGGCAGAAGGTAACCGTGGATACCTTTTCTCAGGCATCATTACTTGTTTCCAACGCAGGATTTCTCAATGTCCTAGACCTTGTCCCATAGATCATGCTTGGTCATCATAGAGCCCCAGGATTTGCCTTTTTCTGCCTTCCCAGTACTAGACTCATAAGAATATGCTTGGGTATTTTTCACATGAGTTCTGGCAATTGACCAGGTCTTTGTGCACTATAACAGCTAAGTCATCTAGCACTTAAAAATAACTGTATTCTAGCCTAACACAGGGCAAAGGGCACGGAAGTGTGGGAAACAACTTGGCAATTGCACAAGAACATATAGCCACACACTCCCACTTCTGCCAAACAGAAAAATTGTGGAGACTTAAACACAAATTCAGTATGACTGAGAAAGAAAAAAAAACCCTGATAGAAATTCATTCCAGTAATTTCCTTGCATGTCATAGCTGTCTCTGAATGCATGCCAGGACAGGATAATGAGGCATATGATACTTCTGAGAAAAGACAAGCATTAAAATTAAACCCGAGTCAACAATAGATTATGAACCTAACATTACTAGCAGATAGGTACGTATCTATCATTAGCCTACTAAGGCTGTAACTCAGAATTTCAAGGTTCCGATATTATCCTAAGAATTGCATTTTAATCTCCCAGGATGGTGTGGCCTTCAAGCCTTTCCCTTCACAGTTACAATGTTGCAGATGACTTCTGAGTCACCATCTTCAGCTATCAGCACATCTCCAGAGTTGTTGATGGGTGTCTCCTGGTCACTACTGGGAGGATAATTCCAAAGTCTTGCCTCATCCTGGAAGTAGGGAAGAAGATAGCCTCAACACTGACGTATTCAGTTCCCCTTCAAAGCGATGATCTGTGAGGCATTTTGACATCTGCAAAAATCTGCAAAGAAAAGACAAGCCAACAGGCTTCGGGAAGTCTCTTGCATCGTCAGAGTTGCTCCTTCAATTGAAGTACAATGGGAAGATGGGAATAATGTTATTATGCAGGCATTGCCAAGTCTGAGCAATCTTAAGCTGAATGTGTGTGTGTGTGTGTGTGTGTGTGTGTGTGTGTGTGTGTGTGTGATGCATATTAATTTAAATGTTTTATACATCTGGCTTTCAGATTTCTGAATGTGCTGAAAACATTTGTCAGAACAATCTCATCCACAAAGGGGAAAATGTTTTCCTGTCCTGTAGTGTGAGGTCCTACAGATGTGTGCTTTTCCCAGCCCAGTGACAAGGTCACAGACGTGGTCAGAAGGGCCCTGAAAGGAGCCTCGGACATTGCTTCATGGTGAAACGTGGCTGGATTCCTGAATGATTTAGTGGGTTTCAGCACAAAATGCCCCCAGAATCTAGTTGAATGTCTCAGTTTCTGGAAGGTTGGAGATGTCCTTTGCATCTAAGGGAAAACCTGTGGGCTTGCTCTAGAGAGACCATTCGTAAGCACTTCTTACAGACATGAGGATTCTTTGGCACTATCCCAGACATAGAAATGAACATGGTGAAAGTTTTAGAAATGATGTGTATTTTAGAAACACTTCAGTGTTTCTTGTTCTCCAGACGTGGGGACACTTTGCCGCATGATTTTGGATCTTCTTTGTCAGTTGAGTTTGTTTCCCATAGAATTAGCACTAGGATGGACAAATGTTTACAGTGAAATACCTGGTGACACATGAAAACAAATCAGACAGCCCAGATTTAACTCTGTTCCGTTGAGTTTATTTTTTTTTTAAATTTGTTTACTATTTTTTGTTTAATGTGTATGGGTGGTTTGCCTGAATGCATGTCTGTGTATCATGCATGTGCATTGCCTGTGGATGCCAGAAGACATCAGACCATGTGGAACTGGCAAGGGTCATAAGCCGCCATGTGCTTGCTAGGATGGAATACTGGCCTTTTGAAAGAACAGTCAGTGCTAAACTGCTGAGCCATCTCTCTAGCCCTTTATTCCGCCAACTTCAAAAAATCCCGTTTCCTTTCCTTTTCCTCCTCTGTATGACGTGAACATTTGAGCTGGTTAAAGACATTTCATTACTTATTTTTCCTCCTTTTCATGGCTGGAAGGTTGATCTCAGGGCTTCACCCATGATCAAGCAGGCTCACTGTGCACTGAGCTGCACTCGAGTCCCTTACTGCTTCTCCAGTGGACGAGCGTTCTGAGGTAGCGTCTGTTGAGCTCAAGGCAGGCACTTTGCCCAGGGGAGGGATGAACCAGCCAGGACCCTTTAGACATCTGTGGCATCCCTGGAACTGCAGAAGCAATGAGTCCTAAATTTTAGAAGCCACAAATCCCTCTGTAGAGTCACCTTCCCAGGAGAGGGAGAACTGCAAAGAAAATGTTTGACAGATGCAGGTCTCACCCTCTAGAACTGACATTTCTTGAAAAATCTTCTGAAGCTTTAAAGAGCCTCTGCTCGCACCTGTTCAGAGCAATAACCGCCTTCGTTTCTTGAGCTTGCAGTCAGCGACAGGCTCTCTGCCCGTACCTCCTGGCACTCCTGTGATCAGAAACCATGTAGCTTTGTATACCCGCCACTGAGGTGACTGCTCATCCTGTGTGATGATAAATGGAGGGAAGCCTTACACTGGAAAGCTTTATCTACCTGCCTCTCTGTCTGTCTCTGTCTCTCTGTCTCTCTCTGTTTCTGTCTCTCTCTGTTTCTGTCTCTCTCTGTCTCTCTCTGCCTCTCTCTGTATCTCTCTGTCTCTCTGTCTCTGTCTCTGTCTCTGTCTCTGTCTCTGTCTCTGTCTCTCTCTCTCTCTCTCTCTCTCTCTCTCTCTCTCTCTCCTCATGGCGCACACTTGCAGGCAAAGGCAGAGGTAGATGTTAGGTGGTGCTCTCTACCTTGTTTTTTGAGGCAGGATCTTTTTCTGAACCCAGAGCTTGAGATTTCAGTGAGACTAGCTGGCCAGTGAGTCCTGGACATGCTCCTGCCTCGGCCTGTGCAGTGCTAGGACTGCACGGTTGCATAGCCATGTAAAGTTTTGACTGAGTATGTGGTGGTATGAAAGCCTTGTCCTTATGAAGGTGTGGTAGTTACCGACTGTGCCACTTCCCACCCCACAAAACTCTATTTTTGAAGATGTAGCCTAAAAGTGAATATATTTACACACACACACACACACACACACACACACACACACACACACGTATGCACACAGATATACCTTCATAACTCTCTATCCTCTATTTTCTCCCTCTCTCTCTCTCATCTCCCATGGTCCCCTTTATGTCTCTAGGCAGTTTAACCTCTGCCTTTATGACATCTATTATGTAGTAACCATAAATGAAAAAAAATCCTGTATTTGTTTCTCTTCTTTGAGGAGCTTTAAAAAGATTTACTAACTTTTATCTTATTTGTGTGATGTTTTGTACCATGTGCATGCGGTACCCACAGAGGCCAGAAGGGGGCCTCGGATCCCCAGAACTAGATTTACAGACTGTGGTGAGCTGCCCTGTGGGTTATTTGCCGGAAACTAAATCTGGACCTTCCACAAGAACGACAAGCATTTTTAGTCACTGCGCCGTCCCTCCATCCCTGGTATTGTCTTTCTGTCATTGGCCTAATTGCTTCAATGTGATTCTCTGCGGTCTTATTCACTCCTTCTACAAACCACACAACTTTGTTCTTCCGCATAGGCAAAGCAAATTCCACTCTGTGTGTGTGTGTGTGTGTGTGTGTGTGTGTGTGTAAGTCCTCCTATTGCTTTCCACTGATGCTGACACCATGATCCGTTTCATAGGCAAACAACCTTCTCATCTCTAGCACAAATAGAAAATCGGGACCATTTACCACATACAAATAAAATGATGTATCCTGGAAGCCTCCGGGCCCTCTACCCCACCTCAGTCGCCATCTCCTGCAGAGTTGAGATCCCACCTCTAAGAGGTGGAGAGGAGCTGGACCGCTTTCGAGCAACAGTGTAGTCAAGAAAGAATCAGACCGTAAGAACTATGGATAACATCCTTCAGCCAAAGGTCCCAATGCACTCACAAGTGTAAAACCTATTTAAAACATTATAAGGATTAAAACAAAAAATGTACTTGTTTATTTTTGTGACTGGACTACCCAGTTCCTTAGGTTGAACTTTGTAGATGACATCATGTCACAATGTCACAAGGTAGGACAACCACAGGACCTATGGGCTCTGTCTGATGCTTTCGATTTGCTCTCTCTTGGGTGGTTCATGGGAGGGCAGTGGGGGGCGGTATTTTCTACTGTGCAAAGGGAGTGTGTCTTTGTTCCGGAAGAGAACGAGGCCAAGAGATCCAGCCAGCGTCAGGAGAAGGACCTCCCTGTGTGGGACTGAACTTCGTTTTTGCAGTAAATGGTTGGAGGCCCATGACTTTCAAGCAGAGTCTCTGCCGTGCCTTCACGCTCTGGGGGATTCAGGTGCTGGTCCACCTGGGGATAGATGGAGAGAGGTTGAGAGACCCTCCAGTGTCTCACACGCTGAGCCCATTAATTAGCACAGGCTTCATCTGACGTCATTTCTTACCCAGATACAATGGCGATTTGAGTACACCTCAGTCCACTGAATGTTGTCAATGTTTTATTAAGAAGCGGTTTTGAGCCTTTGAACACCGATTCCTCCCACCCCCACCACCCCAACACACACACACACACACACACACACACACACACACACACACCTCCCCACAGTGCCACTGTGTGTCTGCTCTTGTGGGGCTTGACAGTTATCTGAGCAGAAGCAGGCAGATTTAACCTGACAGCCACAGATGGGCCAGGGTGCCACCAATCTAATTAGCCAGTAATCTAGTCAGAAAGGGAGTGATTCTAGACCTTTCTGAGGCTGCTAATCACATTCCATGTGCATTAGCAACAACACAGGCAGAGCTCTTAGGAACAAGGCTTTAGCCTGCATGGAAGTCTCCAACTTTGCCTAGGGGTTTCTCCAAAGGGGATACTCAGGGTTGGTTGTCTTGTATATTTCTTCATTCACTGATGAGGGTGTGGCAGTTCAAGTTCATGTTTGAAGCGGGACAGACTTCTGCCTTCTGACAAGGTCCATTTGAGGAGGAATGGTGAACCAAGGAACCTGGTTTTCCATCATCCTCTGCATTCTAGAGCAACCTAAAGGAAAGAAAAATGAGGAAATTACATTCCACGAGGAACATACTTTATGGGTTCTCTTTCTAGATCGTTCCCCATGTGCATGGAGGAACGGGGAGAGAGGTTTACTAGAGAACAAGAGACAAGAGAGTCTGTGGGTGATTAGTTTCTTAGTGTCTCTGGATATGAAAACATAGGCCATGCCTTTCTGTTACGTTTCTGAGATGGCAATTTTAATATGGAATATGAGAGTCCAGAGGGTGGGGGAGAGAACTGAGAGACTAGCATAGCTAGTTAAGATCCTACCATCTTCTTTCTGTAGAAACCTCCATTTATGACAATTTCATATTTCTTCTTTAAATAAAAGGATGTTTTGTGAATTCATTGTCACAACATGTCATGTCAGACATGCTAAAATTTTGGTCCTCTGAAGGGTGGTCACATCAACAGCCTCCCTGTTTCAACCTCTGTTTTGAACCCTTCTCCAATCTTACATATTCCCTTCTTGGTCAGCCTGAATCTTAGCCTTGGGCCTTAACAGTAGAGAATTTCACTCATAAACAGGTTTGTAACAGCAGTTGAACCCAAAGTTATCCTTGATAAATGGACTTCCCGAAGAGTCATCAGAAATCACGATGTAAATTCTGCAAATGACAGCCGTGGGGAATGCTGTATTAACCTTTTTATTGTAATTTTGGACAATTTTCAATCACAATTTATATCTTACTAGTTGATTTATTGTTAGACTGGGTCGTGTATGTGGCCCAGGCTATGCCGAGTTCACTATGTAGCTCAGGCTGCCACCAAACCCTTGGCTATCCTCCTGCCTTACCTGCTGAGAATGGTATGTTAAAGCATGCACCATCAGACTCAACATCAGCTGAAAATGTGTATGAGCTTAAAACTGCTTCTGCTTCTGTAATAAGGGCTGCTGCAGCCCTGTGGACTATACTGCAGGACTGTGTCTGTATGCACTTACAGTGACTATTGTTGAATCACAAACATATCTGCACCAGGAGTTGCAAAAAAAAAAAAAAAAAAAGTGAGGACAGAAGCTGATGACTCAGATGGCCAAGGTTAGGGAGACGAGGTCACTTAGGGCACTCTGAGGCACTGCTATCAATATTTTCATTAGCCTGAATGTGTGCCTCTCTACCAGGGTCACTGAACACTTCACTGAGTAGGAATGATATCTGAAGGCTGGAGAGATGGCTGAGTCAGTAAAGCCATACCAGCCTGGGGATATGAGTTTGCTCCTCTGAACCCACATAAGAAGTATGGGTTTGGTTGTATGTGTTCACAGCCTCTGCAACACTGGGGAGGTACAGAGAGATCCCTGGGACTTAATAGCTAGTTAGTCTAGCCTGAGACTCTTCCTCAAAACAAAGTAAGCTACCAGAACCAAAGACACCCTGGACAACCTCCAGGGATGACCCCTGAGATTGACCTATGACCTCCAGATGCACGTGCACCCTCCCCGGAACAAAAATCCTATGTGAGCATGCCAGTCCTGAATTACTGTCTACAAAACATTTCCATCGAAGAATGTGACTCCTCATAGGAAATTAATGCCATGTTAGCTAATCCCCACAGAAATGGTGCTTAACCATGCATAGCTCAGATCTTACAGAGTCAAA
Organism: Mus pahari; assembly: GCF_900095145.1. NCBI lineage: Eukaryota > Metazoa > Chordata > Mammalia > Rodentia > Muridae > Mus > Mus pahari. Next base: position 109,852,142 of record NC_034599.1, on the reverse strand, counting down.
AAGGGAATGAAAAAGTCTCCTATGCCCATGACTTGTAATGATTCCAGATCTCCTAATATAACAAATAAAAGGAACGTCAGTGCTTACATTTCTCAATGCAGGGTCTCAATGGAAGTTCAAGTAACTCAGGAGGGGGGTGGGGGACACAAAGGCAGCTGCTTATGGGTGGGGCCCTCCTAAGGATTTCCAGATGTGGCTTTCTTCTCTTTGGGGCTTTAAACCTCCAGCCTTGAGTTACTCGCTTGATTAGGATCAGCAAATCAGGACATGTGGGTAATTCCACCAGACATTCAAATTAATATCTGTTGAATGAGTCGAGCCTTCAAGAACTTCAGCTTTCTGCTTTATTCATTCTTTGCCAATGTGTCTGGGACTGTCCAAGAATGTCCCAGGACAGAAAGATCTTTGTATGAGGAACAAGAATGAATTCTGAGGCTGTCATACATGAATAAGCAGCCTATCGTTGAACAAACTTTTTTATATGGGAAGTACTGTCAACTTTGAACTTAGTTAAACTGTAATAAGGTAATGATGTCAAGTTTTGAGCTGATGATTTAAAAAAAAAAAAAAACAACCCTCTCATTTTGATTTTAATACTATTTATTCCTGGTATCTCTAATGATTTCTTCCTTTCTTTTTAGAAAGTTCTTTGTGGGTGACTTACTTAGGTTTAAAATCAGTCTATTCTAGGTGTCTGAATGCTCTGTGGTAGGCACCTAGAAACTTTTTGAGCTGGAGAGATGGCTCAGCGGTTGAAAGCGCTGACTGCTCTACGGAGGAACTGACTTTGGTTCTACATCTGGCAGTTTGTAGCTCCACCTCCGAGGTCTCTGACCCCGTCTCATAGACTCTGCTACTATCATGTTCATGTGAACAGACCCGTAGAGAGACACACACCAACACGTAATTTAAAATAATATTTTTTTTAAAAAAAAAAAAACAAGATTTTCCAAAAAGAAATTTCCATGGGGCTATTGGCGTTTTGGAATGCAGAGGATGTGTCTCACACATGGCGTTGCTTGGAGCCTCTGATTAGCTCATATTCTCCCTTCTGGCTTTTGGGGCACCAGTTCTCACTGTGTAGCCCAGGATGGCCTGGAATTCTGCAGATGATCCTTCTGCCTCAGTCTCCTGGGGTCACAGGGTCACAGGCACCCGCCACCACACGCAGGTATCGTTCCCTGTAGACTTCTTGGTTTGAGTGATCCCAGATCCATACAACCCTGTACATTTCTATTGTATGCGACTCTCGGTCATGGTCCACATTTGGGGATCCCTGCAGAGTTCTCTGACTGTTTAGGTAGCCGTAGTAGTCACAGCTTGGCATTTCATAGGGGTACAGTAAAACCCCGCTTCCCGTCCTAATGCTCCCCTTGTTAGATCTCAAACCCAAGAGGAGTCTCAGTCCCTGTGGCTGCTCCCAGTGTTCCTTCTCCCTATTATAACTCAGCCATTTCCCCTACATCTGTCTCTTTGCCTCTTGGCCCAGGAAGCCTGTATTGGTCAGGGATGCCTCTGTGGCTCCCCTCCCCATCTCTCCCCTCATGGCCCCGTTCACTCCCCATCTCTCCCCTCACGCCTCGTTCACTGCCCATCTCTCCCCTCACGGGCCCGTTCACTGCTGCCCGCCTGCCCTCTTCCTGCTGCCTGCTTTCTTCCTTGTGTCTACAATACCCCACCCACCCATACTGTAGGAACAGTCAGGGTTTTTTTCTTCTTCTTTTCCTTCATTTTTACATTCACCTACCAACTCCTGTCATCCAATCAGAGTAAATACTTAACCATATGCCTATGGGTGTTGAAATTTAAATTGATTTCCTTAAGTTAAACGAATCTTTCATTTCCTCTCACAGTTACACAAATCACAGTTGAGGTGGCCAGTAGACCATCCTGCCTGGCTACAGGCAGGATGGATGGATGGTTGGGATGCAGAATCTCTTTGATCCTGGTGGAACATACTCCTGGCTCGCCCATCCCATTTGCTGATGAGGGCCTCTGCATTGATGTAGAGGCAGAGAGCAGTTGCAACCACACAGTCGTAGGTTCAATATCACAAGCAAGGAAGTCAATAACGGTGGCTGAGAGTCTCAGGAGGTGCACATGTGTAATTACACCTCATTGGGAATTTCTGTAGCTGTTAAGTGAAATCATTTCAATATTGGTTTTATTAACGCTTTAAAAGGAACAGAGCAAATAGTGACTTGACAGTTTGGACTTTTTATTTCGCTGAAGTTAACATGCCATGTAATGACTTTTGCAAACAGCTCCACCTTTAAATACTGCCTAAGTTTCTGACCATGTGTGTGTCTCTCTCTGTGTGTGTATCTCTCTCTCTCTCTCTCTCTCTCTCTCTCTCTCTCTGTGTGTGTGTGTGTGTGTGTGTGTGTGTGTGTGTGCGCGCGCCCGTGCATGCGTTCGTGTGTTGTCTGTCTGTCTGTCTGTCTGTCTGTCTGTCTGTCTACATGCCTGAATGTACCTATGTGCCAGCCAGAGGCAGACGTTGGGTGGCTTTATTACTGTCCACACTAAGGCAGGCCTGTCACTTGAAGCCGGAGCTCACTGACTAAGCTAGGCTAGCTGAGCCACTTCCCTTTGAAGTTCCTTGTCTTCATGTCCTAACCACTGGGATGAAAAGTCTGGCTTCTGGGCCATTTCTGTGGGTGCTTGGGATTTGAACCCTGGCCCTCACCCTTTAGCAGCAGACAGTTTACCCTCTGAGCTGCCTCCCCAGCTCCCCATCTCTTCTTCTTTCACTCCTGTCCTTTCTCTCCCCGTGAAATCATTTCTAGAGCATCCTTACTGGCCCCCAGCAAGAGCCCCTTTGCCCATCATCCCAGGGGTCCCCACTGTTCTGCTGTCTCTCTTTCCCTTTCTTTCTCCAGTCCCCATAATTCTAAGAATAAGTGTTAGAGGGAAGAAAGAGAAGAGAGCCCCCCCAAGCTTCCTGTGGAATCTCCTCACGTTTCGGGGTGAGTGGGAAGGCCTTTGGAGCAAGGGTGCTAACACACACTTACCTTCTACATGTGTGGGCACTGTAAGGTTACATACATGCATCCGGCTTTTCCTCGTCTCTGCTCCATGCTGGGGCCGGAAAGTCCTTGGGGACTGAGATGGATGGCTTTTTCAAAGACAGTGTTGTCACTCTCCAAGTGAGGAGATACTTGCTCTCTTTAAAAGATGGGACTCATCAAAATCTAAAAATGTGGGGGTTCCCCCCACCGCCAGAGTTTGCCCATGAGATAAGTACAGACAGAAGTCTTCATGTCCCGCAATCAGCTCCTAGATAGAGGGAGAAATTCAGTAATGACTGTACTAGGATAATTTGATACAAGAATCAATTGACAAAGGAGTTAAGGCGCTCTTTGTGTCTTTATTGGGATTTTAAGAGCTCATGTGATTTGAATTTCTTCTGCTTTTCCCAGCCTGTCTGCTCAGAACAGGAGGCAACCTATTTCAAATCCATGTTTAGAAACATGGTGTTGTCTTATCTGATCTCCACCTTGAGGAGCATCACATCTAACCAGCCCCTCCTCACTGTTCTTCCTGACACAAGCTGCACGCATGCCTTGACCACGGTTAAAAGGTACCTCTGCCCTTCAGCTCATCTGATAACTTAGACTCGCTCAGTTGTTCTGTTTGCAGTGAGGTACCACCACGCTGTGTCAGATAACCTTTGCTGTGTAACAAAGGATCCCAGGACCTTGTAACACTACACAGTGTTTATTATCATCTTGTGACTTCTGTGGATTCGGAAGCTTAATAGTGAATAGATCAGCTGTAACCCGTGGCTCTAGGTCACTCGCCATGTGGCTCTGGAGGGATGGTCCACAGTGAAAGACCTGCTTCTAATACCAGTCATCTGGGTGGAGCAGGACTCATTTTCCCATAGGACACTGGACTGAGGCTTCAGCTCATTATCACAGAGCTTCTCCTTAGAGCAGATTACTTCACCAGCATGAGCAAGAGTGAAGTCAGAGCATGCAAAGAAGATGGAAATCATGGTCTTTCATAACTTACTCTTGGCAGTCGTTCTGGTTTTGGTATCCTGATAGACGTTAGTTAAGAGGCAGCCCACATCCATCATGAGTGGGCTAGGCAATTGTGTGAATACAAGCAGTAAGGGACCTTGGGGGACAAACTTCTCACGCGAATCTTTTCCCAGCTGCTCAGCACCCCGGGAGCTGCATCCAACCTACTGTCCAGTTTACTACATCACTTTCTGAATGCAGTGACTACTTTCCTGTCTTATTTACCGCTGTGGCCTCGGCATGGTGACCACAGTAGCTGAATGACCAAATGAACGTATCAGTTCCCGGGGTAAGGATTTGCATAGAGATAGTGGATGGTCCTTGGCTGAAGGGAGAGTCCCCGTGGAGACATTGCTGCGGCAACACCATGAATAATTCCTAAAATTTTTCATTTTCTGCAAAGGCACGGACTATAAATAACAAGACTAAACAGGAGATGTGGGATTTTCATAATCTAGACACTTGCCTATATGCCATAAACTGGTAATACAAGCTAAATCCCTGGGTTTTGTTTACCCTCCTTTTTGAATGGTGGGGTCATTCAACTCAAGATGCCTTAGATTTTGAAATACCACAATTGGGTTGCTTTGTTTACTAAGTTTGTTCTTCACTGTTAGGAAAATGGTTTTTCAATTTTCTCAGTTCAATAAATATAGTGGCAATCAGGAAAACCCCACAGTCACCTTCTAAGTCATCCCATTCTGGGGCTGCTCTGAAAACGCCTGAATGAACTATTCTGGGAGAGTGGATACATTACGTACAGTTTTCAATCTTCATATTGATTATTTGCTGTTGTAGTAAAAAACGTTACATACGATATTAAGAAAAGTTGCTTTCCCATTTTTTTTTTTTGAGACAGGGTTTCTCTGTATAGCCCTGGCTGTCCTGGAACTCACTTTGTCGACCAGGCTTGCCTCGAACTCAGAAATCCACCTGCCTGCCTCTGCCTCCCGAGTGCTGGGATTAAAGGTGCGTACCACCATGCCTGGCTTGTTTTCCCACTTTACAAATAGGGAGAGAAATTCCCAGAAAAGTTAAGTAGTATATTTAAGTACTTTCTTCGAGAAATGCTATGAGCAATTTAAACACAGGTAAAGATAATCCCATGATGGTGGAAGGCGTGTCAGTCATGGGTCATGTCTAATCCCATGATGGTGTAAGGCATGTCAGTCATGGGTCATGTCTTACAGGTACTTGTCCAGTGGGCAGATGAATAGAATTGCAAAAGACAATTTGATTACCATGTAGAAACCACTTACATTATTAAAAAGCAACATGAAAATTGTCCTTCAGGCACATGACTAAAGTTGTCCAAATGATCAAAGCCAGACGGTCATAATTTGCAATAATCTACCCATTTGCTAGGAAAATCTAGTAGCCTCAACAGTGTTCCAGAAATTTATTAAATATCGGGTTTTATAATGAATGTTGATTTATTCACCAGAGTAAAAGTGAATTTATGTTACTACCCCAAGGTCTAGATATGTTCCTATGCCCCAGGAAAATCCACAGCTACTTATTTGCTCTATTCTTTGGGGATCACCTTAAAATATAATAAAAATTTATTACCATATCAGACACATGGCCATCAAGTTGTTACATGGAATATCTCAGGACCCAGTAACAGTCTCCTCTGGTCAATGCCTGCCTCCCCTGGTCCTGGGGTTTAGATTTCAGAGCACAGATTCTGAATAGAGGTCTCATTTAGGCTTTGACCTTGAGTAACGAGATTAATGCACAAGAATCATCCTAGTGGTGCTGCCTTGCTTAGAAATAGCAGATATAGTTAATAATTGACAAATTAGAGGTTATATGAGTTTCGTTCTGTTGCCTCCAAAAAAAGACACCCCAACAAAAAGTATATTTCAGCTTACAATTCTAGATTAGTGTCCATCATTGAAGGGAAGTCAAGGAAGAGACTTCAAGCAAGGGCTGAGAAAGGTGAGTGTAGGCATGCTCTCTTGCTTGTTTGTGCTCAGTGTGATTTCTGGACTCTTAGAAAGTTTGGGACCCTTTGCCTAAGAACGGTCTCCCCACAGTGGACTGCCTCTTCTTCCTTCAGGTAACATTTAAGACTGTCTCCCTTGCCCCAAATGTAGATAATTGCTCATTGAGTCTCCTCCCAGGAGATTCTAGGCGTGTCAAGTCAACAAAGCTATTCAGCCCAGAGTATACTCCTAAAGAAAACTGCCCTGTTAACTGTGGGCTGGGTGCCAGAGAGCGGGGGCTGTGGCTGGATGCTTTGTACAAAGCAGAAATGCTATGTTTGGAAACACACAAATAAAGCTTTCTGAGTCTCCCATCACTATAGATTTTAAGGAAGGCGTCACTCATAGCTTGCACAGGTGTGTATTTAGAAATTTGGTTAAAAGTCATCTTTAAGGGTGAAGACTACAGACACATACAATACATACACATACACATACTACACAGCTTTTGCTTGTTTGTGTGTTTGTTTTGTTTGCTTGTAAGTCATGAACTAGTAATCTTGTTCCTAATCTTAAAGCGTGACATCTTCTGCCATTTTCCCACCCAGTGCTAGAGCAGTATGAGCGAATGAGATCCTGCTGAGCTGTGAACCCTCCAGCAACACTAAGAGATCACAGCCATACCCAAGCTGCCATTCTGCCTCTATCATAAGCTTGAGTGCATGGGAGATGAGGAGCTGCCTCAAAGTTTTCTCCTTTGAGCTTCTCCACGAGTGACTTCCGTTGCCTTAATCTACTTTGTTCCTCAGTTAGCTGAAACACTTCATTTTAAGCCACCTCTGCTCACACAAGCACAAGCATGCACAAACAGGTAATTGTGTTCCCCTTTAGATAATTACTGACCATGAAACTCCAGAGACCTCTGATGTCACATGCAGTTTTGTTGCAGTTTAAACTGGGTTTCCCTATGTAGTCCAGGCAGACTTTGAAATCTCTGTGTAGTCTAGGCTGAAGTCAGACTTACAGCATTCTCCTACCAAGTGCTGGGAGTTTCAGGGCGCATCACCACACCCTAGGAAACTCCACTGTCTTACTTAGGGTTTTGCTGCTATAAACAGACCATGACCACAGCAACTCTTATAAAGGACAGCATTTAATTGGGACTAGCTTACAGGTTCAGAGGTTCAGTCCATTATCATCAAGGTGTGGACATGGCAGCATCCAGGCAGACAAGGAGATGAGAGGAAGAGTTTGGAAGATGAAATGATGAGTTTGGAAGGCTGCTAGCAGGAGACTGGCTTCCAAGCAGCTAGGATGAGGGCCTTAAAGTCCACGTCCACAGAGACACACCTACTCCAACAAAGCCATATCTCCTAGTAGTGCCACTCCCTGGGCCAGGCAGATGCAAACCACCACCACACCCATCTTCACGATGGTGGTGGTTGCCAGAGCATCTTTTTGCTTCCAAAGAATTTAACTATGTAAAAATTCTCATGTCTGGATGAACTCAAGTCTTCCTGCCCCCGAGGATAGATAAATAGGGTCATAACTTCACCCAGCTTAGGTTTTTTTTTTATTATTATTAATTCTCATGTGAATAAAAGAGTCTGACCCATGGCTCTAAATATTTTCAAGACATTTGCAATCATGGAGGGGGATGGAAAATGAAATTAAAGGAAAACCCAAAACTCATAAAAATAGTTACTATCTAGGTCTCGACAGGATGTTATCCAGAGTGAATGCCCAGATACACACAGAAGATGTGATAAGAACATTCATAAATTATTACTGTGTCTGGATCTCTCTTCAAACATTTAATACTTACCACTAACTCTATCTACATCCTTCTGCGGTGACTGTATACATGGCTGGCTGGGATGGATTCTGGGAAGTACGGCTTAAGAGCCTGTCACAGCTGCCCAACACTTCCGTTATCAGTCTACGCGACAAAAGTAAACTTCTCACAAGAAATAAGTGAAAAGCTGCAGGTCCTTGAGCAGGTTAGACTTTTAGACTGTGTTCCTCAGATGTCTCACATTCCAGGAGGGAGGTCTTTAACTCGGAGGTCTCAATGCCATGTGCTCTGCTGTGGAATCCGAAACTCTATGGAAATGGGAACCTTACCAGCATCAATTTTCTACCCCCAGAGATATTGTAGGACAGACCTCTAAAGACCAAAGTTAGCTTCTATTTCTCTGACCCAACACACACAAGGTTAGGAAACAGCCCTGGTACTAAGGACTGGAGAAGTAACAGAAGGGTTTCTGTCCATAGAAATGTGGACTAAACATCATGCACTCACACATGTCATCCAATTTCACATGAAGGATTAAGAGGATAATGCATATCTGGGATGTTGCTGCCTCAGAAAGAGTGATTATTGGGAAAATAAAATGAAATGCTTTCATAAAAAAGGACTTCGATTGAGATTCACTTAGAAAGTCTTTGTGATTAGGGGGGGGGGGGAGGCAGCAAAGCATTAGATCAGTGCACAATGGTGTAATTCCAGATCGGCGGCTCATCACTGGGGAAATCTCTGAGAAGCTACTTAAAACCCTTGAGGTGACATTTCCTCACCTGCAAAATTAGGATAAGCATTCTAACATCACATCACTGTTCTGAGGATTATAGGCATCGACTAGAAACTTTTTATTGGAGGATCTGCCAAATATTGGGACCAGTGAGATGACACAGTAGGTGAACGTGCTTGCTGCCAAACCTAACTACCTCAGTTCAATCCCTGGGACCCACACAGTAGAAGAAAATCAACTCTTGCAAGTTATTCTCTGACCTTCAAAATGCTTCTCTTGTAATAGTGCCCTGCACTTGTGCGCATGTGAACACACACACACACACACACACACACACACACATCAAACTATTCATACAGAAATGATTGCCAGCATCTCTGAAACTTGACTAACTACCCAACAGATATCAATGGCAGGTGTACTGTCATTGTGGGTGCATCATTGTTTACTTCTGACTGAAGTGTTCCACCCAATGCAAGATGAGGCCGTCTCTGGGTTCAAGGTAATAATGGTCCCTGTATTTAAACCGTAGCTAACATAAACACCTCCTCGTGCCAATACCACGTTCATTGTGATATTAGCCAATAGCATGAAGGGCATTTTCTGCATCAAAACCTCCATCTGTCTCTCTCAACCACTAATATCATAGACTTTATGACATCATCTCTTGTCATCCTATTATCTCTCCTGATTGACCAGGGGACAAACGTCTTGGCTATGATGTAATTTTTAGGAGAAACACATATCTTGTATAAAACAAAATCTTTTCTCTTTACACCCAGTGCCTGCCTGCTCAGGCCCTCTTTTCTACATCTCTGTAAGCCTGGCCATGCATACATCTACTCAGCGTTTATATACTATTTTCTGCTTAGGGTCTCAAAACAAGGTGAGGGATTTTGTGCCTCCTGAGTGAAATTTTTTCCCCTCTCCATTTCTGTGGGGAGAGGACTTGGCAGTGACTCGGTTTACAGGGACCACCGAGCTGGTATGTCTGCTGCACCCACTTTGTGACTATAAATACAAGGTTGAAAGGAAGGGTGGCCACAGGTCTTCGAGTCCTATCACAGACATAACCACAGACGGATGTGATTGCTGCACTGTTTATAAGAGTTAAGTCCTGGAACTAAACTAAGTGTCACCAGCAGATGAACGGATTAAAAAAAATATGCTGCAAAAACATGATAGTTTGATATTTACATGCAAAAAAAAAAAAAAGAAAGAGAAAACCTGACATTTACAACAAAATGGATATAACTGAAACTTAACCTATTCAGTGAAGTATCCCAGACCCAGAAAGACAAATACCATGGCTTCTTTAATTTATAAATCCTATTTATTTATTTATTTATTTGTATATGTATTTATGGGAGGCAGAGCATAGGTAATGAAACTTTCTAGAAAGGGAATCATGAAGAGGGAAAAGAAATGTGTCTGTGTGTGTGTGTGTGTGTGCGCGCATATGTGTGTGTGCTATGCGCATGTATGTATATACTTGTGTGCATGCAGGTGTGTGCATGTGTGCCTGTGTGTACATATATATATATATATATTTTTTTTTTTTACACACACATATAAATTATATGTATATATGTGTGTGTAAATTACATATGTATGTATGTGAGTATACAAATTATATATACATATGTGTGTATGCATGTATGCATATATATGTATATACATGTGTATATGTATATGCATATATATATGTATATACATATGTGGGAATGTGTGTGTTTTTGTATGTTTCTGTCTGTCTGTCTGTGCCTGGAGATGCCAGAATAGGAATTTGGATTTCCTGGAGTTCAAGTCCCAGGCAGTTGTGAACTACCCAGTGTGATAGTGGGAACCAAATTCAAATCCTCTTGAAGGACCCGTCCTCTTAACTGTTGAGCCATCTCTCCATCTCCGCAATAGAAGTCTTGAGTGACAGAGTACTTGTAACATGAAGACAGAAGAAGAACTGGCTGGTGAAGGAAAAGATGGGGAGGCCAGGGACAGGGACAGGCGAAGAGATCAACACAAATAATGACATCATGAAAGAGCCACGTTTTCTATGCTAAGTCTTTCAAAGGGGAGGGAAGCTTGGCAGAAATGGTGCATATAGCCATAGTTGTCATTCTGATGCACTTTGCAAATGATAAAAAGCATTGCGTGGTAAGAGAGGAGTCTGTCAACGGAAGAATCACATGGAAAGGATAGAGCCACCACCTCCCCTATCACCAGTAGTGGCTGGCCATAGAGCAGCCTGGTGAACACTATATTAGTTCAGAGCTGTGGACGGATGAGACTGGTCTGTGTGCACATATGTATGCTGTGCAGGTCTCAACACTCTCAACTTTTCTTCATTTTATATTTATTATGTGTTACTTTCTTTGTCTTTGTTTTTTGGGGGGGCATATACATACCATGACACATCAGAGGACAATTGACAGGAGTCGGTCCTTTCCTTCTATCACGTGGCTTCCAGGTATCAAACCCAAGTCATTACATTTGTTGGCAGGTCCTTTACCTGCTAAACTGTCACAAGGGCCCCTTGACACCTATTTCAGTGCAGTTACTAGTCACAAAAGCCTGGCCCCACCAAGTGGTGGCCTTAGAAGACTTGAGGCTTTGCCTGTGAATGAAGTCAGCCATTTTCATGGATGCCCTTGATAGCTTTTGTATTTTCTCCCTTAATGTCTTGATCTACAAAATAGGAGGAACAGCATCTGTGGTTGTTTTGCCTCAAAAAAAAAAAAAATCAAGGCTCATGGCTCGTTTAAAGATGAATGAGGTCATTTGGTTAAGTGTGTCTTGCTGGGTGGAGGAAGGATGGTCTGTGAATACTAAGTAGCTCGTGAGCCATGCGTGCTTTCATGGAGACAGAGCTGGGTCATTTAGCTCCCCCTCTGCAGGGAGTTATACAGGAAGGAGCCAGGGAGAAGGACGTTGAAAATATTTCTTCATGCCTGGCTCCTGTGGTGTCATGTGGAGTGGCAATGGGGTTTCTGAGAGGCCATCTGCAAGAGATTGTGGGCTCCATACGTTATGTGAGCCGAAGACAACATCTTCAGGATGTGTTAGTGAGTTTGTTTGTTGGGTGAACAGATGTGGAGTGGAGATGGAGTGAGACAGGTTGCCTGCTGAGGCTCTAGTGAATGATCGCTGTCATGCTGGAATCAGCCATTTAATCATGGGGCTGTCCTCTCTTGGGTAAGCCACCACGGCCGGACTGGTAAATCATAACCCAGCATCTCACTGAGTCACCCAGTCACAATCCATTTTTCTCAGATATTCTTGGGTCACTGAAAGACGCAGGAAACCAACCTTGCCATAGTCTGTGGCTCTCTCCCTGGGGCATCATCCCCAGTGGCTAGAAAATGTGATCCGAACGCAGCCTTCTTCCTGTATGAAAGTTGCTCTATCCATTTGTTTTCTCGTTGCAGTGACAAACTATCTGACAAAGGCCACCTAAAGAGGATAGAACTGGTTTATTTTGCTGACACTTCGAGGGCGCAGTCCATCTTGTCAGTCGATAGCAGGAGCTCCAGACAGTTGGCCACACTGGGGAAGCAGAGAGAGATGGATGTCACTTCTCAGCTCACTTCCTGGGTCCCGAGTCCATGAGATGGCGAAGCATCGCTTAAGCACGATCTCCCCACCTCAGTTAACCCAGACTAGAAGCTTCCCCACAAACTTGCTCAAGTCTGTCTTCTGTGTGTTTCTACATCCTGTCCAGTTGGTAGCATTGACCATCACGGTTATTATGAGCAAAGCTTGAACATGGAGCTTCCTTCTGAACATGGGGTAGGGTCCCTTGCCGAGAGAGCAGCCTCATTGCCGCAAGGGATGCTGGGAAATGTAGCTGGACCTGGCCCCTAATCCTTGGAAGGCCAGAAATATCTTTGGTTATTTTCATTTCAATAATTCAGTGGCAAGAGGGAAGGCCAAGAAGTAAAAGGCAAATAATTTTTCTTCCTCCATGCCCTTTTAAAAAGTCTGGGCAGCTAAAGCTTTTCCTTGGGAGTAGTGAATCCCCAAGAGACACTGGGGTCTGAGGTCTGGGTGGGAGTTTTGGTCCTTCCATGCCTACATCTTTCTAGAATCTTTGTTTGTTTGTTTGTCTTTGTTTTTCAAGACAGGGTTTCTCTGTGTAGCCCTGGCTGTCCTAGAACTCACTCTGTAGACCAGGCTGGCCTCAAACTCAGAAATCCAATTGCCTCTGCCTCCCGAGTGCTGGGATTAAAGGCGTGTGCCACCACGCCTGGCTAGAATCTTCTTTCTGATGACTTTATTTATGACTCCTGAGAGCTGTTGGCTGTCATTGGCTAGTCTGGTTTATTATGAAGAAAAGACTAAAATCAGATATTTAAATAGCAGATTATGATATCAGAACAATGCTATTATTGTTTTTATCATTATCATTATTTTTGGTCCCATTTCTGCTGCAGCTTAGCATATCTTTTTTTTTTTTATCAGTATCTTTGGGATTTCTGGTAGATCACTTAATTTTAGAACCTAGTATTTCTGTTAATATCCTTTATCTTTCTCTCTAAATTGTCCACTTAGCAGTAGGTAATCTGCTTAAAATATGCCATTGCTAGGGGCTTTAACATTCAGAATTTAATCCTTTTTGTCCTTTGGCCATCTTTCCCCTCATTTCTTTCAAACCTATCTTTATTTCTATGGCACCCTGAAGCTGATCTAAGACCTTGACTATGGCATCACTGCTGGCCAGCAGACCTTGCAGGCTCTGGGGAAGGTTGGATTCTGACAGAGTTGCCTTCACCCTCTGGGCATCCGTCGTGCTCTGTATTTGACTAGTGAATGGTATCAGGGAGAATGGTGTGAGCCTGTCAGAATCTGGAAACCTGCACAGCCAGCTTGGTGAATGGCAACCTCAGCTTGTACGTCTTGTGACAGTGTGGTGTGTCCCTGCATATTTCCTGTCTGCAGCCTCAGTTTTTACACACACTGCTCAGTTGCTGTTGTTGTTGTTGTTTTGCTTATTGTTTATTTTTTTGTTTAGTAATTTCATCTGAGTGGTTTGAATCCATTTTGCAATAACACATATTCTTATAGGGAAATTTTCCATACTTAAGAGATCATGAGCTAGAAATATTCTTCAGTGATTGATACTGTGTATCACTCTCATAGAGGAACCAAGTTTGACTCCCAGCACCCATATTGGGCAGCTTACAACAACCTGTACTCCAGTTCTAAGGAGTTCAACACCCTCTTCTGGTCACTCTGAGCAACTGTACTTGCATACATGTGACATCATGGATACACATATGGATGTCAATGAAAATAATAAAATAACTTTCAATTTTTTTGAGAAAGAGTTCAGTCTTTAGTTATGTATTTGGAAAATCTAGTCTTTTCAACAGATCCGCTGCTCAGTGTTTCCTACGTCTAGGTGCTGGGAAGGGTCAGAGGCATTCTAACTAACTCACACTTTTTGGAAAAATCGGTAATCCCTAGCTATAGAAACTCAGCCAATTTCAACTGTGTATTGTAGCAACAACTCAGATTTTTACAGCTTAAAAACTGAATATGAAAATATTAGGATTTTATGTATGCCTAAAAGACCAGAAGTCAGTGATAGAGCCAGGCAACAAAAATGTAAACATGCTAAAGCCCAGAGCCCTGAGAAAGTTCGGATAGAAACCTAATACACTCCAGAGTCCCTGCAGCACCAACATGTCTCTGTCCCAAATACTGTCTCTCTGTTACACCCATGAGGTCTTTCTCTCTTTGAATGCTGTCCTGTGACTATTTCCTCTCAGTGAGAGCCTGGGAAGGAGAGACAAGCAGGTAATGGGTAGTTAATGAAGAAAGCTTGGTGTCCCACCAGCAGATTCATCTGAGAAAGCGTCCCCTGCTAAGGCTCCAACTTCACGTCTTGCTGTGTGTGTTAGTAACGGCAAACCGGTGGCTTCCCTGAGATCTTCCCTAAGCCTATGACTCTGACAGCTCAAATGTATTTCCCAGGTTTCATCATGGAAGAGCATGAGGTAGGAGTTAGTGTCTGGAACCAGAAGCCTCTGTTTGATGGACACAGCTCCATGACAGAAAAGCTGGCCTTCCTTTAACAACGCAAATGCAGCTCACAGAGTAGACACACGAAGTGTATAGAATTCCCCGTGTAGTATACAATGGAATAACGAATAGCATGTTTTAACGTTACACCACCTCTGTGACCACATCATGTGAGCAGGGGAAGCTGAGTGCCTCTTTTCACCTATGAGAGTATACAAATCTCCAAGCATTGCACAGCTAGATCTACCAGTAAGCCTAACCCAGCCTTCATCTGTGGAGCCTGTGTGACCATAGCCTAACAATTGTTCATTGAGTGCCTATTGAAAACATCACCTCCTCATGATCAATGTTACCATCTTGGGGTGAGCTACACATAAAGAAAGAATAATTCTCTATAATTTTGGTTAGTCAAGTAGTCATGGCTATATTTGTGGCTATTAATGAATGTTGTTTCCTATTATCCAATATTTTGATGACTTTTTTTCCCAAAGAGAAATTATTTTCCCTTTGGAACCTAGAATAACATACAGTGTTGAAAAGTCAATTGGTCCAGGGGCCAAGGACCCACCAGGATTGTTTGAACAGAAGTATGTATTCTAGTGTTGTCAGAAAAACATAGTCAGACACCTGTGACTTTGCCCACACCATGGCTTCAGTGGGAATCTCTTCATAGTGTCTGGGACATCAACATTTCATTTTCTGTTTGTTTCGTGAATGTATGTGTGCCCACATGTGCATGCTTATATGTGTGTGCATGTGCATGTGGGAACTACCGAACAACTTCGGCCATTGTTCCTCAGGTGCCTCTCACTACCCTGGAACTAAGTAGTCTGCTATGGCTGGCCAGGTACCTTGGGGTCCTCCTGTGTGTGGATCCCTAGATCTGGGATTACAAACATGCATCACTCTGGCGTGCTTTCTTCTGTGGATTTTGGAGATCAAACTCAGATCTTCATGTTTACACAGCATGACTTATTTTTGCCAACTAGCTGTCTTCCTAGCCCCTCTGTAGTTCATTCTTAAAGTTATATTTCGTGTAAAAGTGTCATTCACGCTTTTGATAAGGGTGTGTTCCCCACAGGAAGAAGAACACTCTCTGTCAACATACAGCTGTGCTCTTGGAAACTGGAGCTGTGATGCCCGGGATGGTCCCCTAGGGATAGTTTTAGGGAATGAGTGAGTGAATGAATGAAAGAGAGTGAATGACCTAGCTATTCTGTTGTAGCTTCAGTTTCCTAATTTAAAAGCAACATTTAAGCCAGAAAATGATGAAATCACTCGGTACAAAGTTCTACACTTGGAGTACTGTATGAATGACATCTGTAACAGCGATGGCATTTTCAGTGGTGTTCATTTTATGGATTTCGCCATTTAGCATCAGTAAAAAGATAACGTTTAGAATCAGATCCTTAGATTCGATGGGTGGAGTTGAAGACTGGAGGACAACTGCAGTCATTGCTCAGAACTGCCCAGATTATACATTATACCCTGCAGTCATTTTCTCAAAGTAGTTGAGGAAATAATTCTGTTGCAAATATGAGTATCAACTAGTTCATGGGAATTAGTATGACATACACATTATCCATGAATAGTGAATTAATATCTTAAACATTTTCTCATAAAACATTAGTTCAGTAGCACCAGGTGAGAAGACAGTATTCTGTGTTTCTTGAGAGCCATAGATACTAATAGCAAAAGAAAATTGGGAAGATACTCAAACCTTTGGAATGGCACCTCAGTTATATTTCTATTGCTGTGATGATAAAAATCCCGGCAAACAAGACTTAAGGGAGAAAATGTTTATCTAGGCTCATAGTTGAAAGGTATAGAACATCATTGTGGGGAAAGCAAGACATCAGCAGTGTGGGGTAGCTGGATATGATACATCCACAGTCAGGAAGCAGAGAGATGACCACTTGTGCTCATGTAACTTTATGATTTTCAAAACCTATTTCAATGAGGGTTTTAAAATGCTTTAACCTCCCTTGTAGCCCACCACCCACCAGAGGTTGTGAAAATGAAAGGATAGGGAGGAAGTGGACCTGTTAAATGGTTCTTTGGAGCAAATCCTATCTGTGTTGTCAGGAAATTGGCAATTCAGTTCACAGGAGGCATCAGCGGCAGCTTGATCCACTCACAGACACTTCATGGAGACACCAGCAATCCAGTTTGGTAGAGTTGGGATAGCAAAAACCCTCAGCAGTGGTGGCACTACCTAATAGAGACAGCCAGGCCTCAGCGTCCACACAAGTCAGCAGGAGGGACGAGGGCCAACAGGAACTCCATGAAAAGTTTTTGGTTATGCCTTTCTCAGCAAAGCAAAAATTCACTAAAGATGCAAGACTGACAAGTGTTGCACAGCTAGATCTACCAGCTGGCCTAGCCCAGCCTTCATCTGCGGAGTCCTTTTTATACTCCCTCCAAACATCATGCGTCTTCCACGGGCCTTGCCTCAGCCCAGGTCTCGCCTCAGCTTGTGACTCTGTCTCAGCTGACATCACTCTGCCGATCAGTCTTAGTCCGAGGAAGTGGCAAGAAACCGCAGCAAACCACCAGGAGTTTTCTGGTGTGTTTCTCCCCATGCGTCCTGGACAAATGCAGCTCAGCTGTGAAATGTAAGACAGTCCAAAACACGCATGCATTCTTCATTAGTGAAGAATCCATCATGTGTCCTTTCACATGCTTGCTTTAACAGAACATCTTCTCCCGTGTCTGCTTTAGTGGAACATTCCTTCATCAGTCCGCCTTAGCCTTTCACCTGTGTCCACTTCAGAAAGACACCCCTTCACGTGTTTTCCCAACAAAACATCATCCAACACAACAGACTTTCTGAAGAACCCTCAAGTTTTCACTTCATACTCAGTTCACTTTCTCCTTATTATACCATCTATGCCTAAGTAATGTTGCCACCCACACTGGGAAAAATCTTGGCTCTGCTAATCTAACCAAGATAATCCCACACAGGCATGCTCAGTGGGCCATCTTCTGGATGGTCTAGAGCTCAAATTGACAGTTGAGATTAACTATCTCATATAGTAACCTAATGAGTGGAAACCCAGTCGCATGTGTGTAATGAAGCAGACTTTAGAACATTTCTACATTCAAAGAGCTTATTTCTAGACACCAAAAGGGAATGAGTTTATAGATGACACTCAAAATAATTCTGGGTATTTGTATAATACAAAAACACATTGGAAAGATTTTTTTAATCACTCATTTGAACTATCTGTTGAGGAAAATAAAAGGAAGTTTATTAAAATCCCAAATATGAGAAGACACAGTAGAAGACACTACAAAACTAATGTCTAGTAAAAATAGCATTCTAGGGCTCTAAAATAATGACATCAGCAGAAGAAATGCATACAGTAAATGATATGAATAATGGTAGGATGTCAGTTCCTATTAGATTCCTGACAGACAAAGGTCCAGCTAGCTGGATATTCTGCATGTAATTTGGAATCCTTCCTCCTTAAGCTTCCAAATGGTATTTTATGGACCTGAGGCCACAGAAGAATAAACAAATTCTACCTTGCTCCTGGGAAATGCAGTCAATTATCTATCACTGACTGAAAGAATTCTGTCATTTTTTTTTCTACATGCAAAATGTGTATCAGGTTTCAAAATAAATGGTCCCCTTAATTGGATTTGATGAGTCTCTGTTTTCCACCACAGAAGCATTTCAGTAATTTAGATTCCTCTCTCACCCCCTTTACAACTTCTCCCTGTTTCCACCTCTCATTGTAGTTGAATTCTTTTACCAGGCTGGGATTGATATCATGAATCTAAACATCCCATAATTGCCCTTCCTCTTTACAAACAGAACCACTTTTACACTACACACAGCTGCTCTATGTAAAGTGTGCACTTACATTAGCTGACATTTCTCTTCTGGGCTTTAGAACTTTGTCATAACACATTTCATTTTGAGAACTGCTTTCTGGTAACAAGTTAAAAGCCGTTTGATCTTTTTCAGTTCAAATGTTTTATATGCTCCAAGAACAAAAAAAAAATTAATTAATTATTATTTCTATCTGGCACTGTGTAGGGCATCTGTATGAGCTTTCCCACTGTGCACTTCAGATAAAAGTTTCTAATCTTAATTAAATACCAGTGCCATTATCAGAAAGTACCAGTTCTATCTAATGTTTAATAAAAAGTTCTCTCGGCTGGCTCCCTGTGTCACTCAGAGGAAAAGCCAAGCCTTTGAACGATGTAAGAGGCCATTGCTGGAGCACAGGTAAACCTCTGGTCACATGTCCTAACTAGGTCCCCTCCCACTGTCCCCTCAACTAGAGACTCTGCTGTGGGCAGAACTCAGAGGCCGCAGTCCCTCACAGGGCATTTCCTCTCCTGGTCCAGAGTCCTCTAAATACCTAGCAATCCATGTTTGCCTGTTTTGAATGGTGGTTTGAATGAGAATCTCCCCAGAGGATTACAATGACTTTCAGGCATTTATTCAAAATTACCTCCCAGGTAAGGGAATGATCTTGGTTCCATTGAAAGTGATGAACCCACACGAGCCCTTCTTGTCCCCATATCAACCTTATCTTCTTCAGAAATGATGCGTTTAAACGGTTGGTTTTTACTGTTTCACCCACTAGGAGGTGAGCTTGATAAGAGTGGCGGTCTTAACTCACAGTTAACACTGCTGTCCACTCAGGGTGTACGCATGGACTGTCCACTCAGGGTGCATGCATGGGCTGTCCACTCAGGGTGCATGCATGGGCTGTCCACTCAGGGTGCATGCATGGGCTGTCCACTCAGGGTGTACGCATGGGCTGTCCACTCAGGGTGCATGCATGGGCTGTCCACTCAGGGTGTATGCATGGGCTGTCCACTCAGGGTGTATGCATGGGCTGTCCACTCAGGGTGTATGCATGGGCTGTCCACTCAGGGTGTACGCATGGGCTGTCCACTCAGGGTGCATGCATGGGCTGTCCACTCAGGGTGCATGCATGGGCTGTCCACTCAGGGTGCGTTCATGGGCTGTCCACTCAGGGTGCATGCATGGGCTGTCCACTCAGGGTGTACGCATGAGCTGTCTACTCAGGACATACTCATGGGCAGAAGAAGCATTGCTGCTTTTCATGAGTGAATGGAAGACATGGCACAAAACCAAATACCTGATTATGTAAAATGAATTTTATCTTTAAATCATTCCATTAGGAGAATATTAACATAATTGACAATATAGTATCATATTCATTGTTCACATTTTCATATCTATTTTATGAATAGCTATATAAATCTGCCAGGAAAGCATATTTTATTTCTCTCCAGCTGATTACTGTGTATAGAAACAATTTTAATACTACATACTTATGGAACTAAGAATGAGTTCACCATAATTATTAATCATTAGCTCCCAATTCATTCATGTTGAAGTTCAGCCTTTCACCAAAGCTCTACTGGCATGTCCAATTTAATGATCTACTAGGTCAAGAATTATCATTCAGCAAGGTAAAACCTACCAAATAAATAAACAAGAAACAGGAACAAGGAGCCAGGGAGATGGTGTGGTGCAGGAGAGCACTTGTTTTGCAAGTATAGGGACCAGAGTTTTAATTCCCTCCACCTGTGTCAAAAGATGGGCATAGCTGTATATGCCAGTCTCTCTCTCTCTCTCTCTCTCTCTCTCTCTCTCTCTCTCTCTCTCTCTCTCTCTCTGTGTGTGTACTTCTGGTGGGGTAGAAACTAGAGGATCCCAGGGGGTTACTGGTGAGATATCCCACCATAAATGGTGGGCTTCAGATTCATTGAGAGTCTCTCAAAACAATAAGGAAGAGAGCATTAGAGGACGACACCTAATGGCTTGCTCTGGCCTCTGCATATTTTGCAAAGGCACACACACGTGCATACATGCATGGACATGCACCTTACCACAAAAAACAATACACACAACCTAAAACAAAAGCAGGCTTTCCATTATTTTACATTCAATAAGAAAACTGTTGAAGTTATCTGGAGAGATGAATTAATATTCACGTTTAATTAATATTCACGTAAGATTCACCCACTAACTCAGAAAGCCCAGGATGTGACAGACTGGCCCTTCTACCCACAGTGAAATGGAAAAGATAACAAAGGGAGAATTGGTTATAACTGGAGGAACCCCAACTATCTGAACACAAGGGAATTCAAGTTTGATAGATAAAACCCTTTTCCTACTGTCAAGCTGATCCTAACATAGACTGGAATATAAGCTCCTTGGGTAATAATTCATTGCTTGGCTCCATTTAACCCTCTGAGGGGTTGTGAGTGTAACCAATGGGTTGTCAACATGGGACCTCTAGGGTAATAACAGCAGTGAACTTTAGGATCTGAGGAAATGTAAAGGTTTTAGTCCTCAACTTAGACGTCTTGCCCAGAATCACTGAAAGCGAGGCACAATGGTCAGGTTTTTTTTTTTGTTTGTTTGTTTGTTTGTTTGTTTTTTGTTTTATTGGTGTTTTATTTTATTTTTATTTTTAACATTCCTGAAAATTCTGATACCAATGAGTTTGGGTTGGTATGAATTCATTCCGTATGTGTGGCTTGTCTATTGTATATAAGATACCATGACTTCCACAGAATTCAAAGATGCAAGGTATACAGACACACATAGATAAAGCAGCCGGTGCTTCTAACTGCTGAATCATCTCTCCAGCCTCTCTAGACCCTGTTTAGTTTTCTTCTATTACTGTGATAAAATACTCTGTCCAGCAAAGCAAATTAGGAGAGGAAAGGTTTTATTTTAGCTTATAGGTTACAGCCAATCATGGAAAGAGGTCAGGGTAAGAACGCAGTCAGAAGTTTGAAGCAGGAAACATCGAGGAGTGGTGGTTTTCAGGCTTGCTCACTGGTTCATGATTAGTGAGCATTCTTACACAGGCAGTACCACTTGCCAAGGAAATAGTGCCACCCACAGTGGAAGGAGTCCTCTCTTACAATTTTCAGTGAAGAGAATCCCCCATGGACATGCCAATCTGATCTTGTCAACCCCTCCTCGGGTGATCCTAGGTGTGTCAAGTTGACAGGTGCTAATTAGGACAGATGCTCTCCTTTTGGTATGGTTGAGTTACTGTTATATCGAAACCTTTTCAACTCTGCCAGTTAATAGCATTGCCCCCACACATTGTGAGTGCTGTTGGTTCTTCTAGGTCAAAGGAGAGGAGCTGTTACAATCTCTGGAAAACTTCTCTGAGCTGAAAAACAGTAACCCAGAAACGTAGGTGTGCCTACCACTGGGTCTGACTGACCTGAACATATACAACCATGCCTGTTCCGTATGTTGTGGAATGTGTGCCAGACTCTTCCACAGCAGAGCACAGAGACAGAACATGCCCAACACTCTGCATCCCACAGCTCATCTGTTCTCCTCCTCGTCATCTCTTTTGCCTCACTGCACTACCCAACTCCCCTCACATCCTGCACCCTCCTCAGGCCTCCTCAGGCTCTGTTCTTGGCCCTCAGTCAGAGCTTGCTTTTCATACCTTCCTTTTCCTTCTAGCCTGTTAGCCTCATCCAGTGGCCACTGGGCAGTTGACAACTGCAAGTTGCAGAAATTCCTCTACATGTTTATCTTGTCTCAGGTTGGGTTGCTTGCTGAGAATGAGCCCCAAGGGCTGCCCCTGGAGTCATTGTAGAACCTAACACCATTACGGCTCTCAGTTCCATAAAACAACTCCGACACCACATTTACAACCTGGATAATTTCCCTTAGGACCCCATACAATGAGTTTAGAGGTGGTACACAAAAATGAACCATTTGGCAAGAGAGCTTTCCTTGGGCTATTCAGTGGCTAGCCACCAAGAAGTGTGGCTGAGTTGGGCAAAGCTTTACTCAGCTGTAGGTTCTCGCCTTCATTTCTGCTTATTCCTTTTTTAAAATCACTTCCTCCCAGTGTTTTTCTTGTTTTGTTTTTAAGCAACCAGTGGCAAAGGCAGGGATGGGTGTGGTCGAACACTGCTGTGCAGGTTAATATTTAGCATATTTCTACCTGTGTACAAAGCCGAAAGAAAACTTATTGTAGGCTCAATTGTGGCGTCTAGGAAATTGTAAAGAACTTGTTCCATATGTCAAAATACTAGTATATCTGCTCTCCTCTAAATGGAAATGGAAACTGAAGTTTTACAGATAGAATCAGTCAAGAAGTCATTAATTGATGTTTCCTCCCAAAGGGAACCACTTGTATTTTATTGTTATGCAGTTGGTTTTGTGACATTTATATTTTGCTACATAGCCATAACCAGATATATTCAGTTTTGCTTTTTAATATGTAAACAAAATCAGTAGAAACTGCCAATCATATTATATAATGTTATTCAATATGTTAAACATCACACACACATAGACACATTCACAGACACATATACAGACATGTACAGACAGACACAGACAGACACATACACATATACAGACACACACACACACACACACACACACACACAGGGAGAGAGAGAGAGAGAGACAGACAGACAGACAGACAGAGACAGAGAGACTCCACAATGCACACGTGGTAGTCAATAGACAACTCCCTAGAGTCAGTCCTCTCAATCCACCATGTGTACTCCAGGACTTAGCTTCAGGTCCCCAGGCTTAGCACAGGCTGAGGCATCCCTCTGGTCCACGCCTGTGCAGTTTACAAATTCTAATTTGTGTTGTAATTTTCTAAAGTTCACTAAAAAGTGTTTGTTAAGAGAACCTGAGGTGCCATGAGCAAATATTTGTAGCTATTCATGTTTTTGTGTGTTTTACTAGAAATGGTACCATTGCTAGGTATAAAATTTACAAGTCAGACTTCTGCTATCAAAGTTGAGTGCATCACAAAGTTCTCAAGACTGCAGTTTGATGCTTTGCCTTGAGCACTCTGCTGGAGGAACCCCAACTTACCATCCAATGACCAAATTCCTCTTTAGTATGGACACCCCAAGAATGGGCACCCCAGGTATTCCCTGTTTACTCTTAAAGTCTCAATAGTGTATTTTGCATCAGACCTTTCTTAAAGGGTTGTGCACAGTTTTTATTAACTTGGTTTTCAGACAACTTTCAGCTTATTTTTATTTTTGCCACACCCTTGCTTTGTTAGGTGTGGTGGTGGGGGGGTGTATCTCCTCTTCTCACCCACATCTCTCTGCACATGGTGTGTGTACTTCTGGAGCTGGGGCCTTCCCCAGGTCTAACTGCAGATAGCTTTGGTTGGGGAACCCTGCTATAAAGGTGGCAGACCCCCAGACTGGATGTCTTTCAAAGGTCGGTACAAAATGGAAGACTCCCTTTCTCAGTGGGGTTTCTCTGTCTCTGCCTTTCACTGAAGAGTGTTCCTGAACACAGTGGCTGACCTGATCTGAAAAGTGACTTTGTGCAGAGGTCTCTACAAAGCTGCATAACTCAGCACACGCATCCACACTGGCTTCCTGCCCGCATGATAATTGGGTGCTATATCATAACAAATCAGCCCTTCCTGCTCGCTTGATGCTGTGACCAATTAGCCCTTTCCACTGTACCCCCTTTTAAAAGCCCCTGTATACCCTATCCCTGAAACAATAAAGTAGACTTGTCTCGACGCAGCGGTCTCTGGAGGTCATTCTGCCATATTCATGGTTATCTGAATCCTGCTCCCTATCTCTGCTCCTTTTGTCCTCTCGGGCGGGTGGCCAACCACCTCTGAGGAGAAATGGGGAGCTGCAATCTTTAGTTCCCAGTAATTATTTTCTTTTTTCTAGTAGATTTTCTAGAAAGCAGCTGCCTGTACCTTTCCCCCATAGGCTACATAGGATGCTTTTTCCCTGCAAGTTAGAAAAAAATGAAAAATAATCTAATCGCTGTTTTACACTCTTGGGGATGGTAGAGTGTAATAGAAAAGTCCCGAGTCCAACCCTGGCCTCTGTCAGTCCTGTATCGGCTATGTGGCTTTGGTTAGTTTTATTCCACCAAACTCTCAGAGTCTCCATTTCTCTGTAAAGCTGTTGTATAAATTAAAGCAATAACCTCGTCGAAGCTGGGAGTAAATCAAACATGAACTGTAAGCCAAATGTTAGCTATTATCATTTTACATATTTTAAAGGAGCCATGGTGTTAAAAGGAAGTAAGATTAACACATGTGGGGCCTGAGAGCACACACAGGAGTGCTCAGTTCTGTTTGGGCTGGGTTAAGTTTTCTATCACATCCTTCAACTCTTCTGAATACAGGATCCAAGGAAACTGTAACTGATAAAATATTCATTCGCTTGCAAATAATGGGAGACACATAAAGGCAGGCAGGGATTTAAAAAGAGCAGAACACTACATGTGTTCAAGTGCACACGTGGAGGAGTGCTTGAGTGTTCACTGTAGGGGGAACTCAGACTTAGAACTGTCATTAATAGCTAAGACACAAGCCTTGCATGACAGGCTCAAGGACCTGCCAAGTCTTATGTGGAGAAGAAAAGAAAGTGTGAGCTATGCTTTCTGTCTGCTACTTGTACTATAGATAAGATTTATCCAGGCCAAGGTCATGTCTCCAGTCATGGCAGTGGCATATGGACCTTACCCTGGACTCCCTTCAGTACCACATCATTATGATCTCCATGGACAGAGTTCCCAGAACTCCACAGTGTGTTCTGCAGAAAATCAAGTGTATTATAGATCAAATGAGGCACGCTCAGGAGATGAGAGTGAGCAGGGATGGAAGTCGCCATGCTGAGCAGCACACTCATGGGAAAGAGTGGATGGAGGCCTGAGGGTTAGTAGACCTGTTTGCTGTAATCGTATTTTAAAAGTTGTAGCATTTCTCTATTTCTCTGGCTAGCTCCCAGATGAATGAAGGACACTACTAGATTTATTTAGTCAAGCTTTACCACACAACAATTGGGCAGTCATTGATCTATTCTAATCCTCTAATCCAATCTGACTCCCTCCCAGCCAAAATTCCCTTAATAGTTACATTTAGGGCCTTTCAAGCCCCAGCTGAACCCTCTCCTTCCTCATGGCTCTCTCCCAGAGGCCTTTCTCCTCCCAAATGTCCTGTCCTCTTCTGTCTATTGCCTAGTTATTGGTTCTTCCAGCTTTTATTGACAAGGTAGAGAATAAACAGTGTGCATTGTTTACACAAACTTGAGGCAGGAGATTCTTTTTGTAAGCATTACAATGCTGTGTCCAGATTGAAAGTGGATATTGGGATAGAAAAATCAGCACTTGAATAATTCAAGGGTGAACTTTATACAACACACAATAACGTTATGCCTCCAGCTTACCTTTCAGGGACTCTGTAAGTTTCTGGACCAGTTTTCCTGGGGGGAGGGTGCTTTTCTGTCCCAGTGATTGGCAGGCTCGCTTTGATTGACTCTTCAGAATTGGGGCAACGGTATATCCATGTTCTTCATCAGAAAAACCTCCTACTTTTAAGAGAGCTCAAAAGGTCTCAGGCTCCTGGAGCCAGATTTAGAAAAACATTGATGAATGACCTTCCTAGTGGTTAGAATGTCACATTTCTTTCCAGAGGCAGACAATATTTGTGTCCCATTCTTCAGACCAAGTGCTTTAGGGCCAAGTGCTTTAGTTTGGGGCTTTACAAGCTGCTGATTACAAAAAGAAGATCCAGCCCCCATGTATTCTAATCCTTTTATCTAACCAGCTACCTAAAATAAGGCAAAGGGAAATTGGTTCCTAATGCATCAGTAGAGTCCCACTGGATGAAGACACTTGCTACTTGGCTTGATGACCTGAGTTCAATTCCTGGGACCCAAACTGTAGAAGAAAAGAATGGATTTTGACAAGTTGTCCTATGAATTCTATGCAGGCACACTTGGACGTGCACACACACACACACACACACAGAGAGAGAGAGAGAAAGAGAGAGAGAGAGAGAGAGAGAGAGAGAGAGAGAGAGAACATGGAAATGAAATATTTTAAAAATTCCTAAGCACTAAAAGTATTTTATAAGCCAGGAAGAGATGTTTGGACCAAGGACGGACATGATAACCAACATCCTAGAGGAGTTGCTTGAAAGCTCCTCAAGCTAGCTAGACAAAACCATAACAAAACCATACAGAAGATGGCAGGACACCAGATTCCCAAAAGGGAAAATATCCAGTACACCTAGGGGCCAGCATGTGTAGAGTTTAGTGTCTGGGTCCCATCACCCTCTCCGTTTGATTGAGCTCTAACTCTCAGTATCAGCCAGTTTCCACCAACTGGTTATTAAGTGAGGTGACACAGTTATTAGCTTTATGTTTGTCATATTATTTCTGAAGTTTTTGTAGCCATTTAATGGACTTGTGTCCATAGAAACCATTTGAACCGCACCGTACCTTATGTTTTCCGGCACCACAGCATGAACATCACACAGAGGTCTATGCAGATCTATGTATGCCACCCAGACCTTCCAAATTAGCTGCTCTGGGGATAGAGCCCCACATGTGCACATTTAAACAAGCCTCCACTCAATTTTTTCCCTGTTTAATTTTATTTTTAAAATAGTATTTTTATTGATTCTCGGGGAATTTTACATCATGCACCCTGATTATACTCATTTCCCAGACCTTCCATGTCTGTTCTCCCACTCTGTGGCTCCCCTGTCCCCAATTTAAACAAAATTAATTGAAAAATTCCAATTTGTATTATCTATTTATGCCTGATAAAGTTGACAAGCTACTGTGGTTTAACTACCATTTACTCCTTAAAGACATATGAGGTTTTCCTATTCAGTTTTTGTTTGTTTGTTTTCAGAGTTGTTTTATTTTTAATTTGTGTGTGTGTGTGTGTGTGTGTGTGTGTGTGTGTGTGTGTGTCCCAGGAGTGCCAGTTCACAAAGAGGACAGCAGAGGGCGTAGGATCCCTGGAGCTGGAGCTGGAGCTGGAGCTGGAGCTGGAGCTGCAGGTTTTGCCCACGTGGATACTCCACAGGAACTATACGGGCATTTCACAGCTGAGCCACCTCTTCTGCCTATATATCCCCACTTGTAAACACCCGAATGTCACAGTAAAACATTCCCTTGCAAGATCCTTCAGCTTTTCTATTCGCCAGCCAACCTCTTTATGGTATTTATTAGATTTTTTTTTTAATTCAGTACATTGCCAACATCATGATTAAGAAGCTTATTCAAATGAATTCAAAAATGCTGAGATGGAAACGACCTGGGGATGTAATTGCCAAAATTTAATCAAGGATTTAATTTGTAGCTTAGAACAGCCAAATGGATTTTCCCATTCTCCGGTTCACTGTTTATACAAGGAAATTAAAAAGTATGGAATCATAGGCTGGGTAGTGAACCTTTGAAACCTTCTGTGCTGGCCTCACTTAATTCTCATTAGCCATGTGATGTCATCTCTTTGGGAATTTTACTTCCCAAAGCCAGACTATAGCAAATGAGGAAGTTGAATAGCGTGTGTGTGTGTGTGTGTGTGTGTGTGTGTGTGTGTGTGTGTGTGTAATTATACATTATTACTAACATGTTTTAACCTACATGTTGTTCCAAACAGTAATAAGACAGGTTCTAAACACCATTCTCAATTCCACTCGTTAAAAGTGGTGCTTTATTTAACGTTGATTGTATCTCTTTACTCATTGGTGTGACAATGTTTACTGCACCTCTCTATTTGTGTGCGTGCATGCACCCATAGGTATGAAAGTGCCAACATGCACATGTGGAGGTCAGAGGACAACTTGCAAGCCTGTCCTCTCCTCCTACCATGTGGGTCAGATTTTCAGCCTTGGTGGTCAGCTCCTTTATCTGTTCAGCCCTCTAGTTATCCCTGATTGCCCTTGCCTTAGCATGCCTTGTCCGGCTGCCCTCAAACTGCCAAACGCAGAGAGAGTGGAAGTATGGTTTTGAGTGAGCACTGATTTTGTGTGACTGCTAATGGCCACTATCAGTGTAATCGCAGCACACCACATTCCCTATCTGCCAATCATAATAGATTGTCACTTAGCTCTTTCCACTTGTTCCATAAAAACCCAGACAGTGAATACTTTGTGTCCCATGGTCTCTGTCATTTACACTCTGCAACCCCCTTGAGTGTGTTCAACAGAACAGTAGTTTTCAACCATGGAGTGTCAGTTCTGTGGCTCTGAGGGAAAAGTGGAGGCTGCTACATCATGTCAAGGGTGTTCTATTATACTGGAGAGAACATGGCTTTAGACTCACATCTGTACAAGGTGTAATCACCAAACTGCCAGGTTCACATGCAGCAGCGGAGGCCACTTCTAATGCTTCGGGCACCTGGCCTTTTCCTGACGTATTCCAACAGCTCTTTATGAAGAAGGAACTCGAGTCCTTTTAATAACAGGCAGTTCTATTTAATCTCACTTGGTAGAGACTTTGGTACAGGTTTGCTCCAAATTCAAAGAAGATCAAAGTCATAAGGATTGTATGATGGGAAAGGTGCTTTTGTGGTTTGTCCTCCAGTATTTTATAGCAATATACACAAACACACAGGAAAAACCAGAAGAATTCACATTGGATCCCTTATCTGCATTCTAAACTAACTTTGGTGGCATCTGCTTCATTGAACACCTGTGGCTCCATCAGTCACTCTGTTTTATTTTTACACTAAAACATTAGATGCAGATATGAGCAAACCTCATCTCTTTACAAGTCAACATGCATATCATTAACTAGAATTCAATATCTGGCATTATTCATTTGCTTTTTTTGTGTCAATTTCCATAAAACAAAATAAAAATTGCTTCTTGCTCAGTCTAATTGCTAAACTGTATGTGTACCCTAATCTATCACATGATTTATGCATTTTATTACCAAAAGTTTCATTAGGTTTAGTAGCAGGATATGAACAATGAAGAGAATGCCTGTTAGCTCCCTCTGGTCACTGGTACCTCTGATAAAGGGACCTCCTCTTGCTGTGACGCTGACAGCCTTCCACGAGGCTCTTAGCCATGGAATCGCCAAAGCAATGAAGCACTAACTCCTGACTGTCAATCCAGCCCGGGCTCATTGCTAATGATGGTTCACTGCCTGGAGTTCCAAGATGAAGACCCCAGGCTATGAGTGGGTTTAGTGGATTGTGCTCTCAGGTCATTTGGTGGTGACTGCCTCAAGTGGGGACCTGATCAGGAAACAGCTCCATCTTTCCTGGAGATTTGAGAGTGAACCAGAGAGCCAGCAGATGGAAGGACCAGAAGTGTGCTGGGACTGTGGTAAAGTGTTCCTCCCTCTAGTTCCTATTTGTATCCTATCAACATACCTATGGTTTTCCCTCCAACAAGCCTAGTTGCAAAAGGTATGTCTTAATTATTGAGAGAGAGAGAGAGAGAGAGAGAGAGAGAGAGAGAGAGAGAGAGAGAGAGGCAGTGGGTGGACCCAGGAAAGGAGCTAAAACAAAATTACTCTTTAAAAATAAGCATTATTAAGAGAGAAAGAACTGAGACCTTGGCAGTCATGATTTGACCTTGAGGTGGGTCTTAAAGGGGAAAAGAGGTGTCCTTTTAAAACCTGCAGTAGGAGGCTGGATAGATGCTTAATAGATAAGATAGCTTGGTGCTCCTGGAGAGAACCTGTATTTGGTCCTCACGACCCACAGGACATCGAGCAACCACCTGTAACCCCAGTTCCAGAGCAATTCCCTCTTCTGGCCTTTATGGGCACAGGGCACATGCGTAGTATGGATATATTCATGAAAGCAAACATACATACATTTAAAAAAAACTTAAAGCAAGATAGAGATTGTTATGACAGACAGGATGATGGTGTGAGGTCCTCTGGCAATCCTTCAGATATATCAGTATCTGACTTTTGTAACTTTTCAGGGTATGGTAGAAGGTCTTATAGCAGGATGTTTAGTCTGGGGTACCCTGTATGGCAGTGAGCATGAAGGAGCTAGGCATAGGACCATATCAGCCACAGCTCAGTTTCTTAATTATATAAGAGAGAGAAAAGAGGAGGCAGGGAGAGGAGGAGGAGGAGGAGAGAGAAAGAAGTGGGAAGAGAGGGAAAGGGCAGAAAGAAAGAGAAAGAAGAAAGGAGAGAAAGGTAGGGAGAGAGAGAGAATACGCTTCAGGGAGGGCATGGCCTGCTTGCTTCTTTAGGCTGTAAAGAAGGGGGGAGAGAGAAACTAGGGAGGCAACTGGCCTATTCTGGAATTCTGAACCACATGTGGCTGATATGCTCCAGGAATGAGTCACCGTTCCTATGAAAGTGTCAAATTGTAAATGGCTAAATATTTGGATCACAGCTAATGCAGGGTAACGGAACTCAGTTCATCTTTACTGCTTTTCCCTAGGAGGCCAACAGGTTTGGGGTCAGTCAAGATGATTCCTACCATGTGGGGGTTGAACAGTGGGGTCAGGAGCTCAGCTTCACTTTCATCTTTAACTGCCCCACTTCCCTTAGAACCCCTCAGCAGATGGCAAGATAATTTGTCTGGTTCCTTGTAGCATCTTGTGATCGCTCCCTAAGTGTGAGCGGGCCGGCTCCAGATTCTGTTCAAAGACTCAACTTTCAAAGCAAATATACACACAAGTCAGGAGTATTTTCGAAAACAAAGGTTATCATGTTTCCCCAAGGGGGACAGAATAGCACTGGGGAATGCTGGGAATAGAGTAAGTTTACTTCACCTGACAGGATCTCTTAAAGATTGCATCCTGGAAAATGTATGACCAAACTGAACAGCAGCCAAGGAGAATAAACTGGGTGGAGAAGAGAGAAACCCAGATGAAAGCCAGAAGAAAGGAAGTGTTTCAGCAGAGGCTGAAGGTTCAAGGGATGTGTCCAGAGGCAGAATTCTGTGTTAACTGCTGACTGAACCAGACATGTGCAGCAAGAAGACATGCACACACACGCACGCACACACACACACACACACACACACACACACACACGCACACACGCACACACGCACGCACGCACGCACGCACGCACGCACGCACGCACGCACGNACACACACACACACACACGCACACACGCACACACGCACGCACGCACGCACGCACGCACGCACGCACGCACGCACGCACGCACGCATGCGCACATGAACGCGCGCGAGCGCGCGCGCGCGCGCGCGCGCGCGCACACACACACAGACATGTAAGCATAGAAGCATGCCCCATCCTTGGAGGGAGAGAATGTCGTATTTCATCTCTTGCTGTGGAATGTAGCTGCTGATAAAACAGCAGACAATATTTCTGAGAACAGAGACAGCCTGTCTGAACCCAGCTCAACTTCTCCTTCTTATCACTTTGTGAAAACACGCTATCTTCAAGAGCCAAATTAGCTTTTCATGATAGGGCTTCTTGGCAGCTCACACTGAGACGTCGCAGGGCTGAATGGGAATGACTAAGCGGTTTTATGAGCCAGCTTCTTCCCAGATCTGCTGCCTTGATGGGTTCGGTGTCAGTCAGACATGTAGGACCTTTGTTCCTCCAGAGACGACAAGATCTGTGGAAAAGTTAACTTTGTTCTGAGAAAGACATGAGTAGCTGAGTCAACAAAATGGGCCACAGGGTACTCTGTGGTGAGGAACTAGTTGTCTATGCACATGAGTGTTCTTCCTTTTCTGTTTGGAATATTCCAGCTTAGGATATATTCAGTGCAAGCAAAGTCAGGAGTTAAAGAAAGTAAAGCTTGTCTCAGATGTTAGAAAGACAATATTCAAATTTTATTTTTTATGATTTTTTTCTATCACTAAATTCTCTCTCTCTCTCTCTCTCTCTCTCTCTCTCTCTCTGTGTGTGTGTGTGTGTGTGTGTGTGTGTGTGACACATGTGGAGGTCAGAGGACAATTGACAGCATTCACTCCTCTCTTTTTATCACATGGGATTCTGCTCCTGAACTCAGGTTCTCAGACCGAATGGCATGAGCCTTTCCTGGCTGAACCAATTCACTTGTCCTTCCTGGGGCATCTCTACCTGGGTATGGAGTTGTCCTCACACACAGAGTTGCAGGATCCTTAGATTTTCATAGAAGCTTTGTTTCATTCATCAGTTTTCTGTTAGGTAGAAATAAAAGGTTGTCAAAGATCACAACCAAAATATAAACTGCCAACATCTAATGTTTGTGATTTACGGCATGAATGAAGAGGGTGTCTGACAGCTGCTTAATTCACTGATACCCTCTTCCTTGTGGGCTCTGTAGAGTCTGAAATGAGGTTTCTTGCTCCCGATGTTTCCTGACTAGTGGAACACTCTTCAGTTAATGGAGCCCTACTCTTTTTATTTTGTTTTCTTATCGTTTTAATTCCTGAATGGTATGTGTGCTATGTGTGCACACATGCAAGTGCGTGCACACAACTCTTCTAGCTTTCAGTGGTAATTTTTAATCAATATTTGTAGACAGGTAACTGTACTCATTTCAATATGACACACCCCAACTTAATATATTTAAGGCGAAGCTTAGGTTGCCATTTAATCTCTATTAAATGTCCTTTTCTCCCCAAACAATGAAGTCCATTTTCTATTCCAGAAAGAGAGTCTCGGTCCCTGTCATTTCCCATTACAAACAGTTATGATAAAAAACATCCTGCAAAAACAACTTAATAGAGAAAGGCTTTATT
Source organism: Mus pahari (assembly GCF_900095145.1). Taxonomy (NCBI): domain Eukaryota; kingdom Metazoa; phylum Chordata; class Mammalia; order Rodentia; family Muridae; genus Mus; species Mus pahari. Next base: position 109,819,167 of record NC_034599.1, on the reverse strand, counting down.
TACACTCACAGCCCATCAAGGCAGGGAAATCAACATGTTAGGAGACAGAAGCAGCTGCTCTCATCACATGCACTGTCAGGGGGCAGAGAGTGATGCAGGCCCTCTTGCATAGTCCAGGATCCCAGCCAGGGGATGGTGCCGCCCACAGTGGGCAGTGCTCTTTACATCAGTTAATACAATCAAGATAACCCCTACAGACATGCCTAAGAGACCTATCTTCCAGGAGCTTCTAGATTCTGTCAAGCTGACAACGGAATGACTACCACAATAGCCAATTTAAGTGTGGCTTCTGCCTTCCAGAAGGCTTTTGCCTGTATGGGTTCAGAATGCTTCCACCCAGCCTAGTCCTTCCTCCAACTAATCCAGTGTGCGGCAATATTGTTCCTTTGAGCTTTTTATGACTCTATCTTGACCACAACTTTATAGTTTCATATCTTTTGGGCTCATCACTTATGTGTCTTCCAGTGAAAATAAGTTCACCTTTAGTTCTCCTGTCTAAAACAAACAACGAACAATTTAATTTTATCTTTGCAAGCTCAGGGTAAAGCGCTTATGTATATTCACTGTTAGACAAAAATGTCCTGGGAAGTCCTAATAATTTCCATAAAACACCATTACAGAGGGTTGGAGAGATGCCTCCGAGCTTATGCGGACGTGTACTATTTGTGAAGGACCTGAGTTCTGTTTCCAGAACGCATGTTTAGTCACTCACTACCACCCACAACTCCAGCTCCAGGGAATCTGACAACCTTTCTGACCTCTAGGGACACTCCCCTCATGTGCACATATCCAAACAGACACACACCTATAAACTTTCTTCAAATAAAAAAGAAAACTTAAAAAAAGAAACAAAAAGCTAAGTTTGAAAAAAATAACAATCACATAGAATGGCATAAAATAAGTTAAACATAAGAAAAATAATTGATGGGGTTGGTGAGATGGCTCAGCAGTTATGAGCATTAACTATCCTTCCAGAGGTCCAGACTTCAATTCCCAGCAACCACATAGTGGTTCATAACCATCTGTAATGGGATCTGACGTCCTCTTCTGGTGTGTCCGAAGATTGCAATAGTGTACTCACATCATAAAGTAAATAAATAAATCTTTAAAAAGAAAAATAATTGAGTATTTTATATATAACTCTTTTTATACTTTATGCCTCACTGAATATAAACTCTATCATAATAGTGTATAATGTTAAATGATTCATTTTATTATTTGTGGTTTTTATTTTCCTTAATTTTTTTATATCTTCAGAACAATATTGGTTTGTCAGCTCTGACTTCACCATTTTTTTTTTGAACATAGGTCTTATGTTTCTCTGGGCCACTGTGACAAGTCCCCATTATCTGTTTCACCCTACTAAGTGCCTGCTGCTGGTTTTGTGTCCATCCCGAAAGGAAGGAAGAAGGAGCGGATTTTTGATCATGCAGCATCCCCTATGGCTCTCTTTCGTATGTGGCGTCTCCTCGAGCCAGATGAGAGTTTTGATTTCCTTTGCGAGCCTTGCTTGGCCCTTGATGTACAATATTACACATCATTGGGGGGAAAAGGCATGGCCAAGTCACTGCTGCACAAGGGAGAAGCGGCCTTTAAAAACGCCAGACACAAAAGCTTGGGATTCTTTTCTCTCTCTCTAAGTCTCTGGAAGAGCCAGGTACCTTCAGAATGTTTCTTACACTCCTGCTCTTTCAAACTGTGTGATCAGCTTAAAATAATCCAAAGGAAAGAATCCTCAGAGGATCCAGTTCTTAGGCAACAGAGATAGTATGACGTAATTAGTTTAGACAGAGGCTCTGAAGCATTTAAGCATTGTAGTGCATGTGTGTTGGGAATGGATGTAGGTGTGTGTGTGTGTGTGTGTGTGTGTGTGTGTGTGTGTGTGCGTGCAAAGGCTAGCTTTCAGGACTCAATTGTCTCCTTTCATCATGTTTTGAGGCAAGGTCTCATGGTGGCTGCATATACCAGGTTTCCTGGCCGGTAAGCTTCTGGCTCCTTCTGCTGCTGCTGTCTCTCATCACTGTGGGATTGCTAAGATTATACACGCATTATACATGCATGCTACTACATGTGGCTTTCTCCATGGGTCCTGTGGTTCTGAACTCTGCTTATCAGGTTTTCATGGCAAGCAGTTTACTCCCTAAGTCATATCTCTGCACTCTAAACATAATTGTCTGTGGGATTTCTTTTTCTTCCAACATAAAGGCATTTACTCCAGCCGTATCAAGTATAAAATTTCATTCCAAAATTGACATTCCTCAATGTCATACCAGTTTCCTCTCATTAGTGGGCACTGAGATAACTGTTTGTGAGAACAAGGTAACAAATAATGCTTAACTAGGCACGAGGCTTTGGAATGTGTGCTGTTCAGACATTTTTAG
>NC_034599.1:109813327-109816713 GCF_900095145.1 Mus pahari | reverse complement strand
TTCCCTCCCTCCCTCTGTTCTTTCTTTCTTTCTTTCTTTCTTTCTTTCTTTCTTTCTTTCTTTCTCTTCTTTCTTTCTTTTCTTTCTTTCTTTCTTTCTTTCTAACAGAGAACACACTGTAGCATAATAAACAATCATTTGAAACCAAAAACCTAGACACTTCTAGATTTGCCTTCTTGTTTCTTAACTAGCTAAGACAGACTTAAGTTGATGGCCAGAAATGAATTTCACAAGATGATAAAATGATAGTCTCATAATTGTAGTGATGACAACTTTTAAAGGGATTATTAATTCTACGTACAGAATGAGGTCTAGTATACAGAGCATAGAAAAAGAATTATTTATATATATCTATATATATGTGTGTGTGTCTATTTACATATATTTACATTATATATATATACATATATACATATGATAGATAGATAGATAGATAGATAGATAGATAGATAGATGATAGATAGATAGACAAATCAATAGATGTACCAATATTTAATTATTTGCTTGCCAATAAAGAAGGCAATGTTACTTTTTTTTATTTACAGGCTCTTGAGGAGGGCTGGAAAGATAGGTCAGTACTCAAGAACACTTACTGCTCTTACGGAGGACACAGATTCAGTTCCCAGCACCCATGTGGTGGCTTACAATTGCCTGTAATTTCAGTACCAGGGCATCTGATGCCCTCTTCTGGCTTCCTCAGGCACTGTATGTATGTGATGTATGTAAGCTTATAAAGGCAGACACACATACACTTAAATAAAAACAAATACAAAAGTCTTTAAAGGCAATTGAAGAAATTAATGGAACATAGATAATAGGGTCTTGCGGGCAGTGTCCTGGAAGGTCCTGATTCATAGCCCATCTTTACAAAACATTGCTCAGTGTAAGGAATAATATCCCATTGTCTGCGTGATAAGGTGGGTTATTCATACTTCAGTAGTTATATTTCTTTTCCTCTCTTCCCTCCTCATATTCTTGGGAAATAATCAAATCCTAAAATGATGAATCGCATCCCAATGCATTCATTTTCCTGAGAATCCTGTCCCTTCTCCAGACAACTCCCCCAAATTCCTATTGCAGGATGCAGGGACTTAATGAATGTGTCCTTGCTGAGAGAAGCCTTGTTCAGTTTGGAAGAGGACAAAGAGAGAAGACACTTCTCGGTCCACTTAGAAAAGTCTTAAGTGTCTTATGACCTCCTTACTATTTTCTAGGGCAAAACAGCTCCTTAAATTGTAAACTTAAACTTATCTCGGTGTATTGAAAGTTTTAGTGATTTTGTATGTGAGTAAAACTCATGGAAATGCACATCTGTCTTGCAGCCTATGCCCCCAAATGAATATATTATTTTAATTTTATAATTAGCATATACTTAAAAGTTCTCATATTCTCTGTGTGCAACATTTAGCTGAGCCTATAATGAATGTGTAGAGGATTAAGTTTGCTTAGAAAATATAGTCTAATGGAGAGTTCTATTATCTTGTGGTTTAAAAGGGAAGTTTAGCTCTGCAGAACTGTCAGTGTGAAGAGATATTTCATAAATATGTCAATCATATTTTGACAGCACAGTCTCATATTCACACAGCCATCAAAATCTCAGAGAATAACACATTCCTCTGAAGGTGCATGTTTTTATATATTTCAGAACAAATGTTTTCTCTTGTATGAAAATCCTTTCTGCTGGACCACAGGACCTCCAGGCAGAAATGGACTAAAACGGCTAAAGGAACCATTCCTGAGTCTGCCTTTAAAGTCAGCAATGACCTTTTCTCAGAGAACTGACTCCAGATATGGGCCCTACATGGCCTTCTCTCTGCGGCTCTGTGAGGGAGTAGGGTACATGCCTTTCCCCCCTTGTCCTCTTAACTTCTCTCATGGCCAATCATCCCAGAAAGAAAACCCCAGGCTCCCGCAGAAGTACCTCAAAGGTGAAAACAAAACCAAGTCCAGCAGTTTACTGCTTGACACATGGGATTAACCTGGCCTTCTGCCTCCTCTCATGGAGGAGGCACAGTACTAAGTTAAGTACTAGCACTATACATTCTTAGTTGTCATTGGCTTCCTCTCAGAGAAACTCATCCTTTTGCCCTAGAATTAAACCTAAGGGGGAAAATGTCTTAAAAACAAATGACATATTTTTATCTCCAGATACTCTATACTGTGTAACACAAAACAGTAGATTTTCTCCTAGTAGTTTCTGGGTGTGGGCACCTAATGCAACACTAGTAGCAAGCAACTAATTTAGAAATAAATAATACATGGGAATATATATATATATATATATATATATATATATATATATCCCATCATATTTGTTAATAAAGATATACAAGCATATACCTTTTCTTTTTCCTGGTGCTTGGGATGGCACCCAGGGCTTCCGGTTTACCAAACCAGTTCTCAACCCCAGCCTCCTTCATTATATCCTTCAAAATGTCCTGTTCCCACTTTAGGCTGACCTTGTCTGTGTAACCATTTAGCCATATTTGCTAAGACTTAGGGAAGCCTCACATCTAGCTGGTGTTGTGTAGTCCTCTTTGCAGAGAGGTGTAGACATGGTTTCAGCCAGTCTTACTGTGAAGACCCCAACTGTGGTGAGTGTCTGGGTTTTCTGGCCTTGATAATAAAGGACCTGACTTATTGGCTGAGAAACGAAAATAATGGAACAAAAGAGTAGAGAGGAAGTAGCCATTGAGCCATCCTTGTAACACCTACCCTGAGAGAATTTATGGGTAGACCAAAGTCTGACCCCTGAATCCCTCTCCTCCACACCCGTTACCCAGAATCCTTTCTGTCTGTCGTCTCTCTCCCAGCATTCCTCAGCATGGTTCACGATGGCTTCTTCAGACCTCACTTCCGTGTGGGACCAGGGGAGGACTAAGGGCCCGGAGGCTTGTTCTCTGATTTCCTAGATTACCTGATAACACACACACACACACACACACACACACACACACACACAGTGAAAATGCCACCGATTATGCTGTCGGCATGTAAAAGCAGCTGATGGCCTAGTCTCCCAAACTCTCAGAGGCAGGACGTGAAGATGGCCCTTCCACAAGCAGCCAATATGTTATGATATTAAGAGTAATTGCATTCTTTTTCATTGAAGACAAGTGACTTATTCGAATCGGAGGTTGTCTGTGGTCCTGTTCCAGTTGTAATAGGGATTTGCTCGGCATTGTGGGAGGGGGTCATTCTGTTTGTCCCGAACACAAGCTGTTCACCTCAGAATTTGAATCTGGAGTAGCAGACACCTTCAGGGGCCAATGGAGAATCTGATCAGGAATAGTTTCTAGGCAGCCAATGCTCATTATGTTTCCATGTTAAAAAAGGAGAGAGAGAGAGAGAGAGAGAGAGAGAGAGAGAGAGAGAGAGAGAGAGAG
>NC_034599.1:109808626-109813272 GCF_900095145.1 Mus pahari | reverse complement strand
AGGAGGAGGAGGAGGAGGAGGAGGAGGAGGAGGAGAGGAATTAAAAAGAAAACAGACTCTATAACAGAAAGCAGAGTGCTTTAAATGCTTGAGTACATGTGGCCTCAGGCCAGGACAGACCTGATTGTTGGGGACAAAAAATAGTCTGCTTGTTCTTGGGGCCCCTGCCCAAACTCCCTGATAGAGTTTCATTAGGTACTGTACTTTCATTAGGTCCACGTGTCAACTTTCCACATACAGAGGGGGCTGATTTCTTGATCTTTCAACTGTTTACAGGTTTCATTTGTATCCACAAATCATCTTGTTTTTCAGACATTATCCATGTCATAAAGCAAATAGGTAGCTAACAATGAGGTAATGGCATCAAAAGACACATCTGACTCATTTCCACTGAACTCAAACTGTGCCATGCAGACATGCATTTATCAACTGTGATTCTGGACATATAACTTCATTTTCTGTGTCTGTTTCCTTATTTCCTTTTGATATGTTATTTCATAAGACTGTTGCCAATGTAAATGCTAATTTACAGACATCTCATATGCTGAATATATTCATTGGCTTTTCACTTTTCCAAATCTCTTCTTGGTAAAGGAAAAAAAAAAAAATGAAAGCAGCGAGCCAGGTTAGGGCTGAAAATGTACAGGGCGCAGATCTAAGTCATTTGAAAAGGACTTTCAAATTGATGTGTTGGCTTGCAGGTACACAAGGTGCCAGCCACCACAGTAGGGGAAGGCATGGTGGCTTTCAGGGAAGCAGGTGGGGCATGGCTGTGGCTCTTTACATCTTGGTGGATTAGGAAAGCGAGAGTGGGGAATGCTGGTGCTCAGCATGCTTCATCTATTACCAGCCCAGTGAATGGTGGCTCGCACAACTTTCATAGTAGGTCTTCCCATTTCTCTCAGAACAGCTGTCCAGGCTTTCCTAGAAGTACATCTCCTAGGTGACTCCAAATGCAGCTAAATGCTCACTAAAACTGAAGCACCCCCTAAAGCTCTTTCAAGCCTGCGCCCTCTGCAACATCAGTCCTTCTGCTTTTGCTTCCCATTAAGCCCACACGCATAGCCAGATTTGTCAGTTTTCACTGATTGAGATCTTTCAGAAATTCTGGGAGCCCAATAGCTTTACCCCGCTGCCCTTTATTTTTGCAGAATTTTCTACCCTTCTGAGCTATCTTGTCACTGCTATCTAATAACTAATGTGAGCTAAATTGACCTAGCAATCTGTTAATTAATGTAATAATCTTACTGTGTAAAACTGAGATGGAGGTGTCAAGGGGATGCCTCAGTCTGTTAAGTGTCTGCTGCGCAAGTATGAGGACCAAGTTCGATCTTTAACTCACATGTTAAAAACTAGGTGTGGTGGTGCATGCTTGTAATTCAGGCTGTAGCGGTGGGTAGATCCTTAAGGCTCCGTGGCCAGGCAGTCCTGTCAAAGAAATCATCTCCAGGCATAAAGGAGAAACTCTGTCCCCCAAAAGAATGTGGAGAATCAGTCAGAAAGACACCCAAGATTGATCTCTGTGTTTATGTGCGCATGTGCAGGTCTGCATGCTCATATATAAAAAAACAAAACAAAACAAACAAAAAAAAAACAGTAGGGGTACGAGAAGAGGAGGGAGTAGATGGGAATAGAGGAGGGAGAGGGAAAGGAAGAGGGAGAGGGACAGGAGTTCTTTACTAGGCAGTCTACCAGCCATGCCCATGGTACATTTCCCTCCAGATTCTATCTTCTGTGCCTTTTGTTAAGTGGTTGATCACTGTTCCTATGCAAAGGAGAAAACGCACCACAAAATTCCTTATACCCACTGCTTCCTTTTATGAGGGCTCCCTGGAGTGACAGGCCTGTGGCTGTGCCCATGTTCCTGTGAAATTAGTGCTGCCTCCTCAAACTCCTGCTATTCTATTTATAGCCATAGGGCTTCAGCATTCGAAGTATCCAGAAGTTCTGAGGAATGTGCAGAATTCTACACGCACAGCAAATTCAACCTGGCCAAAGTATGACTCCCCCATGAGAGAGGAAAGCAGAGAATCTACGGTTCCTTGCTTTTATTGGTATAGTAAAAACTTGAGCAGTTTGTGTCTGGAAGTGCTATAAGCCAGGGATCTTTTCTTGTAAATTCTGTAGCCAGGTTGTAAGGAGCATGGCCATGAAGGTGGTAAGTGCAGAAACAGAAGCTGCGGATGAACCAGTCCTCTCAGCAGACATTCAATATTTATTTATAAATGCCTGGTAAATATAAAATTTAAATGGAATAGCAATTAATATCAAAATGAACATGGAGGGGTTGTATCTCCCAAGCCACAGTGGCAGAGGGGGCAACTGTGAATTCTCCTTATCTCAGAAGTCTTCTTGCTGGTTTGCTTCTTGTTTACTTTTGAGATAGGGTCTCATCTAGCCCAGGATGGCCACAAAAGTAACTGCATAGCGGAGGATGACCATGAAAATTCTGGTGAGAATGTGATCCTCCTGCTTTTACCATACCTAAGTGCTGGGGGTACAGGTGTGAGTGGCCATGCCTGCGTAGTGTGATGCTGGCAATAGAGCCCAGGGCTTCACACCTGCTAGACTAGCTCACTATTGATTGAGTGTCATCCCAGCTCCTCATCTGCGGTTTTAAAGTATTAAAGCTTGCGGGGACATGGAGGGATGGCTCCCCAAGGCAGGGTACTTTGTGCAAGCCTGAAAACCTGAGTTTGATCCCTATGACCAAAATGTTGGAAGGACAGACTGTTTCCTCTAAGTTGTCCTCTGATTTCCATATGTGCACACATAGACATGTGTACAGACAATACAATTAAATAATGAAACAGGAAATGTTACAGTGTGGTAGAAGACCGCTGCTACTTCTGAATGTTACAATGTTTCAGAATAACATTATGCAGACTGATACTACTTGGATTTTCTTGGTGTTTTCTTTTTCAGTTCCTTCCTCTCTGCTATGGTTCTGTTCTGTTTGTTTATTTGTTTGTGTGTGTGTGTGTGTGTGTGTGTGTGTGTGTGTGTGTGTGTGTGTGTTGTGTCCCCACCCACCCTGCACCCTGGGTTTTGAACCACAAGGCAACCGATGCTCTTGCTGTGCTTCATCAATCTGCAAATAGGTTTCCACTGATAGTTGCATACTGAGAAGGGAGGTGTGTGCAGTTAGGTTCACCCCCCCACACCCAGCACCCAACAATGCTGGTTTCTTCCCTGCTTCAGCCTTCATCATTGTGTATAGCACATTTTGCTGGTAGACCCAGCTGGCCACTTACATTTGATTATGCAATCCAAACTTGCACAGTGATTCATAAGTTGATCCGAAGGGGTCCCTACTAGCCTCAGCACATGGGGCATTGAGCAATCAGTAGAAGGTACTGGACCATCAGGATGCTAGGTATATGCTCAACCAGTAGGTTCTACTGATAACCATCCATGTCACCTGCTTTCCTTGACTTTGGTCATTTTAAGTTTATACTTATTTTTCTTATGCCAAAAATATAAACAGGTTTAAGGTGACAGTTAGCTTGCGGCATCTACAGTGAGAGCTAAAATGACAACAGGGTCTTCACCTGGTAAAACACAGGAAATTTATGTTGTTTCCATAGTCTTCTTTTTCCTGTCAACCTTATTTTGGTGGAGACTTACAGTCCAATTAAAAAGCATTAAAATGATGGTGTTTTGGGTTTTTTTCTATGAGAGTCCACTACCATCTCTGTCTCCCCTTGGGTTTAGTTTTTGTCTTACTTTCAAAGGATGTATATTCCTCATTTAGTTTAGTTTCATTAATAGCGTGTGAGCTATTAAAGCAGATTCTAAGTAAACTTTGTCAAACTGCATGCGAGATGACCTTGTTCTTCCCCCGCCTCTCTTTCTGTCACAAAACACTTGCTTTCAACTAGAGTTTATCTTTGGCTTTCTTTACTATTTTTAACATTTTAACATTTTATTTTGTGTGTATATGCATATGCGTGTGAACGCATGTCAGGATACATGTGCCCAGGTCAGAGGACAACTTGTGGGAGTTAGTTCTATCCTTCAACTCTGTGGGTCCAAGAGATAGAACTTGGATCATCAGACTTGGAAGCAAGAACCTTTACGTACTGAATCATCATTTCTGCAGACTCTCATTTTAAATATAAGTATGAGTACATGCATGTGTGTGTGTGTGTGTGTGTGTGTGTGTGTGTGTGTATGTGTGTGTGTGCGTGTGCATGTGTGTGTACATGTATCTGTGTGTCTGTGCATATGTGTATATATGTGTGTGTATGTGTTCATCTGTGTGCATGTCTGTATGTACATGCCTCTGTGTATGTATGCAGATGTGTGTGTGTGTACACATGTGTGTTTGCATGAGTATTATCACGGGAGCATGCCGTCCACATGGTTTAACACCCTGCTTCCTTCATATATTGATACATTCTAGGACTCCCTTTATAATAACATCTGTAAACAATTTGAACATATACACTTCATGAGCAATGTCACTGTCTTAGTCAGGGTTTCTATTCCTGCACAAACATCATGACCAAGAAGCAAGTTGGGGAGGAAAGGGTTTATTTGGCTTACATTTCCATACTGCTGTTGACCACCAAAGGATGCAGGACTGGAACTCAAGCAGGTCAGAAAGCAGGAGCTGATGCAGAAGCCATGGAGGGATGTTCTTT
>NC_034599.1:109804098-109808536 GCF_900095145.1 Mus pahari | reverse complement strand
TCTCATGTAGGCATTTCCTCAACTAAAGCTCCTTTCTCTGTGATAACTCTAGCTGTGACAAGTTGACACAAAACTAGCCAGTACAGTCACCATTTAATAAACTAGATCCCAGTGTATGTGTAGTAGTAATCCATTTTCAAGTTCTTTCTTATCTGGGAATGTACTGCTGACAAGCCTTTAGCAGACATAGAAACTCCACGGATAGAGACATTTCAAAAATAATATAACTTGGTCTCTCAAATTTAATTGTTTTTATTTTTAGAATACAAAATAATGGGTTTCCTCACCACATATCGCACATGTGCCATCTTCCTCTCTCATGTCACCCCTGTCACCTCCTCTTACTTCCAACACTGTCTCCTTCTCACAAATAGTCACTCTTTCTGCTTTCATGATACATTAACGTTCACATGCATGAATACTTTCCATGTACCACACCTCAAAGTGTGAGATACTTGTCTGTTTTTCACAATCACCTTTCTGTATAGCTTATTTCACTTACCATGATGGCCTCAGTCATTTTCTAATGGCAAAAATTGAGATAAAGAAAATAATGAAAATCACACATCATCTTACCACCTGCAAATATCTCTTTACCTTTTATTTTCTCTGTTTACATATATCCATAACCTTAAAGGCATACATAGTAAAGATACTTGGTCTCTTGAAGTCTTTTTTTTTCAGTTAATAATGTAGCTTAAGTATTAACTACATCAAAACTAAATTTCACTAGTATTTTTAAATATCTGTATCATTACCATTTCCTCATAATGTATGGATATATTGCAACATTTTATATATTTTGAAATATTACAAAGAGAAAATATACTGATTTGTGCTTTAAACAGTGCTGTAGTGGCCTATAGATATGTCTCAGACAATATGAACACTTGCTGCTTTTGTGGAGGACACATATTCCATCCCTAGAACATTCATCAGGTAAAGCACAACTTAAAACTTCCTGTAGCTCCAGCTCCAGGGGATCTGACATCCTTTCCAGGCCACCTTGAACCTCAGTATGTTTGTGCACACCCCAATACACACAGAGAAAGAAAGAAAGAGAGAGAGACAGAGATGAGAGAGACAGACACAGAAACAGAGACACAGAGGCAGAGAGAGATGCAGAGAGTGTTAAAAATAAAAAGTAATATAGTTAAAAAGCACCATTGTCCAAAATGGCAGTTGGATGATTATTAGGTGGGTCTGAGATAGATTCTGAATTCTAAGTATCTCAAACAAAAACAGAAAGAAAGGATGTGGTAGTCAGCTTCATCCAAGGCTGGACAAATGATGGATACATAGATGTGCAGGGGTCCTCTGACCTCAGGGACACCATTTTTGAAGTGTCAGGATCTGACCTTTGTTTTGCATACATGTGTTAGAGTCAAATCCTCGAAGATGTGGGCTCTTCGCTGTGGATAAGCCAAACCAAGCTGTGTCTGAAGCATGTTCAGGGAGCCAGGCTCTGGGAAACTGTCTGAGGAGGCCCCATGACCTTTCTGGAGTTCATCTTTCCTTCATAGCTGGTGGCATTCACTTTCCAAATTGTTGACTCTGCAAACACCAGCATGGCTAGTGCAAGAAAAGTGGCTTTGAATAGCAAACGGCACCTACACTCCAGGACCTCAGTGTTCAGGAGATCAGACAGTCAAGGAAGTCTGTAATTATACGACATTAAGTTCAGGAAATGCTACAGTAAGATAAAGGTTAGGGACAGAAGAAGAAATTCCACATTGATATTCTAGGAAATGTTTCCAGGAAAGTGAAGAGGTGGGATAATTAGAGTCAAAAATATATTTGTGGGGCTTAGGGAGGAGTGAGCAGCTTATGGGGAACAGAGATTCAGACAGAAGCAAGGGGGATGAAAGGAGACAGGCTCATAGAAGAGCGAGTTGGGGTGAAGGCACAGTTGGAGCTACAGCTTCAAGGGTCTAGCATGTGACTCACTATTGCCTGGGAAAGTTTTATGAAATGTCATTAAGTCTAGGATGAGGAATCATCAAAAATGTATTTTAAAATAATTCTTTGTTATATATAATTGTGTTACTTATTGAAGGTAAAATAGATTTTGGATACCAATGCAATGGATGCCTTATTTTTGCATAGAGCACTCAATCTTGAATTTCGACACTGCACTGTGTACAGCGTATTTGATGTTTTTGAGAGTTGATTGATTTCATACTCATCAGTGCAGAGAATGCCACTTCAAATAATACCTAAGTGTTAAAGTATGTTAAGTATGTTTATGCCAGTTTTGGAAATTGTTGGTAATTCTATTCTTATACCAAGCCAAAACTTATGTAATATTTGTTTGTTTGTTTATTCATTTTTGTGAAAGACAGCTCAGCAACCGAAAATAATCATTTTAAAAAATCAGACATTCTAGTGCAGCATTGTCCAAAGATGCACTAATTTAACTCTTATTACTTAAGTGCTGAGCTACAATGGTAGGAAAATATTAAAGGACTTGGTTTTCCATAATTAGACCATTGTTCTTCTGTAAGAGCAGGATGTGTGTGTGCGGTCAAAGCTCTGCCTTCAGTTCTTCAATTGCCAGTTGAGCTGTTTCAAGCACAGTGTGGAATGACTGCATGTGCAGAGCAAAATGTGCATGTGTGTACTTAGAACAAATGCTGGTGTCCAGCTGAGGAGCATTGTGGGTAAGCAGTGCCAGAAACCTGCTGGATTCAATCCGTGTTTGAGTTTGAATTAATTTTTGGTTATGGCTTACTCAGAAACCATTTACTATGGTCATTTTTAAAATGACCCCCACTTTTAATGGTTCCATCCCATATGGGTTTGAAACCCCACTGCATTGAAGCTGGACCTAGATGGAGTAGTGCATACTTTTGTGTGCATGTGTTTGTGTGTGTGCCTGTACATGTTTGTGTGTGTATAAAAGGGCATTGCGTTATTGAGAAAGCTGAAGTAGTTGGAATGGTTAGGTAAGGCCAGATTGGGAAAGACTTTATTAACCTCCACAAATGTTTTGGGGTTAAATTCTTTTTGAATCTTTCAAGAAGGGCTGAGTACTCCCCCGAAGGCAAACCACCACAGAAAGCAAAACCCACTCACCACAACTTTGAAAGGCGTGAACTGGCCAGTGGGAAGTTAAGATAAAACAGGTCCCAGAGGTTAATGGTGACCAGTGTTTGTCCTTGTATAGATCCTTGATGCCAACAGCCACTTCTATTACTAACCAAGATGCTATTCTAAAACACCACAATGCACCCTTCAATCTCACAGCAGCCCGTGTGTGNGTGTGTGTGTGTGTGTGTGTGTGTGTGTGTGTGTGTGTGTTGTGTCTGTGCTTCCACTAACAACCATCCTCCTCACAGGCAGGTAGGCCAAGGCTAAAGCATGGTTGAGCTATACCCTGAGGCCATGGAAGCCAACCTCTGGAGATAAATGGGAGCCAAGTCAGACTGTTGACTTCTGAGAGCTCTTCTGTCCCTGGTGGGCCATGCTGCCTTCTCCTTGGACACTGTGATGAGACATGGGGTGATAGCATTTATGCTTGGGGGTTGATCAATGTAAACACATTGTATGTGCATCAACACAAGTTAGCAGCACAAGTTGCCAGACACTTGGTGGATGCTTTCTGTAAGGGACATGTGACAATCAAATAAGAAATACCATGGCTAAAAAGGTACCATCTTCCTGTGCATGTGCGTGCCTCTGTGTGTGTGTGTGTGTGTGTGTGTGTGTGTGTGTGTGTGTGTGTTTGCTAGCATTTTCATAATGCCTAGGCCATCCCTAAAATTGTTTAGCTTTGAGCTCTCATGGTACAACCTTCTGGCTGAGTACTCGTTTTTATCAGTCCATCTCTGCCAAGCATTACTTAGTGGGCAATCAAGCAAACTTAAATCAACCATTTCATTTAGAAAAGTAAAGATGTGTGTGTACATGTGTGTGCACATGCTCCTGGCTCTATGTGGGTGCAATGCACACGTATGTTTGTGTGTAGGCTGGCGTTTGACACCGGGTATCTTCCTTAATTGTCATCTACCTTATCCATTGACCTTACCAATGTAGCATGTAAAGCTAGCCAGCCTGACTGAGGGAACCCAGTCTCTGCCTCTCAAATGTTCACTTGGATTGTAGGATCTAAGCTATTGTCCTTACACATGTGCAGCAAGCACTTGCCTTAACTATGGAACCAGTTCTCTAGCTTCGATACCGTATGATGCTTAAAGGGAGCTCAGCGATTATGAGCACTTACTGCTCTTCAGTACCAACTGTGTTTACTTCCCAGAACTCACACCATGTGCCTGACAGCCCACTGCAGCCACAGCTCCAATGTATCCAGCACTTCCTTCTGGCCTCCTTGGATGCATGCAATCATACACGCGCGCACACACACACACACACACACACACACACACACACACACACCACACATGAGAGAGAGAGAGAGAGAGAGAGAGAGAGAGACAGA
>NC_034599.1:109794544-109796370 GCF_900095145.1 Mus pahari | reverse complement strand
AATGAAATTGTGTGAAGAAAGAAAGAGAGAGAGAGAGAGAGAGAGAGAGAGAGAGAGAGAGAGAAGAGAAGAGAAGAGAAGAGAAGAGAAGAGAAGAGAAGAGAAGAGAAGAGAAGAGAAGAGAAGAGAAGAGAAAAGAGAAGCCTGCCTTAACAGACCCATGGCTGCTTACCTCATCTTCCCAGACATTATCATACACAATTTGTTGACCATTTATTTTATTATTTTTAAATTGTGTGTGTGTGTTTGTGTGTGTGTGTGTGTGTGTGTGTGTGAGTGTGTGTGTGTAAGAGAGTTGTTGCATCTCCTGGAGCTGGAGTTACAAGCAACTGTGATTTGTCTGTTGTGCATGCTCGGAGTTGAGTTCAGGCCTTCTGCATGAGCAGTGTGGAGTCTAACGCTGAGCTGTCTCTCTACCTCTGAATCATTGAATCATTGTCATTATTGTTTTTCTGGTTAACCACGTGAAAAAAAAAAAAAAAGGCCCAAATCTCTGGATTTCTCTTGTGTCTGTTTTCTTGGGTGAAAGGTATGGGCTTGACTACCCAATCAACACATATTCAGTTTATTTATTCTCCACATAATCTTGAAGTCCCAGAAGGTCAGTGTTGCCACCCCCTTTAACGATGGATAAAGAAGAGAAAGCAGCATGACATGTAATTTTCAAATTTAAGCAAAATATGTACGCACATACAAAATGATTTTTTTCCACGGGTAGAGAACTTGAATTCTTGCTTGAAATTAGTGTCTTTCACAGGAGATGTCTTCTGCATATCTGGAAAACATTTCTGCATATTGATGTTTCTATCTCCTCACTAATCAAAAGGCACATGTTTATTATGTAGATTTTAAATAAATTATGGCAATTTCTACTTAGTTTATCTTTTAAGTGTTCTGTCTTTAAAAACACATATTTACTTTATTTTATATGTGTATTTATTTGCATGTATTTGAACATGTATGCATTGCCTACATAGGCTAGAAGAGGGTGTCAGATCCTCTGGAACTAGAGTTATAGATTATTATAAGCCACCATGTGAATGCTGAGAATTTAACCTGGGTCCTCTGGAAGAGCAGCCAGTGTTCTAACCACTGTGAAATCTCTCCAGTCCTCTGAAACGTTATTCTTATAAGCAGCAAGGTGAGTGCCATAGAACAGAGCTATGCTTGTGTTTTGGTAGGTTTTTCTTCAGCCTTCTAGATAGGATATTTAGATATTAAAAGAGCATTGATGACATTTCCACAGCTTTAAAGTTTTTATGACATTGTGTGTGTGTGTGTGTGTGTGTGTGTGTGTGTGTGTGTGTGTGTGCATGGACATGCACATAGATGGTAGATGTCACCTTTTGAGCATTGGTTCTTTCTCTCCACTATGTTGGTCCTGTTGAACCGAGCTCGGGTCTTCAGGCTTGACAGCAAGCACGTCGACTGATGAGCCCTCGACAGCCTTTCTGTAGCTTTTCAAATGAAACAGTGAAAAAGTCATCTTGACAGGCTATGGTGGCTCATGCCTTTAGTCCCAGCACTCAGAGGGCAGAGGCAGGTGGATTTCTGAGATTGAGACCAGCCTGGTCTACAGAGTGAGTTCTAGGACAGCCAGGGCTACACGGAGAAACCCTGTCTCAAAAAACAAAAACAATAGGCCGCAATATTGTGAGGCTATGCCAGTGCCGGGCAAACACTGAAGTGGATGCTCATAGCCAGCTATTGGATGGAACAGAGGGTCCCTAATGGAGGAGCTAGAGAAAGTACCCAAGGACCTGAAGGGGGCTGCAACCCTGTAGGTGGAACAACAATATGAACTAACCAGTACCCCCTGAGCTCGT
>NC_034599.1:109733610-109794459 GCF_900095145.1 Mus pahari | reverse complement strand
AAAAAATAAACAAAACCAAAAACAAACAAACAAACAAAAACAAAACAAAACAAAAAAGTCATCTTTTCCAGACTCGTTTATCTTGGAGATAAGGTTCAGCACTGACATAGTTTTTCCAAGCATGATGATGGGTTGTAGACCAATGTTTTTAATCATAAAACAAAATAAATACCTAACAACAAATATGATCCTTTTAGAACCTTTTAGTCAGGAAATAGAATAGCTGGCAACTGACAGTTTCTTCCTATTCTTTCCTAAGTAGAAAGAATCCCATCTTTTGTGCTCCCTTCTCCTCTTCCTCGTCTTCCTCCTCCTCCTCCTCCTCCTCCGCCCTTTTCTCCTTCTCCTCATCTTCTTCTCCCCCCTCCTCCTCTGCCCACCTCCTCCTTCTTTCTGTCTATCCCTGCAGACTTACCTCAGACAAAACTACACATAATTCATGTTTATAAAGACACTTTTATGTTTTGGTCCCCAGTCACATCTCTTCAACATAGAACAATTTCTGACTTTTCCTCTCGCCAAACAGGGGTAGATATGGAGACACTGTCGAGTGCTGGGAAACCCATCTGCGATAAGACAGGTCAGGGTTTTCATTTTCCAAAGTTTACAAACCAGGCAGTGACTTATCCTTGTATGTGTGGACGCTTCCCTTGGACAGTTTTATTGTTCTGGGTTTTATTGTTAAGTTTTACTGAACATCACATGACTGCCCCAACCAGTGAGGAGGCCCTCTAGTGTGACAATGTCAAGTATACCTAATGGCAAGTGTGACGTGGGCTGACTGTGCCAGGCATCTAGAGAGCCATCCTGTCTCGTGAACAAGGAACAGGTTAAAGTCTCCTTGATTGACAGCTGTGCGTGGTCCTTTTGTGCTTCACTCTTTAACATTTGATTTTCTCAGACACAACTTCGGACAAGAAGGCCACTTTCCTACAGGACCTTCCATTCAATTCTCAGGCCAGGGAGTAGGTTGAAGGTGGCTGTCGGAACTCACTTTCATAAGTGTTCATCTGCATACCAGATGGAAATTCGTAAACCCGCTGATTGTATTATTAAATAGTCTCAGACCTCGGTCTATGACAAAGTAGCTATCATGTCAGAGGCCCGGGTAATTTTGTCTTTCAGTGCTGGCAAGGAAATGAAGAATTATCTCATGCAGATGACCGCAGCAGGTGTCTGAGTTGAGCAAACAAAATAATAAGTTGTGTAATCCGTAGAGATTCAGAATTGAATCTGTTTGGAAATGAGTTATTTTCCTTGCTGATGTGATAAAAAGTTTTATAAATTTAATTTTTTTCCTCCATTGTCCTTTCCTGAATTCAGTACTCCAACCCAGGTGATGGACAGTCTTAGGCGGTAGGATGACTCTGGAAGTGGATACGGTACTGTTGGTACTGTTCAGCCAGGGTGGAAAGGACAGATCCAAGCCACTCACCTGGGTTGGACCCCACAATTGCTTCTTATATAAGAGGGCATCCAACCAGGGAAGTGCTGAGGTGTATAGTGACCTTAACAACTCACCCACACCACTTCAGGGAACATCTGGCAAATGGGAGACATATTGGCAAAGAACTTTCAGTCTCCAGAGAGATCAACTTGAGCACAGAAATCGAGTATACCCTGATGTGACCCGTCCAGGGATGGATTATAACATCTGATGAGCAACATCACAGTTGAAATGTGGACATTGTGCTCCCTTGTCTCATGTCAGCTTGACACACTAACTACAGTTATCTGTGAAAAGGAAACCTTAATTGAGAAAACGCTTCTATAAGTTCCAGCTTTAGGGCATTTACTTAATTAGTTATTGATGGGGGAGGGTCCAGCCCAGTAGGGTTGCTTTCATCAGAAAGCTGCTGGTTCTGTGTTCTATAAGTCAGAAGGTTGAGCAAGCCATGGGGAGCAAGCCAGTAAGCAGCATCCCTCCATGGCCTCTGCATCAGCTCCTGCCTCCAGGTTCCTGCCCTGACTTCCTTTGAAGATGAACAGTGATCTGGAAGTGTAATCCAAGTAAACCATTTTCTCTCCGATGCTTTTTGGTCATGGTGTTTTTTTGCAGCAGTAGAGACCCTCACTAAAACAGGAATCTTCTTCTAACACAGTATATGAACATTCTAGGCAAAGAGCTCATCCTAGCTATCTGCAGGGGCAGACAAGAGTCAGCCCAGTTTCTCCCTCGGTTCATGCTTCCTATCACTCCACCTCTTTCATAGGACAAAATCTGTATTGTACTCTTAACTCAGGAGTGGTTTCCCAGGAAATCCATCCCATAGCCAACCAACCCCATTCCCATTTGAGGGTTGTCTCTAATCACCATCTCATTGAAGGATGGCGGCCTTATTTTGTAATGAGCAGTTCTTGTCACCAATGCCAGAACATCACAGCTAATATTATGAATACGGAGTTTTTTTTAATCTCTAATATATTGCCAAAGTTTAGCTAGTCAATCTCAAGTCTGTGTATACACAGGCACCACTAACTGGACTCTCTAGGCTTCATATGAAATAGTAATCACAAAAGAAGAGCCGATCTATTTGAAAGGAGGAACATGGGAGGAGTAGGAGAGAGAGACGGAGGCATATAAATGATGCAGATACTCATGCATGAAATTCTCCAAAAAATAAATTTATATTAAGTATGCATCCGTGTTATGGGGATGAGTCTGAGGAAGGAGCCAGCTTTTATCTTGACCGCTCCTGGTAGAGACAGAAGAAATCAAGATTATATGTTGGTTTTGGAGAAGTGCTGGTATGAGTGTAATGAAAAAGTTTTGATAGCTTTTGAGTCACATGTACAGTCCTGTGAAACTTTGTCTTTTAAAAAATTCTCCCCTTCCGGGTTAAGATTCCCAAGAATTATTGCCTTCATTATCAGCAGCCGGTGAAGCTGCCAATTCAATTATCCTCCATAGTGGACAGTAGTGGCCGATAGGAGCTAAAGCAATGAATGATCCAGAATCATTTATGCGTGTCCCCTAAGTACTTTGTTCTTGAATTTGAATATGAAGCCTTACAGCAGGTAATTTAAAATGAACATTTAAAGAAACTGGCCGTGAAAGACAGCAAAGCAACTGTGTGAACGAACATTTGATTCCTTCTCAAAGAAAGCTAGGATTATCACCCTGAAGATAAAACGTTACCTTATGTGGGAGTAATGTTTTATTTTTTTTTAAAATTCTGTCCATCTCAGGAAATATGAAAAGACAGTATGAAGGAGGGTCAAGACAATGCAAGTGAGCTGAAAGACAAGCAGGCAGCTGGGAGAGACTGCTCAGTGGTTAACAGTGGTTTCACTCACAGAGGACTCGGGTTTGGTCCCAAACACGGGAATTGAGTGGTTAACAACCACCTATGATTCCAGCTTCAGGGCATTCCGTGCTTCTGACCTCCTTGGGCACCTGTACTCACATGTGCATATCCTACACACACACACCTGTACTCACATGTGCAAATCCTACACACACATACACACATCTGTACTCACATGTGCATATCACACACACACACACACACGCACACACACAAATACACACACACACACATACACACACTAAAAAGGAAATCAATAAAATCTAAATCAAACAGAAACGAGTTGGTACATTCCAGATTTCCAGATTTTCCTTTGTTTTATTTATCCACTTTTTCTTGAGCTTTAGTGGGCCTCTCTGAGTGCACTTTTCATATGGTTTGAGGATTTCATAAGTGTATTCAATCGGATATCATACCTACTCCCTGGTGCTCCATCCCAACTTCATGTCTACTTTTTAATTTGGATAGCTTGATCAGTGTGGATAACGCTGCCCATATGTGCATGGGCATGAGGACATCCACAAGTGCATGGAGACCCACCAGTGGGGACATTGACAAAGAAGCCTGGCACTCCCTCCCCCAGCAAATATCACTTGCCAGTAGCTCTTCAGTGGCACGCATGTCCTGAATAGCTCCTCCCTATCTACATGATAAATTTGGCTTGGTAGGAACGCTATAAAGCTACTCTCTAGAAGAGAGATGAATTCAACAGTAGAAGAGGACCCAAGGGAGAAAGGCCTGATAATTGTTGTCACATAAATATATAATTTTCAAAGAAGAGAACCTTAAACTTTTTTGGTTTGAAGGGTTTACCACTGTCATACCAGTTTTATTTAGTTTTCTTTTATACCCTGTGAATGGAGAAAGGTCATGGTTCTTACTTGTCTATGTGATAGCCTCATT
This sequence comes from Mus pahari, assembly GCF_900095145.1. Classification (NCBI taxonomy): domain Eukaryota; kingdom Metazoa; phylum Chordata; class Mammalia; order Rodentia; family Muridae; genus Mus; species Mus pahari. Next base: position 109,790,248 of record NC_034599.1, on the reverse strand, counting down.
AATTTTTTTGCCATCTTGACACACACTAGATTCACTTCAGTAGAGGGACCCTCAATAGAGAGAATGCCTCCATCAGATATGTATGGGCAAGACTGTGGGGATACTTTCCTAATTAATGATTGATGTGGGTTGTCCCCGACTACTGTGGAGAGTACCAACCCTGGTAGGTGGGCTTGAGGTATATAAGAAAGCAAACTGAGCAAGCCATGACAAACAGGCCAGTAAGCAAAATCCTTCTATGGGTTCTGCCTGAATTTCTGCCTCCATGTTCCTATTTTGGGATCACTGACTTCCCTCAATGATGGACTGTGGCCTGGAAGTTTACTTAGCAGTATAAGCTGAAATAAATCTTTTCCTCCCCCAAGTTTCATTTTGGTCATGATATTTTACCACAACAGTAGAGATGCTAACTAAGACAGTGGACTTGTCTTTCACTGGAGGAAAATACTCAGCAAGGAGGCTGACTTTCAGTATATTTTTCTTTTCTGTGTCAGTTGTAGATAATATTTTGGTTCTAGCAAGATCCAGGTCCTGCCCCTTGATGTGCTCTCTCTGTTCAGGTACTGCATGGCTCTCTGAATATATTTTCTCTTATTCATCTCAAAGCCTCCATAGGAAACTCAAAGCGAGTCTGTGTGGTGTGAATGAGAACAACCATAGGCTCTGGTGCTTGAGAACTGCGTGTCCAGTGGGTGGTACTGTTTTAGGAAGTCAAGGAGGCGAGGCCTTGTTAGAGGAAGTACACCATCAGGGGCAGCCTTGGAGGAGGAAGTATGTCATCAGGGGTAGCCTTTGAGAGTTGAAAGACTGATATCATCTCTGGTTTTCCTTCTCTGCTTCTTGTTTGTGGTTAAGGTATGAGCTCTCAAGTCAGCTGCAGTCACCTTGCCTGCCTGCCGCTGTGGCCACACTCCATCACGGATTCTTAATATTCTAGAATCATAAGCCAAAATAAACTTTTTAATGAGTTGTCTTGCTAATGATGTTTTAATCACAACAATAGACATGTAATGAGTAGAGACTGTGAAAATTTAAAACTCAGAAAGTAAAAAGGAGTCACCAAAGACCTCAGGATTAGGAGTAACCAATGTTGCAAACAGCATCACTCAATCTGCCTCTTGCCGGTTCTCTTCTTTGCAGTATAGTGAACAGAAGTAATAAGAGCTCTCTGTCCTCAAAAGGAACAGGTTCATTGCTGCATTAGGCACACAGTGGCTCTGGAGGCACAGCTCAGCAGTGATGAGCACATGCTACTTTTGCAGTGGGTCAGAATTCATTTCCCAGAACCTACATGGGGGTTCATCACTCACTTGTTATAACTTCAGCTCCAGGAGAATGAATGCCCTCTTGTGGACTCCATAAGTACTTCACTCATGCACACACATGTACACACTCTACACATGTATACACATATTTTAAAATAAAGCAAAATCTTTTCTTTAAAGAAGGAAAAGGAATGCATGACACAGAGATGGGAAACAAACTTCAACTCCTTCTGTTGAGTTTCCTTGACAATCTTAATTATCAGGTCATACCTCTCAACGTTAAAACAAACCAACTAGAACAAAGAAATCAAGCTAAGGCTGAGGCTTCTTTAGGGACGCCTCCACAGCTTCCTTCCCCTGTTTAATATGGAGTACTCTTTGCTATACCTGTGAAAATGGTCAGCATCCCATTTATTTTTCATTACAATCAAGCTGTGATAGCGTGCACTGTGGAAATCCATTCACTCATCAGAAGATACTGGAAGACCTACTCTGTGTTAAGCATTGCTGTATACATTCAGTATGAACTAGTAAAGAAAAAATGAAGTTGTGTCTGTGTTCATGATGTTTGTTTTCTTGTGGTGAAAGAAGCAAGCAATCAGAATTCTCTGAGCCAAGTCATTATCATCTGTTTAATAGAATTAATCCAAGAGTCATAAACATTCTTAACCTGATGACATTCTGGAACGAGAAGAATTTCCTGCTTCTCATGAATATTGTTCTTCTATCAGTGCCATGGAAACATTAAGATGCTCTGGTAAAATTATGTGTCAATATAAAAAGTAAAGCTTGAGACATGCATCTGCTAAGGGACATGACCTAAAACTTTCCATTCTTATAAAAAGTAGTGACTCTGTTTCTGATGCAGATAAATAGAGTATCTTTCTCTGCTTTTCAATCATTTTCTCTAAATTTGCATACTTCACCCTTTGTCACCCACTTGATGCAGTAATAAACAAAACCCAGGAAGTTTTAAGTCCACATTTTTCTGTAACTTTCCCCAAGTATTAGGTGGTTTCTTTCAGTGCAGTAGCTGTGGTGACAGCCATTTCTGCCATTATCAAACCCCAGATGTAACCCGAACCAGAGCTTAACATCACCCTGTTTATTGGGGCTGGATTAGATTTGTGACCTTGTGTCTACAAATTTGACGTGTGATTTTGGCCTACTGTTGAGTACAGCCCTTCATCTGGTCCTGGAAATGATCTTTTCCCTCATTTTTTGGCTCGTTGAGCTGTTCTGACTAAGTTTGGAAGGGGGGGTTTCAGTATGTTGGGTCTGTAAGCTTGGCTGGAGTGTAGACAGTTTGACCGTAGTCCTAGCCTCTACGGAGCTTGGAACATGGCCTAAGAGGTTGCTTGATGTACACACGCATAATAACTTGGATCGGAAGGGACCACAGAGGCCACCTACACCCTACACCAACAGATGCAGGAACTCCAGTGCCAAGAGGGGTCAAACAACTAACCCAAGATATTGGAATGAACTGATGGCAAAGGCTGGGCCTGAGTCCAGTTCTCTTCCCAGGGTCGCTGTCTTCCCATGACCGCAGCCTCTCTCTAATCTTTGGCACACCCTCATCTTAACCTAATAAATAGGATGTATGGTCTTAAACTTTGGACAGGGTCAGTCATCATGGGAATTAGCTAGTAACTATTGCCTTTTGTGGTAGAGCAAACATCTGGTCTGAGACTAGGGACTGAGGAAAGAAAAATAATGACTCAAAGCGAGAACATAACTGACCAATGCAGAAGTGAATATTGGCAGAATCACTAAAGGGACTAAAGAGCCAACTGATGGAACTGTTCCTATATCTTTGGGTGGCTCGTAAGCAACTGGTCTCTTGGGTGAGCATTTTATGGTTACTTCATTTGTGTGTGTGTGTGTGTGTGTGTGTGTGTGTGTGTGTGTATGTGTGTATGTGTGTGTGTTCCAAGAAGAAAGACCACAACTTAAACAGCCTGAAAACTTTCCATCATTTGTATTCTTATTTATTACCTAAAGGAAAGGGGTGTTGTCAAGGTTTGCAGAAAGAATGTTCATACCATCCTTACTCAGGATGAGTATGTTCGGGTGCCAGCCTGACTGGGGTGAAGAATGTCCAGGGGGCTGGCAAAGCATTCTTGATATGCTTGTCTCTGAGGGTGTTTCTCAAAGGTGCCCACACTGGGGTTGGTAGACTGAGGCACAAAGCTCCACCCTTACTGATGATGTAGGCAGATCTCATCAATGTGCTAAGGAGCTGAAGAGAGCACACAGTATAGCAGAGAGTGATTCGTTCCTAACCTGCAGCCGAAGGGGTAGTTATCTTCTCTCCTAGACTTGGATATGAAGGGCTCGGATCCCAGACTCTGAGATTTAACCCCCAGGTTCTCTGTCTTTTATCTTAAAACAGGATTATACCAGTGCTCTTTCTGGGTCTCCAGATTGCAGCCAGTACTGTGACTTTAAGAGTTTAATCTCAGAGTAAACCCAGTTTGCAGGTATATAATTATACCTCTCTCTATATAAGTTCTGTATCAATCTAGCTGTCTCTGTCTGTTCATTTGCATATGTTCTTTCGGTTTTGTTTCTCTGGAGAATCCTGACCAGTGCTTTCTCTCTAAGGCTGTGATTCTGCTCATATTAATACTTTATGACTTTGGCAATGATCAATTGCTGATGTAGATATCTAGGGCTTGGGGCGTGGCTTTGTTGGTAGAGTGCCTGCAAGGTTCAATCCCCAGCACTCATAGATTGGCCTGGTGATGATCCCAGGACTTAGGAAGTTGGATACAAGAATCAAGAATTCTTGAGCAGCCTCAGATACAGAATGACTGAAGTCATCAGGACTATATGGGACCTATATAAACAAAACAACAATAGCAACTCTCTCTCTCTCTCTCTCTCTCTCTCTCTCTCTCTCTCTCTCTCTCTCTCTCTCTCTCTGTGTGTGTGTCTCTCTCTCTTCTGGTTGTTTTATTTATGAGTAAATCATGTCCCTATACTATTTTCTCTCTTCCCATTTACTATCATAATATCATCATTTTCTACTTACTAAAATTTTCATTTTGAATCACTTTTTAATAATATCAAATTTATGGACTCATATTAAATTAAAATTCCTTTTTGTGTGAAATATTTAATTTCAATTTTATGTCAAATACTTTGATAGCAGAAGTCCAAAAGTACATGAAAATTATTAATTTCTTTGTTCTCTATGTCCTGAAGATACTTGGTTTTCTGCAGCTTAGCTCATAGTCCATGTGCTAGTATGTTCTAACTTAATTCTGTCCTGGAAAATTACATTTATGGGTACTGTGGTAAATCAAGAAATTATAATCATTATATATGATGCATACACACAGCATACTTTATGTGAAATATATATTACATTTTAAAATGTTATCCATATCATTCAATATTAAGGTAAACATTGTTGGTGTGGTATGGGTTGTACTATTTGTGTGCTCTGCCATTTTTAAAAACCATGAATCCTGGTGTTTGATTCTTGATTTTGGTAACTAATTTAGAATCAATCCCTTACGTCATTAAAGTGCTGGTGTCAGGGTATGTACACTGGCTGCCAGATTAGATATTTATATTGAAAGCTAGATTTAATATCCACATTGGAGGCTATGATGGGCAGTAACACAGTGCACAGTGCTCAGGCCGGCACATGTGCCCGGGAAAATGCTTTCCACCACTGCACTTAAGGAACTCACAGATCATTTCCACACTGTTCTTTCCCAAATAATTTGTGAAGTAAATTTTATTCATTTGTACACAGAAATGGAGAAAAGGAAGACATAACTTTCTTTCCATTAACAGTATGGCATAGTAAGTGTGCCCAGCCATCTTTTGTTTACTTTTTAGAGAGATGTTGCTATGTAGCCCATGCTGGCTTAGAATATGCAGTGATCTTCTTGCTTAGGACTTTAAGTGTATCTATAAGTACCCGCACACTCCCCATCTATGACCTCTGAGAAGGTAGCGGTAGCCTTTCTTAGCAAGCTATCTAATTATAGCATTGCTCTACCTCCTTGGGAATCTCTGGGAGGATTTCTGAGGCTCCTTGGCCATGGGACTTCTCAGGAGCAGAACAGGAATTCATAGGAGTTGATACTTAGCCCAGACACTTTGTTTCTTTCTGTATCCACCACACACTTTGTCTTTACTCTTACACACCTGTAGATCATGAAATGTGTGTGTGTGTGTGTGTGTGTGTGTGTGTGTGTGTGTGTGTGTGATGGGTACATTCTCTGTTCTTCTATCCCTTTCCAGCCCTGAGTTAGTTAGAAATGTAAATTATAAATTATTGCCATTAAGGTAAAAAGGACAGAAGCTAGAGAGATGGGTCTGGGTTTAAGAGTACCTGCTGCTCTTAGAAAGGATCTGAGGTTGGTTCCCAGCACTTACATCAGGCAACTTATTACCCCCTGTGACTGCAGCTCCAGATCCAGTGCCCTGTGACCGATTCTGACCTTTGCACCTGCACTTACACACACACACACACACACACACACACACATACCCCACACACTAACACACACAGAGAATTAAAAATAAAGTAGCCTAAAAACTATTTTAAGATGGAAATGTTGATACAGCCTGAGATCTCCTTCATATTTACTGGCATGTTATCTCTTAAGTCAGAATCTTGGGTTACTGGTTTCTAGGAATCGATTACCATTTCTGCAACGGTTACCTCAGCTCTTCAGCACACACAGGAGGCAGCTGTTTTTTTCATCATGACTGTGCACAGATGCAGGGTGCGGACTCACCCCTGCTCACCTCTGCAATGTAACATTTATACTTGGTGCTCAGCATGAAATGTAAGAAGCAGAAAAGATGATTTAGCTGGGTGGCAAATTGATAGTAGTGACCTGTTTAAATCTCTCCAGGATGCTCTTTGGCTCTTCCGGGTTTAGCTGCATGCATTTTTTCCACCTTGGGTGAAAATAACAAATTCACAAGTGCACGGGGTCATTGAGGCTTCATGGAGGCACCACAGATCATGATCAGTTGGATTTGTGTGAAGAGTGGAATCCACAGACAGCCTCACAGATGACAGGTGTCCTCATTTACGTGTGTATATGCATTAACACTTGCCTCATTGTCTTCTGTATAGGGGTACAAGATGCTGGTGTGTTTCATTTCCCCTTTTTAAATGATAAAATTGTAAGATCAATAATAATACAAAACATCTCACTTGACTTCTGTTAGTCTCTCCTGAGTGACAAACACTATTTTCATCTGTAAATTTTTCCACCTCTCATCAAATATGTACATGCATCCAAACCTATAAATTACTGTATAATACACATCTATGCTAAATCTGCTCTGAGACCACATTGGCCAGCAGCCTTCATCCCAAGCAGCCTCTGGCTGGAGGACTTGAGTGCATTGTGCTTATTTGAGAAGTGATGCTAGAATGTACCAATAAAGGAGAGACTGGGTGAAATGACATGGACAGAGATGGAGAGGGCCTGAAGAGAATGTGTGATGAAAGACAGAGTCTCTGAGTCTCCCCTGGAAAGCGCTGAGGGACCACAGACATATCTCAGGTGACAGAATGGGACAGTCCTTGTTCAACTGTCATACTACATTGCTGGGAGAATGACCCCTGGGTATTAACTTATTGCAAATTTGGTTGTATGTATGTGGCCGAGTGATGTTCCATAGTGCTGAGGAAAACAGCACAGGCTGACCCTCAGCAGAGGTCTGATTTGCACTGGCAGCCACAGTTGAAATCTGATGGACCACAGCTCTGTGTGATGTAGCAGGAACATAGTCTCCATCCAGACCATCATGCATGCTGCTCTTCAGCCAGCTGCCACCACCACCATCTTCACTACTACAACCAGCACCAGCCACACCACCATCACCTTCAGCACTACCACCTCCACCACCATCACCATTACCTTCACCACTATCACCACCATGACCTTCATCACCACCACCACTTCCACCACAACCACCATCACCTTCACTACCACCACATTCACCATCACCACTACCCCCACCACCACCTTTACCACCACCAGCTTCACCACCACCATGTTCACCACCACCACCTCTACAACATGTATCTTAGACATGGGTCCATGTTTGAGCACATACCCTTAGTGACATCATTTCTCTCTCAGTGATAGAGTGGGTCATTGTTAAGGTTGAAATGCCACATGTCCTCCCTCACGGGCTCCTGTGTTGGAACGCTCTGTCCCCAGATCTGGAACTGTTTTGGAAGATTGTAGACTCTTTAGAAGGTGGGTCTTTCAGATGGAAGTGAATCACCAGGATAGACACTGAGGACGGAGAGCCAGGTCCAACCTCCTGTCCTCTCTCTACATCCTGCTTACTGATGCTCATGGTGTGGCCAACTGCCTTACCCTCCTGCTGCCAGGCTTTCCCTCATGTAATGGACCACGCAACCCTGAACTGTTAAGAAGAAAACCTTCCTCCTGTATGGTGCTTTATGTCAAGTATTTGAGCATGGCAACATATACCTATAGCCTAAACCTACAGATGTCTGGAGTCCCCAACATCATCTGTTTGCTCTGGTTCCATCTCAGTGAATGGCAGCATAAACCTGGAAGTACATCATGGCACATAGATAAATAAATATATAAGCAAGCAAACAAACAAATAATAAGACTTAAAATCAATTCTATGATATCTTTGGATTATATTATGTTAGAAGATTTCATTTTGAAAATTGTTTGAGCTGTTGACTTGAGTTTCAAAAAAAACTTATTAGATGAATCTGGCTTGGAACTAGGACCGAATTTCTTACAGTGTCTGAAAGTCTGTCTGCTGTTTTGTGCAGTTTATTTATGCAAAGCAGTCCTTTCAACATCGATGACGATAAAATGAAAATACTAATCAGCTCTGAAAGTGTCAAGACTCCTTGATATCCTGTAGCTTCTAATGTTTGACCAAGACATAATTAACCCTTTATGTAGATGTAACAATCACATACATCTCATTAATATGCAAATTTACCTTAATCTTTATTAAATGATAAAACCATAACAATGAATTGCTTTAAGGTACTTTTATTATTACCAGTAAAAGTTTGATTTGTATACTTATATTTTATACCTGTGTACCTGAGATTGCATAAGAATATCTTGAGTCCACAGAGACTGGGGTGGCAGGAAGTTTAAGAAGCCCAGTTTTAAAGGCTTGAAGACAAGAGTTCACTAGTCCAGGATCAGAGTACACATCGGTGTACATTTTCCTAATATTGCAATACCTTGTCAATAAAGTTGTTTCAAAACATGATAAATGGGCACAAAAATACACAAGCTATGAATATGTATAAGTCCAGAAATAGACTCAGCCTAAGGCCTCATCTTTTAAAGGACTAAGATGGCATCCTTTGGCTTTACTTTTTACATTTCAGGGCTCCTTTCACCTGATTGTTCACATTCTTTCTGTCTCCTCCTTCCCAGTGTTCCTTAAGCTGTGAATGATGGTGGGTTAATATGAGTGATTCACAGCAGAGCACTCATGGTTAGCTCTTCTTGGCAGTTGACCGTTTATGAATCTCTGCATTAACCAATACCCACCACAGTACATGGCTTCTCTGATCAATGTTCAGAACAACACACATTTATAGGTATCAGAAGGTAGTTTGACAGTACGTCCATTCCATATGAGAACTGGAAAGTTAGTAGGGCCTATGATATCCCTAGCCATGGATTTTGACTAGAAACAGATTAACAGTTGAAAGCATGAAATTCCTCCTGCAGAGCATGTCTCAGATCCAATTAAAAAATCAAGCTGGTTACCACTGTAACTCTCATGCCACTATTGCACTGATGGATATATGGAGACTGCAAGATTTTGTCCTCTTGCATTCCAGAAGACAGAAGGAGCACACACACACACACACACACACACACACACACACACACACACCAAATTCTACTTCTGTTACTCTCAACAATGTACGCTGATCACACATACTCTCTTGAACAGTCAATTCATTTGGCTTATTGTTAGTTAAGCTCATAGTTTCCGCTTACGGTTTGATGGGTATCTAGTGTAACTCCTCACATGTGCATGTTCATCAGTCATGGAAATCCTTACCAGTTTTCTGTTCTGTTAGCATCATTCTTCCATGATTTCATGAAGATAATTTCTAAGGATGCGATATCTATAAGAACGTCTAACTAGGAGTATCCCTCGGTGGAGAGAGTACTGGTATCTAGACCCAGACTCTGAGTTCCATCCCCAGCACCACCTAAACTGGAGTGGCAGAGGCACAGAAGCCTGTAATCCTAGCTACCTCAAAGGAGAAAGGCAGAGATTCACGAGTTCAAGGTCATTACCCTGGGCCTTAGCCAGACCTCGTGTCCCAGGGTTGTGTGAGGCCCTATCTAAAATCAACCATTGAAAAGCTATGTATTGCTTTCTCTTCCTCATGAGCCAATGAGGTGACTCAGTGGGCAACATGCCTTCTGTGCAAGCCTGACAACCTACATTCCATCAACTCACTCAAAGGTGAAAGGAGAGAACGAGAAAACAGACTCTATAGAGTTAGTTGCCCTTTGACCCTCACACATGTATTGTGACATAAGTGTCCACACAGACCTTGTACCCACAGAGACACACAACAACAATGACACCATAACAAATGAACATATAAATTTATAGCTCCAGAGTTTCATGCAGATGCCTCCACACCCACAACACAACCATAACTAAAACTAATTCGGAAAGAATTTGTAAATTTGGAGCTCTCTATTCCTATGATGAAGCTTTCACAAATGAGAGGAGCTACTGTCACTGCCTCAGTGTTCACAGCTATAATCTTCTGTGGATTTCTCTCAGAGCCGGAGTCTCATGAGGAACAAAATAGAGAAAAAATAAATACTTAAGTGACCAGTTGAAGGCAAACTGAAAGCCATTACTCTGTCAAGTTACCTTCAAATGAAAGTTCATAGGAAAGAGAGGTGCAAGAATCCTGTCCTGCAGCACATGAACATAATATATCTCGATTCCAGAGATACTTCATGTCTCAGTAACATGATTGTATTGCAAGTGACTCATTGGGTTTCACTAAACTATGTCTGCCTTGATGTTAATTCATATCTTAATTGAATTCTGTTGAATAAACAAATTTCCTCTTATGTAACATGAAAGTGTATCTAGCTTAATAGTTGCTCTAAAGCTAGAGATGGAAATATTTATACTTTATTATACATTTGCATATACTTAAAGACTCGAATAAAAGTATCCAAATCTATACTGGAACTTAAACATATTCATACACACACACACACACACACACACACACACAGATGCACATGCCCATGCATGCACACACACACACATACATACATACATACACACACACACACACACACACACACACACACACACACGATGGTTTTATGTGTCTGTGCTTTTGCTTTTCTTATAAAGGGATCCATACAAGGGAACCTCAGCCTTGGAATCACAGATAGTATCTTTTGCAGGTAATTATTTGTTATAGATTTCCTACACTTGCAGAATGCCAGTCATAGCCCCTTAACAGCAGTTGTGAGAAATGGAAAGGTCTCTAGGTATGGCCAGATGTCCTGTGGGAATCAGGACTTCCCTGTTTCTTAATCAGTGGTCTACACATCAGTCAAACACAACACCACTGCCTTACTGAATGTGTGTGTGAAATGGCTTCATTATCTGCTGATGGAGAAATGATTCTAGTGGCACTTAGGTTGGCTGCATCACGAGGAGCAGATCTTGCACAGTTGGATGAGTGCTGTCTTGGTAGAAGGTAATTATATCTACATTTAAAGTGCTTCTGTCTGCCTCTTCGGCTTATGCACTAATTCTCAGTGATAACTGGATTCTAGTTTGAATCCTCGTGTTTATACATTCCATTCTGGTGTCTAACAGATGTGCTACTCACACCCTTTAGAGGAGCCCAGGAACTATAAATATGCAAATGCTGCAACCAATGGGCACTATCAAGGTGTGCCAGGTAAGGTGCATGTATCATGTCTGGGGAAACAGACATGGAATCCCATATTTTTAGTGATAGAGGGAGTAAAGTTTAAATACCAAGCACAAAACATTCAGCCTTTCCATTTCCAAGATGAAGTTCTTATGATGAACGCTTTAGTTTTGTGGACTTTTATTATCAACACTAATAGCTTGTTCCTTTAGTTTTGCAGCTGTTCTGCTACTTTTGCATAATTTTGAACATTTTACAAAACCTTGCAAAAATAGCACAATGCTTTCTTTGCAGATTTTCCACACAATTAACGCCTCCTACATTTGCTTCATTGATTTCTGTATAAGTACACACATATTGTTGTGATACCAAGAAGTCTGAGAGTAAGTATATATACGATATAACTTTAGACAGACATTTTCGTTACATGTGCTAATACCAAGGGAATTCATTCACGTAATCATGGTAAAATAAATGACAGCTAAAATTAATATTAATACAACGGAAGCATCTACATCAACATGGTCAGACTTCATCTTGATTCACCCACTTTTCTTTATAATAAATGATCAATACCTGGAGACGGGAGAGCGCCAGCTCAGTCCTTGGAGCACGTACTCCTCTTGCAGCACATAGGAGGTATGTTCCCAGCACTCAGTCAGCCTGGTTCACAACCAACCAGCCACGTGTAACTGCAGATCCCAGAGTTCTGACATTTTCTCCTCTCCTCTGTTGGTATAGCACTTACATGCACACACACACACACACACACACACACACACACACACACACACAGACAAATGCCCCAAAGCACACACAGACACACAAAAATAAAACAAAACTTACAAATTGCACAGGATCCGGGCTGCAACTCAAGATCATTGGTTGCATTTACATGTCTCTATGTCTGTTCACAGACCGCAGCTCCCCAGGCTTTCTTCATCTGGAACCATAAAAAGGAAATATTAAGGCCATTTATCGGGTAGAGTCCCTTTCACACTAGGTCTGACTGATGTTTACTGACGATGAAGTTATGGTTTGATTTTGCTGGAAGGTGGCCACAGTGCAGTGTGTCCTTCTCCATCGGTCTTGTCAGGAACACATTACTCTCACGCATCCTATTCTGAGGGCTCTACTCTGAGGACCTGTTTAAGGAGATGCCTTGCAGGTGTCTCCATTGAAAAGTTTCTATCTCCTCCTTATAATTAATGAATCCCTTTCAGGACAATTCTGCCAGATTCCACACATTTTCTTGTTCCCCTCAAACTTCTTCCTTTAAAAATAACTTAGTTTGATGTATTCTATGTGTGTGTATTTGGTCTACGTGCATGTGTGTGAACTACACATGTGCAGTACCTGTGGGGGCTGGAAGAAGGCATTGGGTCCCTTTGAGCAGAAGAAACACATACACTTAACTCCTAAACTATCTCTGCAGCCATAGTTTTCTGTACTAAAAATCCATCAATCAAACAATCAATCAATCAACCTGTCTGTCTCTTTCTCTTTTTCTCTCCCCTCCCTCTCTCTTTCTCTCTGTCTCTCTCCCACCAAGTGTACATGTTACATTATTTATATGTATGTGTGCAACAAGTGAATTCTTGTGTGCACTAGGATGTCAGGGAAAGGCAACGGGTGTCCCTCTGACCCACGCTTCCCCAATATACCCTTGAGACAGGGTCTCATGTAGCCCAGGCTAACCCATAACTCACTGTATAGCCAAGGATGACCTTTAACTCTAGATTCTCTGCCTGCCACTCTCAAGCACTGGGATGGCAGGTGTGTACCACCCTACCTTCCCGGCTCTCCTCAAACTTCTCCCTGCCGGCAACTCTCACACAAATCTATTGACAGTCATAGGTGACAAGCAGCGATTCCATAACTCCAGCATTCTTTCTGCTTTTATCGCCTTTCCTCCAGAAGGGGTGGCTTCCCTTCCCCCACCCTTATTTCATAATTTACTTTTGAAAGCAGGAACTCAAAGATCCTTAATTCATTTTATGAGCTATTAACCAAAAAAAGCACCACCAACTTTAAAATAGCAGAATGTCACCAAGTAAAGGCAGTGGCTGATATGAACGAATCACCTTGCTTGTTCACTCTGTGGCTCATCAGGCCTTTTCAGCCACAAGCAGGGGATAGCTCTTCCTGCAGATGCTTCACTCACAAACTGGGTACCACGTCTGCCTCACTGAGGCACTGAAGTGGAGCCAGAAAGCAAGGAGCACCTAAGAGCATCTTATCAACATTCACTGTGCTAAGCATACCAGTGGCTTTGATGATGGGTAGGAGAAAGGCTCTTAATGAGTCCCAGCATTTAATGTACCACAGGTCCCCAGCTGTATGGACATAAGAGGCTTAGCAATTTTGTATCTTCTGAATAATAGCATTTATTTTATACTCTAAAATACTCCCTGGGAAGTCTGAATAACATTGCAGCTTCTTTGGTGTAATAGCTTTGTTGGGCTAATTGACTCGAACAGCAAAATTACTCCTTAAAAAAAAAAAGCCACACAGTTTTGATTAATGAGCCCAGTAATAGATCATTAATCTTTTCAGCTCAGAAATCATAGGAGCGGCGTTATGTTTGGTACCCAGGGATATATTTCTGGATTTTGGGGGGCCAATACAGTGGTCATGTTTTAAAGATCTCATGATCAATTTAATATAGTGATTTCTGCATAATTTAATATAATATCTAGCAACTCTGCAGTTGGAAGAATGTCATGGACCACATCCTAAGTAGTGGTAATTGTTCTGATATGAACATAGCTTGTATTTAGTTATGAGTGGTCTTTTTATAATGCCCTAAGTTCTGAGTAATGATAATTCCAGGAATGTTAATGAGTCACTGGAGTTCTCCTGTATACCTGGCACTCTGCTAAATTTTCAGTGCACCATGTATTGAATTCCACATTAGCTCTCAGAAGTTAAAGGTACTGCTCCTCTTTATAGTTCAGGAAGTTGTCTGAGAAGTGGGACTAATGAGTCGACAGCACAGGACTGGCTAACCCCGGGTGCCACACCACTGTGCTCACCTCCTGCCATGCTGACTGATTTCTGGGAGGTGACACAATTTCAACATTTTCTCCGGCTGTCTGATCACCAAGGAAAGCAGAATTCCAGATTATGAGCTGTAAAAGTCTGGAGGGCAAATGTCTGCCTTGCTGTTTGTGCTCTTGTGTTGGCCTGCTACAAAACACCACCTTACGATTCAGATTCCATCATGAACTGCCCACTGGACTGAGGTCTCGATCTTCTGCAGTGACCACAGGCACTACTGGTAAAGCCATCTGTCCATTGCTGAGCCACATTAAAAGCTGGACATACCTTGCTCCCACTGGTACATTTTAAGGAAATTAACAATCATACAAGTGCCAGGTACAGACCAGCAGTAATGATGCAAGAAAATCTTTTGGAAATACAAGTAGTTTGCCCCATTCAAACCTTAGCAACCTTCCTTCCTCTGTTCTCAAAAAAGTCCACATGCTAGTATGAGACAGGGAGGAGGCAGGAACCTCAATCCTCAAAGTGTATTGCCTATTGATAAGACAGTTTTCATTGTGAGAGGCACACCCCTATATGCATATTCTAATGCATACACACATACACAAATACATATATACATACACTCATATGCACAAACTCACACACATATATACTCATATTCCCATATACATATCCTCACACACACATGTGTGTATATATATTATATATATATATATATATAATATATATATATGTATATATATATATATTCATACATATTCACACACATAAATAAACTCACATTCACACACATATACAAACCCACACACATACACATATACAAACCCACACACATACACATATTCACATACACACATATACAAATTTACACACATACATATATTTACACACATACCTCCATACACATATTCACACAAACACACACACATATTCTCACGCACACACATATTCACATGTACACACATATTCATACACACATCCATACATGTTTACACACAGAGACACACAGACATGCTTACATGCACACTCACTACACCTCACAGCACATTTTATCCAGCTTTGTGTTAGGTCACAGGCCACCACATCTTTGCAAGCTCTTCAGGTTCTCCTTGGAGAAATTGGAGCCTGGGTACGCTGCCCCCCTCCACCTGGATTGACAGAGTTTTAATGTGCGGCTGAATTAGTTTTGAAGTGCCAACCTGTTCCTGGCTGTTTCCTCTCCAGTGACATGTGCATGGCCTCACAGAGTCAGTTTTCTGTGAAATTGGCAGGGCTAGCTTAGAAGGAAAAGCGGGTTCAAGCAAACCAGGAAGACAGCAACTCTTTTGTATACAGAGCTGCATTCTCCACTTTCCACATGTCAAGGGTAGCTTTTGTTGGTATAATCCTCTTGAAGGAGAGGTTAGAAGAAAGTTGGCTTTATTTTCCTCCATATTGGGAAAATGTCACAGTTCTAGTCTTACTAATAAGGGTTAACCTCAGTTTCCCTCTGGACACTCATTTCCCCAGTATCATTGAGATGTTTATTCCTAAGAAGGTGAAGTACCTCACTAAGTAGCTTATTCCTCAGGGAAACTCTATAGGAAGCCAGCCAGGAAATATTCCTTTTTTTAATCTCTGAAAAAGTTGTGACTCAGCCATTAAACAGTGTGTCTATAGCATCTGTATCGAATCCATTGGATTCACTTCTGGCTGGATTTCTCAACAGCTGTGTGAGCCCAGAGCTTCTCGTGACCTGGGCTTTCTTGCATGTAAAATGGGGATATGAATAGACTCTACCTCAGGGTTTTTCTTTGAAGCCATAAAAGTATAATGAATTTAAATAGCTTTAGAGTATAGTTCTTGGCACATTGCTAGATAATAACCCTGAAATGATTATAATACTAAAAGCAAATAATTTATGTAAAATGATGTTAGCATTAATCCCACGTGGCAATGAATATTCTCAGTGTCTTTCTTATGAAAACAACTGAGATGAAATCACACTAGAAAGTTATTCATATTTAGTTCAGTTCTTTTACTGGTGTATATTCACTGAACCTGGTAATGAGTTAGATAAGGACATTGACATTTCTGTATATGTAAATAAAGAACTGTGAGTATAACTACCCACAGCTTAATCATTGTATACCACAAACTCAAACTTGCTGAACGGTCTTGTATTTTATCAACTGATCATAATTTTGCAAACTTTCATGATTCTGTCATTATTTATGCTGTGTTCTGAAGCTGTTGTCTACATAGCCTGGTGAGATCGGTTGTCCATGAGTGGAACTTCATGTCCTGAATGGAATGTACCTCACTGACATATCTCTGTGTGCAGACTAAATATAAAGTTGAGCCTTATCCCTGTGCCAGTGTATTCTAGGTAGATAATTTTTGTTTGTTGTTTGTTTATTGTTGTTGATATTTTTTGAGATAGGGTTTTTCTCTGTAGCCCTGGCTGTCCTGAAACTCCTTCTATAGACCAGGCTACCCTCAAACTTAGAAATTCTCCCGCCTCTGCCTTCCTGAGTGCTGGGATTAATAGTGTGCATCACTATGCCAGATTTTCTCCCTCTTCCTCCCCCTCCTCCCCCTCCTCCTCCTCCCCTTCCTCCCCCTCCTCCTCTTCCTCCTCCTCTTCCTCCTCCTCTGCTTGTGGACGTTGTACATCGTGGTGCGGAGCCTAGTGCGCACCACGATGTACAACGTCCACAAGCAGCTGCTTGTGGACGTTGTACATCGTGGTGCGGAGCCTAGTGCGCACCACGATGTACAACGTCCACAAGCAGCAGCTTCTGCTTGGCTTCTGCTTCTCCTTCTGCTTCTTCTGCTTCTTCTGCTTCTTCTTTTCCTTCTCTTTTTTCTCCTCTTTGTATTCCTCCTTTTCCTTCTCCTTCTCCCCCTACTTTTTCTCTTTTCTTTTTCTTCTCCTCCTATTTCTTCTTTTTAGTGGAATTAATAAAAGAGTATTATAACCTATGGCAGTATGTGCACACAATCTATAATTTGGTACTTACTTGAAATAAGCTTTAGCCATTTAGATGACTCCGCTTCGGTTCCAGGACAGTAAGCAGCTAGATGATATAGGCTCCCTAAGAACTTCTCAGAGTAGAAAAGTGACCAAGAAATGTAGGCTCTGTTCACAGTACTGAGTTGCTTTCTGTAGCTTTGTTCCCTGATTTCATTTTTTGATTAGCAGTATTGTCAGGATGAAGCCATTCATGGTCTTTGTGGCATTGCAGTATATTATAAGGGCCATATAAAGAGATTGCTGTATTGCACAGTGTATGTTTAGCAGGTTCTCACAGGGCAAGGCATCCTCCAAAGCTGGGAGCTGATGATTCTGAACTCACGGTCAAGTGTGACATATGGCAGGAGTCCAGGAAAACCAGGAAGGAATAAAACCCCTTGGCAGTTTCTGGGCAGAAGACTCGAACACTTGCTTGTTCAGTCACACGCATCTCAACTTATGACTGTCCAGAAGCAGAACAAAAGCCACCCAGGACCAGTGGTTCAGGCTATCAGGGATATGTGTCACCGCAAGTCTGTGCTGTATTCTCCAAAGCCATAACTTCTCACTGGACCAGAGCCTTCACCCCATGCACCAATGCTGTGCTTACATCAAATCTGAAATACATTAAACACTCTATATCTCGTCTTTCTTAGAGGACCGAAGTCATTTTTATTTGGGGGGAGTTGTTCTTCCTCAAGGCTGAGTTCATTTCCTTCATGTATACATTGTACATCACTAAGATTACATTAAATGTGATTCTTCTGCAAATATTTACATTGATGCTGATGATGACGACTGTCAAAATGATTTCTTCTAGCTTTTTGAAATGTGCAACACAGTCTTGTTATCTGTAGTTGACATCCAGGGCCAAAGGCCAGCAGAACTTCTTGCTCCTGTATACTGTGTACTCTATACTGTATACTGTGTACTCTGTACTGTATACTGGGTACTTGCTCCTGTAAGACTGTACTATGGTACCTGTGAATCTTCCCCTTTCCATTCATCACACTACTCTCTCCAACCTCCTATAACCCCCATTGTACGCTCAACTTCTTCTTAAAATTACTGTTAGCATGTATGTAGATGTAGCCATGACAATGCAGTGGGTGGTCAGAAGACATTGCTAAAGGACCATGTGGACCCAGGGATTGAACTGGGGTCATCAGGATCAGCAGCAAGCATCATTACCTGATGAGCCATCTCACTGGCTCTCTGCTTCCAGTGTCTGTGGGAAGAGCTATCACACGTCCACTGCGTGAATGAGTTGCACGATGCATGCTTTTGCTCTAGCTGGTTTATTTCACCAGACATAATCTCCAGGTTGTCTCAAATGACAGACTTCCATTCCTGGTGTGGCCGACTATCATGCCATGGTAGGTAAACCCATTTGCTTTAACCATTATCAATTGACAACATTGCAGTGGGGTCTCAGTCTTGGCTATTTCAGATAGTGCTGCAATGAGCATGTCTCATCCATACGCTGAGCTCATCTGTGTCACTGTCCCTGCTAAAGTGACACTTGTGGGTGAAAGTTCCAAGGGCAGACCACTGTGCAGCCTATGCATCAGGCATGTTTTACACTATTTCTTAAGGTCTCTAAAACAGCTTTCCTGCCGGGAATTTTCCGGCCTGGTGATTGGCAGGCCCACGTTAGACTAACTCTTGAGGCCTGGTGAAGTAGAATGTCTTTGTTCTTTACCAGAAAGCCTCTGGCCATATCATAATCTTATGACCTTCTGGGAAGTTCAGAATGTTCTGTCTCTGCCCAGGGCCAGAGACATGACTCAGATCTCCTTCTCTGGACTGGTAATTACAATCCTGAAGCTTCTGTTCTCAGTTTTACAAGGTACTGATTATGGGAGAATGTTCCATGCTCAGTGACCTCCAGGCCTGCTAAGGCCTATTTCTCTTGCAGCTTGACCTAGATGTGAGCCATATTCCCTCTCCACATGAGCACCCCTTTCGCTCATTTAAACACTCCAATGTTCTGACCCTACACTAACTAAAAAAGAAGCAAATTTGAAATGAATTAACCCCATTTGAACAGCTTATGCACACAAAAACACGAGGGGAAAAAAAGGAGGAAGTAATTTCAGGGAAAATGTATTCTTGGATAAAATGACACATTTCTATTCACGTTAACAACATGGAAACTATTTTTCTAAATATTTCATGAACAAGAGTAACATAACGAGGTGATATGTCAAGAAACCCCTGTTCAACACTCACAGCCAGCTATTGGATGGAATACAGGGTCCCCAATGGAGGAGCCAGAGAAAGTACCCAAGGAGCTGAAGGGGGCTGCAACCCTATAGGTGGAACAACAATATGAACTAACCAGTACCCCCTGAGCTCGTGTCTCTAGCTGCATATGTAGCAGAAGATGGCCTAATCGGCCATCANTGGGAAGAGAGGCNCCTTGGTCTTGCAAACTTTATATGANCCAGCACAAGGGAAGGCCTGGGCCAAGTCGTGGGAATGGGTGGGTAGGGGAGCAGGGGCGGGGGGCGGGGGTAAAGGGAACTTTCAGGATAGCATTTGAAATGTAAATAAAGAAAATAATAATAGTAAAAAAAAAATTAAAAAAAAAAAAAAAAGAAACCCCTGTTCAGGTGAAGCGATGTACAACCAGGCCAGAAGGGAGGCATTACTGATGGTGACACAGACATGGCTGCTGTATACTTTTACTAACTCATGAATTCAGCAGTGTTCCTTCAGCAGTTGTGTGGACAGGTGAAATGATGCTAGCCAGATCTTGGAACTCTATAACTCAAGCGAAAAGAAATCAAACAACTCAGAGGTACTCATTTGTGTATTGCTAGTACTCCATAGAGCCACGTGGTGTTCTAGTCCTCGAACGTGAAGGGCAACCTCCACATTACAAATAGGCAAGGTCTCTGGAGCATGTGTAGAAGGACTAGACCTTACCTACTTTATCTCCCACACATTTCAAATCTGTGGGATAACCTTGACACAACCAACACCAATCCCTTAATTTTTATTTTCTCTGTATGTTAAATGACAAAATCAGATGGATTAGTTGCTCCTTAAAGTCATTCTGGAGCTGCCTCTTCTGAAGGAATTAGGCCAGAGGGTGGATAAGGAGCTCAGATGGTAGACCTCTGGCCAAGCGTATGTGAGGGCTGCAATGACCAACAGAAAGGAGGCAAAAGGCAGACTCCTGTCTGACATCCTGGTACTCAGGACCCATGAGAGCAAGACCAAGTGTTGCTTTAGCCATACGGTGAGCTCCAAATCAGCATGGGGCAAGTAAGACTTTGTCTCAAAATAAAGAGAGGAGAAAACTGATCAAAGAATCCAAGAAAACATTTAATGTCCTTTTAGATTGTGACTATCACAAGTGAAGTTCTTCTAAACAGTTCAAATGAACTCATTTGGGTTATAACACCAGTCAGCCTTCTCCCAGATGACTATTTAAGATAAGTGTGATGTGTAAATAAAACTGTAAGTGGAAATATAGGGTGTGTAATATTTTAAAGTTCATTCCAGGAAGAACTTAAATTCTATTGTCAGCCAATATATTCAAGACTAACGCTGCATTTCAAGAGCTGGAATTATTTAATGAATATCACTGCCTAAAGCCATATTCTCTCTGTGCATACAAATTAAGGAATGACCCCATCAAGTGCTATACTGTTTCTGTGCATACCAATTAAGGAGTTGGCCTTCCTGTTTGAATTTAGATTCAGATAATAGCTTACTAGGCAGTCCCTCGTGGACCATGTTCTGGGTGTTCAGAATATGTTGCTGAGTGGCTGTAGCGTGCGTGCTCTGCACTTAGGGAGTTCAGACGTGAGTTTGAATTGGGATTAACAAGCCTACAGCAAATGAGAAAAGCCCCAGCACCGTCTGGGACAGTGATGGAGGTGTCTTGGGTTATTCAGTTTCACCAAGGGCAAAGGAGTGAGTCTGCCATGGGCTACGGTCCATCTATTGGTAAGGTCTGGACAAGCGCAGAGACTCCTAAGGGGTTGAGCCTGTATTCTTCAGTGCTTTTTCCATAGGAAGCCATGTTGTTCCTAGTGAGGGGGAGCGAGGTCTGTTGCCAAAGTGCTTGTCATGCACGTGCGATGATCTGAGTTTGATCCGGCCCAGACCCATGTGGCCTAGTTACTTTTCTATTGCTGTGGTAATATATCATCACCAAGGCAACTTATAAAGGAAAGCATTTATTTGGGATACGCAGTTTCAGAGAACTCAAATCCTTGTTCATCACAGTGGAGTGCATTGACAGCAGGCAAGCAAGCATGGTGCTGGAGTGTAGCTGAGAGCTTGCTTCTTGAGGCAACCACCATCAGGCAGAAAACATGCTAACAGGATGGTGCAGGCCTTTTAAAGCCTGCCCCTAGTGACTTACCTCCTCCAACATGGCCATGATTCCTAATCCTTCCCAAACAGTTCCATTACCTGTGGAACAAGTAGACAAACATATCAGCATATGGAGGCTATTCTCATTCAAACCACAACACCATGTAAAACTTGCAGATTCAGTGATTGAGGCATTGATCCCAGCCCCAGGAGAAAGGTGTCTATCTGGTACTCTCTAGATAGCCAGTCCAGCATAATTGACAAAACCCAGAAACCCCTGGGGTTTCCCATTAGTCTCCATCCTCCCTCCCCCAGTACATTATTAAAACAATGCTGTTTAATTTTTTAGATCTTTGTCAAACTGATTCTTCCCAAATATGTTAAAACAAATATGTTAATGCGTCTCTCACCTCTCCTCCTTGAGAATCTCCTTGGAATCAGAGCCAACTAGAAATGTCAAAGCCTCCCTCAAATAAATACCATTAATTCCTTAATCTGGTCACTGTTCTGAGAGAAACTTTCTATTTATGGTAGGATGCTCTGACTCTTCCGGTACAGTCATAACATAAAATCGGGTTTTAAAAATTAGTTTATTTAAGTCCTAAAGGCATGTTAGCTTTAGAAAAGCTAATTTAAATTTTTAAATAAATTTTACATGCAAATAATAATAATAATAATAATAATAATAATAATAATAATCTGAGAGCTGATATGCAAATGATTGAAACTTGGGGGAACACAGCTGGTTGAATGCACTGAGCTGGTTCTTAGTCTAATTGTAACTCTGTCACTAATTATCAGATTGTCCTTAGGCAGGGTGATGAATCTTTCATGGCTCTCTTTCCTCATTATCCAATACGAATGATGATATTTGCCAAAATACCTTTACAATTATGATGGGAAGATTAAAATTAAGTGATGGATAGTAAAAATGCTGTAAAAGTCGAAGGTTCTATGTGCATAAGGCTCATTATTATGTATCTGAAACATCAGAGAAAGGGAGACACACACACACACACACACACACACACACAGAGAGAGAGAGAGAGAGAGAGAGAGAGAGAGCTTCAGCCAGTTAATAAAAAAATAATCTCATTTGCTTATTCTGAACATATCATTTGACATTTGTTGGTGATAGTATATTTTATGTGTGTTTGTTTCTATGTGTTTTTGCCTGTGTGTGTGTGTGTGTGTGTGTGTGTGTGTGTGTTCATTTGTTTGTGTGTGTATGTGAGAGAGAGGAGAGGAAATGAAACATGGATCTTAGTTATATATTCTTCACATAAACACCATTCCCAAATGTTAAAACTGTGGCCCTTTACATAAAGATATGTTTATTCTTGCTATTTTCCTGGTAATCAAAAAATATTTAAAAAATAATTTATGTTTAAATAATAAGCTCAACGACAGAATTTCTTTACATATTTTATTGATTTTAAATTTTATGTGTATGAGTGTTTTGCTGCATATATATATTATACCACCAGGGCATGTACGTATGTGTACCACATGTGCATGTATGTGTTTTTACCACACGTGTGCAAGCACAGAAGAGGAAATCAGATCCTCTAGAGCTGGGGTTCCAGATGGTTGTGAGGTACCTTGTGTGTGCAGAGAACTGAGCCCAGAGTCTCTAGAAGAGCAACAAGCATTCTTAACCACTGAGTTATCTCTCTATGACACAGTCCTGTTCATCTCAAGAATTACTAAAAATATTGTGACCTATCTGTAGCGAGAATTTTAGTTTCTTTAAACACACACACACACACACACACACACACACACACACACACACAAATAGGACTCAGTTTTCATTTGAATCCTAGGTGTGGGGTATGTGCCTGTACCAGATATCCACAGCAGCTTGATGTGATTTCCCTCATGCTCTAGAAGGGGTAGGATTTTGCCAGCTGCAGATAGTTTCTCTGATTGTGTAACATTTGGAATTCTGGGGACTTTTCTGAGGGAATATAAATGCCAGTGCCCCAAGAGACAGAGCAGGTTAGTGGTTGGTTGCTGTTGGTTGCTGTTGGTAGTTGCTGGTTTCTGTTGGTTGCTGTTGGTTGTTGATTGTTGTTGCTTGTTGGGTGCTGTTGGTTGCTGTTGGTAGTTGTTGGTTTCTGTTGGTTGCTGTTGGTTGTTGATTGTTGTTGCTTGTTGGGTGCTGTTGGTTGCTGTTGGTTGCTGTTGGTAGTTGTTGGTTTCTGTTGGTTGCTGTTGGTTATTGATTGTTGTTGCTTGTTGGGTGCTGATTGCTGTTGGTTGCTGTTAGTTGTTGATTGTTGTTGCTTGTTGATTGTTGTTGGTTGGTTGTTGGTTGTTATTGGCCTCTGTTAAATAGTCATGTTCAAAGAAGAAACAAGAGAAAGAAATTAGATATTGTGATATTGAAGATCAAACTCAATACCCCCAATTAGCAGGAAGTAGTCTAATGATAACATTGCTCCCCCTTTCCCTTGTCTTAAAGTTCCATTGCTGTGAAGAGATACCATGACCAAGGCAACTATTATTGACAACATTTAATTGAGGCTGGCTTGCAGTTTCAGAGGTTTAATCAATTATAATGGCAGGAAGCATGGCAGCATCCAGGCAGGCAAGGTGCTGAAGGAACCAA
The DNA here is from genome assembly GCF_900095145.1 of Mus pahari. NCBI lineage: Eukaryota > Metazoa > Chordata > Mammalia > Rodentia > Muridae > Mus > Mus pahari. The sequence continues at coordinate 109,766,090 of NC_034599.1, read as the reverse complement.
GAGTTCTATATCTTCATCTGCAGACAGCAAGGAGGGGACTATCTTCTATACAGGCAGGAGCTTAAGCATGTATAAGACCTCAAAGCTGGCCTACACAGTGACACAATTCCTCCAACAAGGCCACACCTACTCCAATGAGGCCATACCTCGTAATAGTGCCACTCCCGATGGCCAAGCATTCAAACACATTAAGCCTATGGGGACCAAACCTATTCAAACCACCATACATCTCTAACCTTTTGACTCTCTTATCTAGAGGTAGGGATTTGAAAGGGTGGAAGAAAAGGGATGGAGAAGATTGGAAGAAAGAACACAAAGTCACAGAAGACCAGCTACACCTATCTGCATAAGTTGCTAAAACTAACGCAATTTAGTTTTATATCAAAATTATTTCTTGACCTAAAATATTTGGAATTTCATTTTTATAGTCTCTCACTATTTTTAAAACCATACATCTACTTATTCTAGAAGATTTCTAGATTTCTTTTGACAGTTTAATCTTGTTTACTCTTGACCCTAAGTTTTGTTCTTGTTGTTGTTGGTGGTGGTGGTAGTGGTTTTTGTTTTGTTGTAGTTTGGTTTGGTTTTGGATAAATTATAGTGTTTCAATTAAATGTCTAACATATGTTGATATTTGTGATTAATCATGATATTCTGACCATGGTTTGATTCTGACAATACCACTGTTTTGATGTACATGTAATTATGTTTCTGTTTACAAATCCATATATGAATTATAAAATATTCACACATACAGAGAATGCTAGCAGTTGTGGTTTTCTTCCCTATGCCACCAAACGAAGCTTCCATAAGCACTGTTACCACTAAATGAAATATTGGACATAATGAGCTCATTTACATATAAGTACTCCTGCTTGGTCTGAGATGACAACTCTCAAATTGATGCCATTACGAGAATCATTTGGAGGGCTTGTCAAAATCAGCTTGAGTTTGGAGTTCATGATCAGTATCTCAAGGTGGCCCTGAGAATTCATATTTCTAACCAGTTTCAGGTGACACTTAAAATATTTTTAAATTTATTTTTACTTTATTTATTCTGGGAGAGACTCCCATGATGCACAGATACCCTTCAGAATTACTATGTAGCTGAGGCTAACTGGAAATTTCTAACTCTCATGTCTCTATCTTCTAAGTTCTGGGATTATAGGCATGCATCCCATTCCTGGCTTCAGGTAATGTTGATACTGAATTTCTGGCTCATATCATGGTACCCAGGGGCCTACTAGGAGGCAGCGTCAAAGAGTAATAGGCTTGTGGCATTGATGATGGTCTAGGGACTCTGCCCTGCTTCTCACGCTTGTCAGCTGTATCATGGGGACATATAGTGATTGAGTGGGTCTTCTACAACATGAGAATAATATTGTACAGGAATAATGAATGAAAACTGCATGGTAAGTACCCAGAAGGATGGCTTAACAAATGCAGCATTCATGATCAGAGAGGTGTATCTGGAGTGGTGCAGCAAGGGCATTGGCTGTAGAATGCCCTCCAGTGACTAGGCCTTCCAGAACTTCAGTTAGCTGTGTAGTAAACCACAATCTGAAACTAGTAAGTTGAAAATACCAGAAATAATTCGCAATGTTAATTGTGTATTGCCACCATTAACTGCACAGTAAACTCTTGCCCTGCCCTCCTCTGTCCTGCTGTGGTTGCAAATGAGTTCTTTGTCTCATGGATCTTTGTCACACATGCTCCAAACACTCAGGGGCAGTCTCCGTTCAGGTCTGCTGCTGAACCCATGCAGTGCTTGCTCAGGAACCCTTAGTACACTACCAGTACTCTCAAAGCGCAAATGTAGTGATGCTGGCCATATGAAGCTACACCCTGAGAGAAGCTACATGTATTTTTACAAGAGTGCTTGGATTTCATGGACGGCAGTATTTTTTTTTTATGAGAAATGTTGCACCTAGGATGGGAGTGGGCAGATAGGATAATGCACACCTATCTTCAGATGCACTCCTGTCCTCCTAGCACTTGGGAGGTTGGCACAGTAGAACGTGAGTTCTAAACCACTGTGAAGACTAGTTTTATGTAAACTAGACACTAACAAGAGTCGCAGAGGAACAGTGTTATCACATCAACAGTAACCCTAACCAGGACAGTCATGCTGGACTATCCCAGGCATTTGGAGCCACCCTGGGAAGGAAGCATCGGCCTAAAAGAATGGAGGAGGACCTAAGACTCTAGTTTGCAATTTGAGTGCAGTGCTTGTCCATAGATCTCACTGCATTTGTTTCTTTTTCTTCCCTTAGCAACAAGAGCAAGACCCTACGAATCTATACATCTCAAACCTTCCCATCTCCATGGATGAGCAGGAGCTGGAGAACATGCTAAAACCCTTTGGACATGTGATATCCACCAGAATCCTGAGGGATGCTAATGGAGTCAGCAGGGGCGTTGGCTTTGCCAGGTAACTCTTTCTCTGTAAGGAGCCCATGTGGAATCTGTCTTCCCTTACTGTTTCTTTTCAACCCTACTCCTCTGTAATATCTAGGGCCCAAAAGCAATAGAATATGCGATATAAAATAAAATGCAGATAGCTTATCAAACCTTTCATCTTTCTGTAGGTTTACTTCAAGCCAAAGACAAACCCATGAAATTGTAAATACATTGTGTTCTCTGAAGTATGTGCACAGACTGGTCATGATCATATGCACATTTAATATTCAGTCCTGTCCATATTTGCAAAACAACCCAATCAGAAGAAGCCAGTTTTAGTCAATAACCCGAAGCAAAGGACGCCCACGTATATTGGGGCTGAGGATGAAGCGCATTTGATGGATTGCTTGCCTGGCATGCAGGAAGCCTTGGGTAAAGCAGACATAATGTCACACTCATAATTTTAGTGCAGGGGAGGTGGAGGCAGAAGCATCAGAAGTTCAAGGTCATCATTGGCTACATAGCAAATCCACAATGTGGTCAGCCTGAGATACATTTCAAAAAAATCAAAAGGCAAGGAGGAAATATGCGCCTGTGCAGTGACCAAAGTGTCTTTGTGGTTTACGTGTGAGTGTCTAATGGAGAGAAAAGACACCTAGGAGCAGAGAGAAGTGGGATTCAGAGGGCAGCAGTTATGGGGACGTCCCAGGGAGAGTGGAAATAGAACTGGGGGCCAACAAGGTGCTTGCATTTAAGAGGCACCGGCTGTGTGGTTTTGATATTTTAGACAGAACAGGAAAAATACATTATTTTTTCCCTCTCATCTCCAGAAAAGAAAGAGCAGTTTTAACTTTAAGGGAATGTTTACAAAAGAGAGTCTCATTCAGGAATAAATTTAGAGGACTGTGCTGGCTGGGCTTCCATGGGAAGACAAAGCCAACAAGACCTCAAGGAGAGAGAAGGTGCTTCGTGATGAGATACTGGAAAATGAAACCGAGGCTCCATAGCTCCATAGCGTGGGCAGAAAGAGATACTAAGTCACGAGGGAGTGTGGACAGGGTAGGCCAGTGGTTCAACCCTAGATGAACAGCAAAACTTACATGTGCCCTTTCTTCTAGCTTAAACTTCATGAAGTCATGTGCCCCAACATGAAACTATTTTTGTGCTCTACAATATTTTATCTGGGGTAGACCAGGACATGTATGAATGGCGCATGCTTGGTGAATAGAATAAAACAAATTAGAGTGGAGGGAATCATGCAGTTCTCCACTGTGTAAGGTGGTCAGGCTTTGGAAACACTGACCCGAGCCGCTTTTGATGGTCTAGATGGCACAGATGCGACCTCCTGTTTCTGTGAGCGCCGCCACGTTGACAGCACATCACCTGCTGCCAGAGGCCTGAGCAATGCAGGTTTCACCAAATGACAGCTAAGTTTGCTTTTCATGTGGAGCACACTTCCTTGAAATCTTCTGACTCCTACCCCAGCTCTTACCCTTCAGAATCTCACTGATATATTCATCATATATATATATGTTATTTTATTTATTTACATTTCAAACGTTATCCCCCCTTCCTGGTTTCCCCTCCACAAACCTCCTATCCCATCTCCCCTCCCCCTGCTTTTATGAGAGTATTCTCCCACCCACCCACCCACCCACCCACCCACCTACTCCCACTTCACTGCCCTAGCATTCCTCTAAGCTGGAGCTCAAGCCTTCATAGGACCAAGGGCCTCCACTCCCATTGATACCAGATAAGGCCTCCTCTGCTATGTATGAGGCTGGAGTCATAGGACCCCCATGTGTACTCTTTGGTTGGTGGTTTAGTTCCTGGGAGCTCTTGGGGTTGATATTGTTGTTCTTCCTATGGCGTTGCAAACCCTTTCAGCTCCTTCAGTCCTTTTCCTAACTCCTCCACTGGGGTTTCCCATGCTCAGTCTGATGGTTGGCTGCAAGTGTCTGCATCTGTATTGGTCAGGCTCTGGCCTGGAGACAGTTATATCAGGTTCCTGTCAGCAAGCACTTCTTGGCATCAGCAATAGTGTCTGGGTTTGGTGTCTGCATGTGGGATGGATCCCCAGGTGGGGCAGCCTCTGGATGGCCTTTCCTTCAGTCTCTGTTCCACTCTTTGTCCCTGGATTTCCTTTAGATAAGAGCGATTCTGAGTTAAAATTTTGGAGATGAATGGGTGACCCCATCACTCAATCAGGGGCCGCACCTAACCTCTGGATATGGTCTCCACAGGTTCTCTCTCCCCTTTGTTGGGTATTTCAGCTAAGGTCATGCCCGTTGGGTCCTGGAAGCCTCTTGCTTTCCTGGCATCTGGGACCTTCTGGTGACTAATCCCAGTTCCCCATCCCCCATTGCTACATACCTCTGTTCAATTTCCTGAGGAATATTTTAAGGTCATCAAGGGAACACACCTTTTCGAGGATGTATCCCGTGATGTGGTTTGGGGTTAGATTTTTGTTCTTAATCCACCACATGTTGATTTTCTGGTAATGCTATAACAGCAGAAAACATTCTGGCTTAAATAAAAAAAATTGTCTTCTCAATCTCGAAGCTAAAAGCCAGTGATCAAGGTCCCTTGTGGTTGTTTTCTTACATCTCCTCTGTGGTTTGTAGATGGCTCTTTCTCCTCTTCCACTCTTCTTCCTTCTGGACAGAATTTCCATCCTGTCTGCCCTCAGCTTGCATGTTTGTTTTGTTTGTTCATTGTTGGATGAATGGACGGGTGGTGGAGAGCGGTGGTTTTTAAATATTTCCATCTTATGGTGCCCCTGAGTAGCTCAGTTCAATCATTTTAGCACTCGGAGCTGAATCCTCTACTGGCACAGGTCATGGTGGAGTAAGGCCCATTTTTAATGTAATTACCTGCTTCCAAATATATTTACCTTCTTAAGTATTGTGGGATAGGAATAAACATGAACTTGAGTAATAGCTGGAGGCACGCACTCATGGCTGCTTGCTCATCTTGTACGTCAATCCTTGCTGTATAGTTTGAGTTTAAAGGGAAGGGGCATAGATGTCTAAAAAGGGTGGAGTTAACAACGCAGGTCATCAGATCAAAACTGCAACCGTGGCAGGTGGAATCATACAAGAAAAACACACAGCTCCATCTGTGGAGGATCCCTGGCAGGCTGGGTGCTTCCTCTTGATTATTCTCCCTGATCTAAATCCATCCTCTTCCTCCTCCTGTGTATTCTGCATAAAAAACCACAGGGAACTCTTACATATTCAAGCCTGGACACATCAGAGCCTCTAGCATTGCCTGAGGGATTTTATTCCTCAGCCCAGCCCCCTACCTTCCAGTGTCATCTCTGGCTTCGGTCACATCCCTGGTCATGGTTCCTCTTGTCACATGCCCTGGACAAGGCTACCTTTCTTGATTGACCGTCTTGTGGACAGTCATTCTGCTGCCTTCTGCCTATTCAGCTCTTAGGTATTGAGTGGCCCATTTTTCTTCAGAATTCTTTCCTGACCCTCAACCTCAGACTGTAAGCCAAATTAAAAGCCACTGTTCAAATTCCTTTAAAAGTTTTTCCCCTCAAATAAAATTTATCATAGTTGCACTTAATCCATTACTTTATTTCAGTATTCTCTCACAGGGTTTTTTCTTTTCTTTTTTTTTCTTTTCTTTCTCTTCTCTTCTCTTCTCTCCTCTCCTCTCCTCTCCCCTCCCCTCCTCTTTCTTTCTTTCTTTCTTTCTTTCTTTCTTTCTTTCTTTCTTTCTTTCTTTCTTTCTTTCTTTCTGTTTAATTGTAAGATGGGTGAGTAGATAGATGAATGGATAGATGGGTTGATGGGTGGGTGGATAGACAGGTGAACAGATAGGTACATGAATGATGGGTGATAAATTGGTAGGAGGGTGGATGTATTGACGGGGGAATGGGTGGGTGGATGGATGGATTGGTAGATGGATGTATTGATGGGTGATGGGTGGGTAAGTGGGTGGATGGGTAGTTGGGTGGATAGGTGGGTGAATGGGTGGTAGGTGGTTGGATTGATGAGTAGGTGGGTAGATGAAAGAATGGAGGATAGATGGATTGGTGGGGGTGGATTGCCAGATGGATGGGTGAACAGGTGGATATGTGAATGGATGAATAGACAGTCAACTTTATGATTAGCATTCTGTGAGATTACTAAGTAGCTTAGCTCAGTTTTCTCATAACTTGGATCTATGCCCTTGAACCATCAGCTGAATTCTTCTGCTGACATCCAGGTGGTTTCTTTGTTTGTTTTTGTGTTCCAGATAGTAACACCCTCTGCATCTCAGGGTAGCCCCAGCCCCCCAAGTGCCTGGATTGTAAGTGCCTGTTCGGCAGGTCTTTCTTCTCTCAGTATTGGATTTACCGTTTTTTGGAAGGAGAGTAGAATTAAAAGAAAAAAAAAACACTAAGAAATCAGAAAGCAGAAAAATGTGAGCCTGTCTTGCTTGTCAGCTTTTGGGAAATGGAAGTAGAATGAGTCCTCCTTTCTCTGAGAATTTTAGATTTTAAATCTTGAGGAACAGAACCTCCCTCAACTGACCTAATGGCACAGATCAGGACTAAGCTTTTAGTTCTACCCCGTGCTAATAAAGCTAATAGTTCTACCATGAACTAATAGAGCCGACAATATTCCTACCTACACAGTAGCATTTGCTCTGTGTTCTGGAACAATGGTGGCTCTTGCTTCTGCTATCAGGATTAGAAATAAAATTTTGCAGAGTCTCTCCTTTTTCTAAAAGAAAAAAAAATGTTACTGCATTCATTGTATTGTGTGTGGAGAAGAAGTGACATGTTTCATAGCCCATGTTATGCAAAGGTCAGAGGACAACTTGTAAGGGTTGGTTTCCTACTTCTACCAAGGGTGTTCTAAGCCTTGAACTCGGGTTGTGAGGCTCTAAGGCAGGTGCCTTTAGGTGCTGAGACATTCACTGTTGCTTCTTTTAAAAGTCCCACCCCCTTTTTCTCAGTCACCTTTTCTCCTTGAGAAGTCTCTTTCTGAACCACAAAGCAGAGATGATTGGACAATGTTCTTGATTCTCCTGGGGCGAATACATAATGAATTAGTCAAGGTTATCCTGCAGTGAACAGACACCATGGCCATGGTCTTGTAAAGGACATTTAATTCAGGCTGGCTTACAGGTTAGGAGTTCAGTCCGTTATCATCAAGGCAGGAGCATGGCAGCATCCAGGCAGGCATGGAGCTGGAGGAGCTGAGAGCTACACCCAAAGGAAGGCAGGAGCAGACTAACTTCCATGTGGCAAGGAGGAGGGTCTCAAAGCCCACGTCCACAGTGACACACTTCCTCCAACAAGGCCACACCTATACCAACAAGGCCACACTTCCCAATAGGGCCACTCCCTGGGTTAAACACATTCAAACCACCACACATAGAAAGAGAAGGTGCTGGGTTACATACAGATACCCCTGGAAGTTGTGCTCAAAGTATCAGCAGCTTCAGGGTCGCAGAAGGACTTGGAGGAAGTGTCTGCTTTCCATGATGACCAACTAACACCATCGGCTGATGGAAAGCTTGGATGGCCATCTGTAAACTGGGTTCATAAATACTGGCACACACCTGCAGCCCTCTCACATAGGAGAGGCATCACCCTGGTGTGTCAGGACCGATTCTCAGAATTATTTGGAAGATCTGTGTCTTAGTTCATGTCTCTGCTGCTATGGTGAAATACCACAATTAAAGCAACTTGGGGAGAAAGGGCTTTATTTGACTTTCACATCACAGTCCTGTGAGGGAATCCAAGGCAGGAGCTCAAACAGAGCAGGAACCTGGAGGCAGGAGCTGAGGCAGAGGCCATGGAGGGGTGCTGCTTACTGGCTTGCTCAGCCTGCTTTTTTATAGCACTCCAGGACCATCAGCCTAGGTTTGGCACCACCCTCAATGGGCTGGGTTCTATCCCCCATCAATCACTGATTAAGAAAATGTCCCACTCTACCAGTGGGAGAATACAGATATAAAGTGATGGACTGGGTATAGTTATGATAAATTTCATTTGAGGGGGGAAAAAAAACGTTTACAGGAATTCAAACAGTGGCATTTAATTTAGGTAGCAGACTGGGGTTGAAGGTCAGCGAAGAATTCTCTGAAGAAAAATAAGTCAGTCCTACAGCCACGCCTTAAAGAAGCATTTTTTAAAATTGTGTTTCTTCCTCGAGGATGAGTCTAACTTACTGAGACGTTGACATGAATCTAGGTAGCACAGTCTGCAGACGCTTGGACTGAGAGAAAAGTCAGGCCGCATGCCCAGTTCACAGTTAGAGTGGTGGGTCAGTCTGTAAAGCACCTGGGCGGAGCGCGGGCCGTTTTCCTTCGGACCTGTTTACAGGGTCTAGAATGAAATGTCATACATAGTAAACCTTCATCAATTGTGTGTGTGTGTGTGTGTGTGTGTGTGTGTAATGTTTACTCCCCTAAGGTATACATGTGTGTGTGTGTGCTTGCATGGACATGCATTGGCTTGGGCATGTGTGTGTTTGTATGTGTGTGTGTCTGTGTGTGTGTATGTGTGTGTGTGTGTGTGTGTGTGTGTGTGTGCATATGAGTGTTTTGGGGCACATGTAGCCCAGAGCATAAACTCAGATGTCATTCCTCAGATGCTGTCCATCCTCCCACCTTCCTTTTGAGTCAGGGTCACTTACTGACCACAACTCACCAAGTAGGTTAGGCTGGCTGACCAGAGAGCCCTAGGGATCTGCCTGTCTCTGTCTAGCTGGCACTGGGATTATAAACCCATCCAACAATACCTGGCTTTTCATGTGGTGCTAGGAATCAAACCCAGATCGCCCTGCTTCTGGGGTAAACAGTTCACACTTACTAACTGAATTATCTCCCCAGTCACCCTTGAGTAACTTGATGACTAAATGAAGCACTTCGGGTTTGGCTTGCTCATTTGGATGATCACAATGCACAAGAAGACTGAATTGACTGATGACAATAAGTCAATTCTAACCCAGGGAACAGTGCACTGTTACAGAAAACCGCAACAGAAAAAAGCTTCAGCCCGACTCAGAGCTTAGATCGGTTCTTCTAGAAGCCCGCAGTATTGCAGACCCCATCAAAGGAAGATTCAGTGTCCCCTGGGAGAGCAGCTAGCTTATATTCGTCTGTAGTAAGCTGTAACATGTGTCTTGAGAATGAATCTCTATCTCAGTGGACAAAGCCTGCACGGTGCCTCTCTGGGAACATCACCTTGGCCAATCCTTACCACTAGATGTGATCCTAAGTCGTTCAAGAAATCTGAAATTCCTTTGACTAGAAAGAAACATGTCCCCCATTATTATTTAACTTGCAAGCTATACATTAATCTTCTTTGATAACCATCTCTTCAAAGTAAAAGTACTAACTTCAATTTATATTTAAAATGGTGAACATCAAAGCTTTGATTGGAATGCCAGTAGGGTGCACACACACACAAAAAAGTTCTTCGGGGTTGCAGAAACATTGAATCGAGTCTGAGATTGCAGCCATTTTATTCTTGTGTTTTCTTTTCTATTTTAAAAAAGTCTCCTGTAACTTAAAACAATTTGGTGGGACCCTCCACCCTCCGGGTGGCACTTTAGAGCTATGCCATAAAGCTCTTAAAACAGAATTTTATGGTGGGAATGTTTGTCGTTGGGGCTCTTAGGGAGCTAGTGAGTGCAGCAGACTACCCTGCTTGTGAAGATGAAGATCAGACCCCAACATAAATCACTGAGTCTGAAGTCACGTGAGTTGTGAGTTTGTGCCCAAGCTTTCCATTTCCTAGTCTCAGAAACATGAGACCATTTGTCCAGGAAAATCACACAGAAGTGTTTTTGAGAGACCACCGAAGCCTCTGTAGGCCTGGAGAAGGGATTTGGAGGTAGGGTGGGGTTGAGCCTTCATTAGGCTCCAACATCTGGGAATCCAGACCCTCTTTAATAAAGCATTTAGTGTCCCCCAGGAGGCTAAACGAGCATGAGAGGTCTGCGCACGCGCAGAGGCCCTCGTGCCTGCCTGCATTTCCTCCCTCTTCAATGAAGAAATGCTTGTTTGTCTTGGAGGCTTGCTTCCTTTGGTGACTTTTAACCTGTGGGTTGTACGGTGCTCTGCCCTTTCCTCTGGAATGAATAGACCTTCTGAACAACTCACTGCCATCCTTCCTTTTCATTCATCAATTAAATAAAATCCACCGATTTATGTGAGTCTTAGACAAATACTAGCCTGCTTAGTAACAACCTATATAAATAGTAGGTTAAAAATAATCCTGCATATATTTTCTCCCGTCCAATTACTAATAAGGCCTGACTGCATTAGCCCCTGAGACCAGACAAGGTTAGACCAGACAAGGCTAGGCATATTCAGGGTGGTTCGACTGTAGACTTCTCATGTATTTTCTAGAAATGACTTTGAATATCAACAATTTATTGCTTTATTGTCTAACTGGCACGTCTTGTTCTGTGTCCTCTCCCACCTCCTGAAATATAATGAGAAACAGAGATTTACAATAAAATCAGCAACAAACACAGCGAGATTTTGCAAAATGTTATTAAGTAAATGCTAGTGTTTGCTTCCCTTGCAAATGTTTGACTGTTTTTTAAATGACCACCAAATCAATCAAATTGTTTTGTTTCTATTGTTGGGGTATGTTTCAACTATATCTACCTTGACTCCACTGATAAACAAAAACAAAACAAAACAAACCCTGCCTAGTACTTTTCAGCATTCCTCTTGGCGTTAGTATCTAAGGCACATGGAACCAGGAAATCAAATGTGACCAAGGAAAATCTCTCAAGGGTAAATTCAGTGATTAGTAATCTCCCTGCTGCAGCTGTGTCTGCATGAACACAGGTTACAGCTGTGTTTGCTGACACTGAAAAGAGAGAGTCTTTCTGTCCGTAATTGTAATTCCTTTTCCAGTGGCTGGGCAGATGGGCAGATGTGACCCATGGGGAGATCAGCTGGCTGCTGATGCTACCAGCGTTGTCCTCTGTGTGTTATCTCTCCTTCCTCTTTCTCCTGCCACTTCCTGCTTTGTGTGTGTGTGTGTGTGTGTGTGTGTGTGTGTGTGTGTGTGTGTGTGTGTGTTCCCATCATCCAACACACATAATCACGGGTGGAGAAGGCAGAGCCATCTGTTTTCCTCTGGATCTACTCAGAGCTCCACCTTGATCAATCAACTAGTTGTCCCTCAACCCCAAAACACAGCCCTCTTCTCAATGGTTATAAGAGATGGTGTATTCAGGAGCCAGACATGAGCAGCCTTGGAAAGCAGCTCCAGTTACCTCAAACACCGTGTTCCTGTGTAATAGCTTTTATGAAGTTTTCATAGAAGCAGAACAAAGGAGGCCATAAATCAAGCCATTTTTCAAATGTGTATCTGGAAAGCTCAGGAATGCAGGTTGCAAGAAATCAGAGAAAACTTTGCTATAGTCCTCAGATACTGTTCAAAGGTGTCCGTAGCCCTCTGGTCAGTGGAAGCAAATGGTGTGCTAAGTTAATACATTCAAAAGTTTCCAAGCGATCACAAGGCCATAAGGATGTTAAGTCAGACCCAGACTCAGGCAAGAATTGTTTTTTGAAGGAGCTGATTGCAGACTGGAAGCACAGTTCTGAAAAAACCTTTACCCGCAGGAAACTGTACTTGGTAAACTAAATTCCCAAGAAAGTTGGGCCTGATTAACCCTTTCTCACACACACACACACACACACACACACACACACACACACACACACACACGCTCTAAACAGTAATTAGGAAAGGATGAGGAGGGTCAGTCACACATCCCTGAGGTCATGGGCTTTCGGGCCAGTGGCTGATGCTCAGATCTATAGAGGAGATACAGGTGAAGACACAGCCCCTGATTGCTTGCATGTTAAATTTGAGGCCCTCTGGTTTTCCAGACTTCCGCCCCCAGCTTTCTGTAAGTTGCTCTGTCCCCTTGACTCTCTACATCTTTGTGGTGGCAGGTCATACTGCTGCATGAGCTAAAAATAGTTTGTTTGTATCTCTCTCCTGTACATCTTATCTATATTTTTTCTATACTTAAAAACTTGAGGCCTCTTCTTGATACATGAAATGTATTTATTCTCCTATCTGGAGGATATCAGACTTAGTGAGGTAACCCCATCACAAAAGAAGTCTCTAGATATGCACTCACTGATAAGTGGATATTAGTCCAGAAACTTAGAATACCCAAGGTACAATTTGCAAGACACAAGAAAACCAAGAAGAAGGAAGACCAACCTGTGGATACTTCATTCCTCCTTAGAATAGGGTACAAAATACCCATGAAAGGAGTTATAGAAACAAAGTTTGGAGCTAAGATGGAAGGATGGACTATCCAGAGACTACCCCACCCAGGGATCCATCCCATCATCAGCCACCAAACCCAGACACTATTGTACAAGCCAGCAAGATGTTGCTGAAGGGATCCTATTATTGCGGTCTCTTGTGAGGCTATGCCAGTGCCTGGCAAACACAGAAGTGGATGCTCACAGTCAGCTATTGGATGGAACACAGGGTCCCCAGTGGAGGAGCTAGAGAAAGTACCCAAGGAGCTGAAGGGGTCTGCAACCCTGTAGGTGGAACAACAATACGAACTAACCAGTACCCCCTGAGCTTGTGTCTCTAACTGCATATATAGCAGAAGATGGCCTATTCAGCCATCATTGAGAAGAGAGGCCCCTTGGTCTTGCAAACTATATATGCCCCAGTACAGGGGAATGAAGTGGAAGTGGGTGGGTAGGGGAGCAGGGGTGGGGTAGAATATAGGGAACTTTCAGGATAGCATTTGAAATGTAAATAAAGAAAATTTCTAATAAAAAAAAGGAAAAAAAAAGAATAACCATGAAAGCAAGTGAAAAAGAAAAAAAGAAATGTATTTATTCATCTCCTATTTTAGTTCATCTGATTAAAATGCCTTTGGTTCCCTAAATACCAGCAACTACTTAAGATGCTGTATCATTGAGATATACATGAGCAGAGGAAGTCTGCTTTATTGAACTTATACTTTATTGGTTTATGGAAATGACTGGATATAATAAGCAGTTGAATATCAAGTAATATCAGATTACTACAACGTCATCAGATCAAAATAAAATGTAGGACGATGATTCAGCGTACGGGGCCAGAGGATCAGAACCATGAGGGCAGCTCTTTGAACAAGGAATATTTGAATATTTAAGTATGCAAGTGATAAGAAGAAATCTCTAGGGAGCTGGGACATTAAAAACAATCCTGCTAAGAGGAAAAGGAAGTAAAGGATGGGGGGGTGGGGGGATAGGGGGTGGGGGGAGGGCTGTGGGGGCGCAGATTTGGCAAGTTTGGGAAACAGAAGACTCAGTGGTTAAACCACAAAGCAAGAGGCTGCCGTAACCATTAAGAATAAAATGTGACTTAAGCTCAAGGAGATTAAGTAAAAGCTCATTTGGAAAGTCCTGAGCTTCAAAGTTTAGGTTTTGTACTGTGGTGCCAGTGACAGGATGCCTAGTGTTGTCCCCAGGCATCCCTGCATGCCAGGTAAGCTCTCTGGCACTGGCTCTCAGAAGGCCCAGCTTGGCAGGCTCAGGGTTCACTAGTGTCCCAGGGGGCCTTGGAGTCACACTGGGTGGTTAGTCCTGGAGCCTTCAATCCTGTGCCCTTTCAGTAGTGAGTATCATACACAAACAGGACAAACACTTCCAGATCTGAATGTGCTCTTCTAAAACCTCACACCAGAGTCAAGGACACTAACCCAGAAATGCCCAGAGAACCCATCTTCAAGCCTGGTTACCCATATGACAGCCTGTCTCTCTTGACTCTGTTTGTAGATTGCTTGCTTAGAAGAGATCAAGCCATTTTGGTTTTAATTTTCTAATTTCTTTAATCCAAGATCCTTCTGGAAACCTCAGTTTGACCTAAACATAGAATTAGATGAGAATGCACATAGGGAAGAGTATCCCACACTCTCAGGCAACACATCTTTACCTGGGAATCTGAGGGAGAAAGACACTTTCTGCATTGGGTCAAAAGAAAAGCCATTTGTTTTCTTGCCTGTTTTTAGAAATATACATTTTCTGTGGTTACTTTTTCATTTCTCTATCACTGATCAAGTCGATGGATGTAGGTTCAGTGCATTATTCATGGCAGAGTCATGGGAACTGAACCTTAATAGAGAGATGGAAGCCAGACAGATGCCAGGAAGCTCTTGCCACGTGAAGGTTGCAGGGACAAGCAGAGGCCAAATGCCTCAGACACAGAGCTGAAACGGGCAGAAAATAAGGAAGAATCACTCAGATTTCTTCTCTATTAAAAATGAAATATTGGGGCGGGACCACCATGTATCGCGGTGTGTGTGGAGGCCAGAAGACAGCTTAGTGGTCCCCTCCTCCCCCTTGTCAGGCAGCCTCTCTCCCTTGTTTCTGTTCTTCCTACTCAGGCTAGGTGACCCATGAGCTTCAAGGTCGTTCTCCTCTTTTGTCAGAAGTTCAAGGTCATCATTACCGGCATGGTGAGTCTTAAATAAACAGGCATAAAAAAATCAGGAAACTGACATCGTCATCTTGTCAGTAAGAGCTCCAGGTGAATGACACTCCTTCTAACCTAGGATCTAGTTCAGGACAGATCCTGTTCAACTGTGTAGTTGTATCTCTTCTATCTGCTCAAGTCTGTGACAGCGCCTCTGGCTTTTTTAATTAATTAATTCATTAGTTAATTTTGGTCTTCTCGGATAGTCCTGCATCTAAGTTCTGGAGAATCTCTCTGTATCTGAAATTGCCTAATGCTCTCTCCATGATAGGACCTGCATCTCCAGTGGACTTTTGAGAACAATGTCCTTGAGATGAAGGGCCTTTCTTGTCATCCCATGTCAGGGTGTATCGGTAGGATCATCTAAGAACAGCTCTCCAATTAGGAGTCTGTAGGATAAAGATGGAAGGGAGTCTGAGTGAGATGGGATGAATCAGCCTAGGAGCTTAGAAGGGACGGTGGGATGCAGGCTCGGTGGTCATCCTCAACTTGACAACATAGAATCACCCAGAAAGAGAATCTCAATGAGGGGCTTCATACAACAGGTTGGCCTGTGGCCTTGTCTGTCTGTGGTAATTGCCTTAATTAAGTTGACTGCTCCGAAAGGCCCGGCCTATGGTGGGCAGCACCATGCCGTAGGATCAGATTTTAAACTGTAAGAGAGTGGAAAAACTAGGCAGAGTACAAGCAAGCCAGGGAGCATGCGCGAAAGCATTTTTCTCCGATTAAAGCAGAGAGCATGCGCGCATGCATTTCCCTCCAACGGACTGTGTATGAGGCATGACTGAAGTTCCTGCCCCGACCTCTTCACAATGATGAACTGGGTGTAACCTTGAATTTTAAGCTGAAATAAACCCTTTTGTCCTTTAAATGGTTTTTCTTTTTTTTTTTTTTTTTTTTTTTTTTTTTTTTTTTTTTTTTGTCAGTGTATTTTGTCACTGCAACAGAAATGAAACTCAGACAGATGGCAAGGCTGACGGCAGTGGTCTATCTTCTCTAAAACATCTCAATAGAGACAGGAGGAACAGCTTCTTGTCTAGGTCATCTGCCAACCAGTCATCAGGGAGGATGCGCATGGCAGTCACATGGCGATCACATGCTGTTTTGTTTGTTTGTTTGTTTGTTTGTTTGTTTAAATCTCTGTAATGGAGAGAATAACTCGAGACAATTTCTAACTCTTTAGTACTGTGGCACATTTTTATTTATTTAACCTTTTCATTACTGTGTGAAAATGCACATGAAGTCTTTTGATCAAACCCATGCCGTTCCTGCCCACCCCTGTAATCCCTCCCATGCAATCTCCACAGTTACCTCCAAAGTTCATGTACCCCCTGCCTCCCTTTAAACCCACTGAGTGCAGCTGATGCAGCTTGCATGCACATGGCTATAGGGCCATCTGCTCCAGCATGGGTAGCCTCTCAAGGGGCCACATCCCTAAAGGAAACTGACTTAATAATGGGGCTCTTGGTGTATGTGGGTATGTGGCTCACTGGCAAAGCCTTTTCTTAGCATGTCTGATGCCCCATGCTTCATCCCCAGCACAGTAAAGCCAGACAGCTTTCAGTGCCAAGCAGTGCCCACAGACGCATTGCCAAGAGGAGTCAGTCATAAATGCTGAACCACCAAGATGTTGTGGAGTGTGCAGGGGGAGCTAGCGGAGTTCGCTTTACTCTTTGGTATGTGTCCTAAGAATGGCGCCCAACTAGAAGAGAGCAAGTTGCCAGTCAGCCTAGCCCACTTGGTGGGTAGATTCTGTCTCTAAGAGAAGACAGATAGTGCCTGAGGGATGTCACTGACCTTTAACACATGAGAGCAATAAATGCACATGTGAGTGTGTATGTGTACATGCATGTGCTTGTGCATGCACGCACACACACACACATACACACATACACACATACACACATACACACACAGTCACAGGCACAAACCTAAAACAGATTTTTTAAAAGAATTTTTTTGGATCTGTGTTCAATCAGAGATGATGCACCTAACCCTCAATAGACTGGAGGCCCCAGGGAGTTGAGAGGTCAGGTGGGGTAGGAATGGGGACATCCTCATGGAGACAGGGGTGGTGGGGAAGAGGTTCGGGATGTGGAACAGTCAGAAGGTGAACAGGGGCAGGGGATAAAATCTGGGGTCTAAAAATTAATTAATTAGTTAGTTAGTTAATTAATTAATTTTTCCCTTGTTCTGGGGACTCACTATTGTCTTCTATGCGGCAATGGGTTAAGAAGCAAATGATATCATTTAATTTTGAAATGCTAGAAAAAGCACACATTTTAGTCATTAAAATTCCTCTGATAGCTTTGACACTTTGCGCAAATCTTACCAGAAATGAGGATGTTTGGCTCCTAAAGTTGGATGCTCCAAGTTACCAATAGTTTATCCAGTGCCCATGATTGCAAAACCCCAAACATTTCACAAGAGCGGAAACCTCTAATTAAGCATAGCATGTGACGATGGAGTGGATTTGTTTTTAAATCCATGGCTTATAATGCTCAGAACTTTCAGATCTTGACCTGAGAGGACTCTGTTGAGGTGAGAGAGTTAAGCTGAACATGGGTTTCCACAAGACTTTCTTCCTCTGTGTGTCAAGCCTGATCCAGAACATTCTGCCATTGCTGGATCAGGTTCTCTTGTGTTTTAGTTTGACTGTGGGTTGTGTGAACGATAAAATCAGCTTCCCTCCTCAGTAGTAGTTGTTGAGAAGAATAGGAAGAGGAGGAATAAGACTTAGGAGGAGGAGGGGGAGGAGGGAGGAGGAAGAAGAGAAGAGAAGGAGGGGAGGTGGGTAGAGAGAAGGAAGACAAGTTGGAGTTGAGAGGCAGCTGTAGCAGCAACAAGAACGGAATCCTTTAGTGTGTTTCAAATGACTGAAACCAGCAGTTTTAAGTCATGTGACAAGAAAGAAACAGGCCCTTGAACATGTGTTTACATTCAAACAGCAGACCTAAGAAGCCCCCTGAAGCTTTACCCAGTGCCTGGTGCCTTCTAAGAGCCTGGTTAATGCATTGTCAGGTGAAGGGTTGGCCCCACCCAGGTACTGTTCTGCAGGGCACAGAAGGGCTCGGGGACTTCCTAGAAGAATGGAGGCACTGTACTGAGCCAGAATGGCTGCAAGGGGCCTGTAAAGGCAGCTGCTGCCAGTGGGGACTTGAGAGCACTCCTGTCAGCTTTAAGCTTTGCATGGGCCAGATTTCAGAGAGCTTCAGCTGGCAGCCGCACCGAGCACTTAATTGTGAAACTTGAGAAGAAAATAGGCACGTTCTGGCTAATAAGGGTATTCACCTACAGGTCTCACTTTTGTTCTGTTTCCAGAACATTGGCCCTGCCTCTTTGGCAGCTCCTGGAGGCCCCACCAGTGTTGCTGGGGCAGCTTTGCCATGTTCAGGTGTGGCCCCGTGTATCCAAATGAAATTGTCACTGCTGAGTGATTCAATGTAACATGCTTTGATGCTGTGGGCTGACAGCCACAGAAAAGTCTTTCATTGCATTTACTCTCTCAAAGAGTCTCTAATGGTTCACAGCAGACATCTACTTAGTTAGATCTGAATGAACCCAAAGCGAGCCATCTCCACAGCTACCTTTGTATTCCTAGAAAGAGCCCCTCATCAGGCCCGCCACAGCTAGAAAATGGCTTTAAGAAAAGATGATCCTATTTAGAACCCAGAAGGGAGACTTGAAACTTTCAAACGGAGTAAAAATAGGCTGGCTGCGCACGTGGAGTGGATAGCAGCCCATTTTCTTTTTAGCTTGTTCTGTATTCCCCAAATCAGCAATTGCACATTGTAACCTTCAGCTATGTTTGGTCTTCGTTTAGAATTATATGTCATTTTAGGACAAAGAGAAAGGATTTGATTCGTGGGGCTTTGCAAGCAGCATTTAGTCTCCTTTGTCTGTTATCTGCGTGAGCTCAGTGAGAGACTTTTCAGAGAAGGGACTCTCAAGGCGTGAGCCTTCTGTCTTTAACTCCAAGAACGAAATGCCCTTAATATACCGTCTGTGGGAGTTAAGGGCTCCCATCTCCTCTCCCATTCATGTCTCTGCCCAGGAAGAAGCTTTTCCTCAAAGAGGTAACAGGGAGTAGATCTCATGTGGGAAGATGGGGAAACAGAATTAGAATTCTTTTGTTCCTAGAAAAGGAAGATTCCTACAGAAAAACAAAACAAACAAACAAACAAACAAAAAACAAAAAACCTTATAGAAACAGGAAGCATATAGCTTAAGGGTTCTTCTCATGAAATAATGGATAAATTTTTCTCTTTCTGTATTTATATATTTAAATTTACATATTTATTATATTTAAATTTTCATTTATGGAGTTGGAGAGATGAGTCTGTAATTATGAGCATGTACTGCTCTTCCAGAGAACATGAATTCAGTTCCCAGCAGCCACCTGGGGTGGATCCTAGCCACTTGTAACTCCAGCTCTGGGGGAATCTGACTCCTCTTTTTTGCCTCCACAGGTGCTGTTCACACACAACCCCCCCACACACACAAATACACACTTAAGTAAAAATGTAGTAAGTTTTACTAATTAATGAAAATTGAACATTATGGAGCCAGCTGGCGATAGGGATTCATCAGTGAACCGTTTGCCTTGGAAGCACCAGGACCTGAGTTCAGTCCTCAGAAGCCATGTAGCAAGCTGGATGTGTGCTGAGCAACTGGCAGTCCCAGCTCAGGGTCGGCTGTGTGCTGAGGACAGAGCACCAGCAGTCCCAGCTCAGGGTTGGTGGAGGCTGGCAGCTTTCTTGGACTCTGTCCAGCCCAGGCTGCTTAGTGAGCTTCAGGCCAGTGAGAGATCCTGCCTCAAGAAACAAGCTGCGTGTCAGCCAAGGTTTTCCTTTGGTCTCCACACAGATACAAGTGTACACACATACACACACACACACACACACACACACACACACACAATTGTAGAAACAACAAGACCATATACAGTTAGTTTTTTGTTTTGTTTTGTTTTGTTTTGTTTTGTTTTGTTTTTGAAAATTCTTGGCAATTTGCCTGAGCCATGGCAACCATTCCAAGGTCAATGTGATGCTGGGAGGTGCTGAAAGTGATCTCTCTGTAGCTTAGACATGAGATGCTGACATTTTACACACAAAATAACTCATTGTATAAATATGGGCACCTAGTATTAAAACTAAAAAATAGGAGAATAGCCAAAATTCCAAAATGAAGCAAGTATAAGTTAGTTTGCATGCTTTTAGCTTCTTGCTACATGTGGTAGCCCCAAATAACTGCCTCTAGGTATCTTTCACACAGTGACTTTTCAATAAAAGCGCCACGGTGCTGATACCTGTTCCGCTGGTCCCTGCCATAGGCAGCAAGGTATTCAAATAAAGTTCATCGCCCTCACATGCAGCTGAGTTGTTACAGCCCAGGCCTTAACCACAGCTGGGTGTTGGTCCACATCCCAGCTCCACCCACCACTTACTGGAGAGGCAAAGTTTCCCTCCTCTAGACTCCATGCCCTCGTCTCTCAGGGTCATATCATTCCTTCAGTCATTCAGTCATTTGGTGAACTTCTATGGAATGCTCTCAACTGCCAAGAGGCCTGTGTAGAAGGAAGAAAATGTCTCAGACTATCTCCATGATATCCACATGGACCTCACAGTGTTGCATCAGTCCCTCACAGTAGCTATGACAACAGATGATAGTCCATGCGCTTACGGCAAAGCAAGCTTGTCCATCTCTTTCTTGGTTAATTTTTAAAAGAACAACTCGACAAAAGTCTAAAATCTCACGTTCACCTCCCCATACTTTTCTCCCCTCCCCCCTAGAATGGAGTCTACGGAAAAATGTGAAGTGGTAATTCAACATTTTAATGGAAAATATCTGAAAACACCACCAGGCATCCCAGGTAAGAAATTCCATTAGAAATAACTAAAAAGCACTTAAGCTTATGGTTATTGTTGAATCATTTACATGCTGTTGGGTGATGGACAGGAGGGGAGGCTGTTGCAAGCGTGTGCTTGTTTCTTTTTTCAAATCTGTGTGTTGTGTAGAGTGTACAGTGTGTGCACAAGTGTGAGTGCACGTGTTCACACACACGATAAGGCTGAAGGAGACCACTGGGTACATCCCTTGTCCATCTCATCTGTATCTCTTGAGGCACTGTTTCACACTGAACCTCAAGTTCACCGTTTCGGTTCTACTGCTGGCCAGTGAGCTTCAGGGATGCACCTGTCTCTACCCCCTAGGGCATAACCATGTCTAGTGTTTACACGGATATTGGGGACTTTAGCATCAGCCTTCATGCTTGTATAGCAAGCACTTCACACACCATGCCAACTCTCCAGCCGATAAATGTGTATGTGTGTTTAAATACAATTTAATGACTCACTCCCAGACGTTCTTGGTGATTCTTCCTTGGCTGGCGTGTGAATCTCTGCTGCTGATTCCATGAAGTGGATTGGAAGTGCAGGCGTACTTGAGATGAGGGATGCTTGTGACTCTCAACGTGAGCGGTGAATCCTTCAGCTGCCATTTATTAAGTGGTTACGCAGTAATATTCATAGAAGAGCCGGAAAGCTCATGCTGGACCCCAAACAGCACTTTCCACTTGTAAGAATAATGTGCAAAGATAAGTAAGCGCTTAGAAACTTTATGGCAATTTGACAGCCATGAAACCTGAGTGCAAAAAAATCATATTTTACAATAATATAAGTGACACTTTGAGAAATTATTAAAAGCTCCAGTCTATACTATCCCCAGGCATTTACTATTGTCCCGAGAAAGACATATTAAAAATTTTATATGCACTGTAAAAAGATACCTCTATGTGCTATTAAGAGTTACATTTAACATAAAAAATAAAATATATCATGTCTATCAGAGTTATGAACACCTTAACTCAGCTTAATCTGGTAGGGTGCAAGAAAGAAAGGTGTTTGATATTGGACAATCATGAGACCTAGGCACGGTTGTTCATGCCTGTCATCCCAGCCCTTGGGGAGTGGTGGCAGGGGCATCAGGAATTTGAGATCATCTTCAGCTGCATAGAGGCTTTAGGAACAGCTTTGGCTACTTGAAACATTTTGTCCAAAAATAGTATTGCATATTAATACATAAAAATTAGGATTGAATGATGTGCTGTACTGAGAAAAATTATAGTGTATGAGGAACTTCCTAATGACTCTTGGTTAATTTATTGGTCTTTGACAATGGACTGTCTCAGTGGAAATAAGTATGTATATGTTATATATATGCACAAATATGTATACTAATTAACTAATATTCTGGGTTTCAACAGTTACTACTGTAGCTAACCTGTCATTGGAATCTTTCAGAGGGTTTGGAAATTTGGCTTCTAAATTCTGTAAAACAGAGTGAAATTACATAGAGGAGAAAATATGAACAAAAGAGATATTTTGGTAGACTAGATGTGGCTTTTGTCCTGATTTGGTAGTTTGGGGAGAAGGAGGAAAAACAGGAGGGCCCTTCCTGAGGATGCTTGGATGATCTTGGATGTTGCAGAAGATGCAAATGCAGACCATTGGTTAATCAGTGTGTGTGTGTGTGTGTGTGTGTGTGTGTGTGTGTGTGTGTGTGTGTGTGTGGCAAAGCCTATGCCTTGACTTGGTTAGCTTCCATGCAGAACATCCCCTGGGAGCTGACTACGTCACAATCCACTTGGAGACATATGGTGTTGTTAAGAAAGGCAGTAACAGTTTTCTTCTCAGCATGGAAGCTGTCTTTGCATTTTAGGAGAAATACTGTGGGCTTTTTTTGCCTTTTAGTATAAATAGACATCTTAAGACATTCTGCCCAGAACTGTCATTGAATAGAGAAGGTGTGTGTGTGTGTGTGTGTGTGTGTGTTCATGTGTGTCTCTGTGTATAAATGTATGTGTGTGTACATGTGTGCATGTGTGCTGGGGGTTGTGTTATGTTTTTTTTTCTTTGAAACAGAGTCCCCTGCTGTAGTTTGGTGAGACTGGCTGGCTAATGTCTCCAGTTATCTGCCTGTATCCCCCTTTCCAGAGCTAGGATTGCAGACACACACTGCCATGCCTAGCTTTGACACGCATATTGGGTGTTTGACCTCAGGAGTTTGTATTTGCCTGGCAAGCTCTTTACCAACTGAGCCATCTTCCCAGCCTTTCCATTTTCCTAACCTTAATCCCAGTTTACACAACAGATGTCTGCATATGTCAAAGGCATTGAACTAGGTGTGAATCACATGATTATGTTAAAAGGTTAAACAATGGAGAAACAATCATTAATTAAAATTTGAGCACAGATTTTAACGTTATAGGTATCTCCCTTTGAGAATACAAAGGCATGCTAAAATCCATCTGGACCTGGAAATATTTTTTTTGGTTTTCCCCAAATGTACAGGCAATTAGAACAATTTAATGCTAAAGACAAAGAAAGTTCCTACATAACCCTAAATGTCCCAGCACCATTGGTGTGTACACAGGCAGGGATAAGCGCCTTTTTAATATCATAGCTACACCCAATGGAGGCATGGTGCATAGCAAGTTTGCTCATGAGTTTTCAGCCCCTTGTTATCTCATGGGAGCAAGAAAACCAACAGCTTGGCTCGGATTTGAAACACTCAGAGATGGAACTTTATGCTTCAGAGGCCTCCTCTCTGTACAAGAGAAGGAAGTATGCTCTACTGGTCACCGGGAGGTCTCAAATTTGCCTTTATTTATGTACATTTCTGGAAGTCAAATCGAGTTTAATAAAAAGCTTCAAGTGCTAACTGAAGATATTAAATCTTCAACATGTAAATCTGATGTGAAATACAAGAGAATCTTGTAAGAAATGCGTTTTTGAACGGATGGTACTACAGAAAAGTGTCCCCATAGGATACAATGTAGATGCTGTATCAGCTGGGATCAGATTGGACATATGGTGTTTACATGGATTGATGCTTATAGCTTTATGCTGATACATTTGAAGTATTGTTTTCAGAACTCACATTGTTTAGAATGTTGTGCATGTACATGTGTGTACGTGTGTGTGTGTGTGTGTGTGTGCGCGCGCGCGCGCGCGTGTGGGCGCGCGTGTGAGATTAGCAGAGAGCCTCTGTGGTTAAGTTTTCCTTGCCTCCCATCTTGTTTAAGGCAGGGTCTCTTGTTTGTGGCTGTGTGTTCTAGGCATCCTGTTTCCACCTCCCATCACATTGTTGACAAATTGTGACCAAAGACACTCATGCCACTCTACTCTGTCCTTACATGGGCTCTGGGGGGAGGGGTTGAACCTGCGTCCTCATGCTTTCATGGTAAACTCTTTGCACCTGAGCCTGGTAACCCAGAAACTCATCTCTTAATCAAGTTTTCTCTTCCCATGCAAAGACAAAGGGTTCAGGGTTACTAGGAGCTCTTATATATATATAGCTGGACAATCTCAGAGCCACCAGCAATATAACCAATGACACAGTCACTTATTAGTATTTTAAACCTTAGGTGTTTCAGCTTGAGCTACCTCTCAGCTACTCTACCAGACTAATCATGGCACTGTGTCCCACCACAGGGCCAGGTCTACCCCTCTGCTCCTTTTACTTCTGTGTCTGTTGGCTGCATCTCTGGTCCATCTTCCAGAGTCCCTGCCTTGTCCCAGAGTCCCTGACTCTTCCCAGAGTCCCTGTCTCGTCCCAGAAGTTCTGCCTTCCACTTTCTTCCCAGATATTGACTGCCAGAACTAATTAAAGCCAATCAGATGCAATCCTGGACTGCCTTAGGCAAGTGAGGAAGGAACAAATATTTACAAAATAGGAGACTGGTGATGGCCCTCTGATAGTACAGAATTAGCAAATGACTATTCATAGACCTTCACATAGTGTACCCCAGGACTTATAACTCAGGGAAGAAGGTACTTAGAATGTTTTGGGGTTTTTTTGTTTTGTTTTGTTTTTTGTTTTGTTTTTGTTTTTTTTACAAAAGATTATTTTGATTTATATATGTGTACTTGCTAATCTACATAGGCGTGTGTGTGCATGTGTGTGTGTGTGTGTGTGTGATGGAAGAGTCAGGAAAGTTGTTGGATCCTTTAGAGTGGGAGTTACAGGGATCTGTGGGCCAACATAAGTGTGAGGGTCTGCACTTACATCCTCTGGAAGAACAGGGTTTGTAACCACTGAGCATCTGTTTAGCCTGTTTCCTTTGTTCTTTCTCTAATTCATCAGTTTTCTAACTCTTCTCAGTAGAATATTTGAGAAAGCCTGTCCTTCTGGTGGGCACACTAATAATTTTTTAAAATGACATTAACTGATCGGCCCTACTTGAAATAAAAATAGGGGTGAGTGCGATCAAAACTCACTGTACAGAGTTCTCAGAGAACTAAGAATAGATGTGCAGTTCAAAAGAAATTGATGACTCTGCTCTCCTGCTTTAGCACAGTTCAATGTGTTTGGAGTCAGAAGTCTGTGGCTTTGTGCACAGGGATGCTTCCAATGCAGTGCTATTTAAATCTGTGCATGATGAAGCTTTAGCCATGCACAGCAGTCCAAACTCACTGTGTCCTAACAGGTCAGTGGGTACCATCAGATGTTACATCACCCATCATCCTGTCTCACTTTGTGTGAGCACAGAGCAGTCTGGGCCAGGTCACATCACCCCCTTCTTCTTCTGAGGGTAATTTGGAGACATGCACACACACTGCTGAGCATACACACGGCATTTTCACTCTATCACCCTTGGCAATGATGATTACCCTTATAGGATCATCTGTGTGTCTAATTGCTGTGTCCAGGCAATCATGAGCCCTGTGGTGCCATTTCTAGAAAGCATCAAGAAAAATAACTACTTGAATACCAAGCCTTGGCATGGTTATGCGTTTTAAATTCAGAACCATTGCTGCTAAGGACGTTTGAAAGGATACCATCTAACGTTGATCTCATTTATGTAGCCAACACCATTTGTACTTTGGTTATTGTGTGAATAGATAGATAGATAGATAGATAGATAGATAGATAGATAGATAGATAGATAGATAGATAGATAGATGTGGATATCTGCCTGGTAGATGATTGATAGATATATAATAGACAGGCAGATAGCTGATAGGTATAAATCTAGGTAGATGGATAGATAAATGACAAAATCAAATGATAGAGCCTTAGGAGACCTGGCAAAGGAAGCTAAAAACAGATCAAACATTATTGTTACCACTAACATAGGAAGGTGAGGCCAGCCTCTTGTATTGTACAGGGCCAGCTGTTTGAGCATAGCACCGCATTAGTACTATTAGCAGAAGGAGATCCTGCAAAATCCAGTCCTTCCCCTAAACAGCAAAGATAACACAGTGTTCCATAAATGTTGCATGTCCTGTGTATCGATCTTGATGTTTCCTGGACAAAATAAATGCTCATTAGTTGCTTGCCTGCCTCACCCCAGATATGTCTATGTCTTGTAATGAATTGCACAGCTATGTTGGACAGCCCCAAAGCTTTTCATTTTCAATGAGCTGGCAAAAGCGAAGATAAGTTCCCAGATACTTCAGGGCCCTGTAGGACATGAACTCGAAAGGATCACTTTGAAAGAGGCCCTGGAGTGATGTTGACCCACCGTGTGGAAAAGCTTCCTCATGTAAGGACACATATTGATGAGCACAACCAACAGACTGCATTGTAAGAAAATAAATCATGTTCTGCTCTCAGGCAAGGCTTCTGCTTGTGAGCACATATTTATGTCAGCAAAGCTCTCTTTCCGGAGAGAATGGAATAATCTGGTCCTGTTATTAAGATTTTCTTATTCTTAGATAATTGCTCCCAATCCCACCTGAACTCCGGGAGATCCAGGAGAGCCGAAAGAGCTTGCTGTCTTATAGAATGCTTTCAATTTTAACAGGTTTTATCCACAGCAGCAATTTAGACCAGCTAAGCACCAGAGAAATCCTATTTTCTGTGGCATAAAACTTGTTTATCCTTTATCTTCTTGATGTGTTGGCATAGTAAGTCCATTGTTTCATTTTTTTCTTGAAATAAATAACAATATGTCAATCATGAATGTATATGAACACTTCATGAGAGTGTCAAAGAAAATTTCTAAGAGTGGTTTTCTTTCATTAAAAGGAAATATTGGGCTGGTGAGATGGTTAGGTGGGCAAAGGCATTTACTGACAAGCCTATGGATTTGATCATCAGGAGTTTTCACACACACACACACACACACACACACACACACACACACGCACACACACACACACACTCACACACACACTAAATACAATCCAACGAAGTTAAATAAGTATTTGTTTAAATTTCACACTCCCCTCAAAACAAAGCAAATATCAACAGCATATTTAAGTATGTCAAAACATACAGTTTAAAATCTGAATAGTGAACAATCAACATAGGAATGCTTGTGAGTAGGAAGTTCTGGAGACCAACAGCATCGATGTTCCCTTCGTACTTCATTCAAAGTCCAGAAACGTAACTCTAGCCAAGAAGTACTAGGCTACATGGTTGGCAAAAATACAACCATATTGATATGCTCAGATGCTGCATTGTATTGTGGGTGAAAACCTCATATGGGGGCTGGCGAGATGGCTCAGTGGGTAAAGATGCTTACCACCAAGCCCGATGACCTGAGCTCAATCACTAGGACCCACACAATGGATGTTGCGACCAACTTCGGAGCTGGTTTTGACTGCTATTCAAAGCATCATGTCACACATCTACACATATGTACACATACACACACGTACATGCATACACATGTGTGTGCACATACACACACATACATGCACACACGCATGCATGCCTGCACACACACAAAGTCCATTCACAAATGAAAATAAAACTCATATGTAAAACAGACATTGTAAATCATTCAACCCAATTGGGTATTTGTTTTAATTTTAGATAGTAAGTGGGTTTTAGTAATACTTAAGAGGGGTTGTTTTATGATCTTTCATTTTTTTCTTTAACTGTTTTCAAAATTTGTATCATTATCTGTGCATGCAGTGACTGTGGAAATCAGAAGAGGGTATTAGATCCCCTAGAATTGGAATTACAGATGATTGTGGCTGATATGTAAGTGATAGAAATTGAGCCTGGGTTTTCTGCAGGAGCACCCAGTACTCTTAACCACTGAGCCATCTCTCCACCCCTTAAATCTTTTATTCTCTTATTTTGAGATGAATTCTCACATCTCTCAGGCTGGCTGCTGGTCTGGAACTGATTACAGAGCCAATAGTTGATGTAGAGGTCCTGATGCTGCTGTTCTTGCTTCTGAATGCTAAGATTACCATTGTCTGCAGAGCTGGGACTAGAACCCATGGCTTTGTGTTCACTTGGAAAGCACTTAAGCACTAATTTTCACAAGAATTCTCATATGTAGTATTGACAGTGCTTTCAAGATTATTTCTATGTATTCAACACATAATAGGTTTGTAGAAAAGAAGTAGAATTGTGCTGTTTAATTCCAATAAGCAACCAGATAACTTCATGGTCATTGGTGTCTTCAGTTCTTGAAGGCTTAGCAATTGACTTGGCCCAGACATTTTTAGCCCTCGGTGGATCATACTAAACTTAGCAATGGTAAACACATAATTGGTAGCTGATTTAAAATAGGAAAAAAAAAAAGAAGACAAGGGTAATACAATTGCAAACTGGGTATTGTGTTAGATAGAAACGGGTTTATCTAGAAGGGATCACAGAGGAAAGAAAAAGCAGAATCCTGTGCCTCATGCCCATATCCTTCTGTCATCTACACTTTTAGTTACAGGTGACAATGGCCATTTCCAAGTCCTCTAACAGATCTCACCACATATACACATTTAGTTTCTCCATTTCACCAACTCAGAATAAAATTGACCAGGGCTTGCTCAACCAACTCAGGCCTTATACAAACTCTCGAGAATTTTCACCCCCTGGGATAGCCCTACACTAATGGAATTGACAGGAGAGCCTCACTCATACTAAGCAAGGACTATGGCATTAAACAGTATCCCCAACCTTATTTTACCTTTTCAGTTTGAGACAACATCCCACGAAGTTGCCCAGATTAACTTTGAACTTACTCTGGAGCTCAGGCTGCCCTTGAATTTATGCAACTTAAAGTTAATTGATTTACTTCAGCTGACAATTCCAGGAAACAGTCCATCATGAATGGGAAGTCAGTCGAGGTGGCAGTAGTTTGAAACAGCTGCTCAAATCACATCCACAGTCAGGAAGCAGAGAGTGATGCACGCTTACACAGTCTAGGATCCCAACCAAGGAATGGTGCTGCCATAGTTGACATGCCTTCCCATCTCCATTAATACTCAGATAATCCCCCATAGGCATGCCCAGGGGCCCCTATCCGAGGCCATTCTAGATTCTGCTATACAACACTAACCATCATAAATTACTACTACCACTCTTCCACTCTGTCTCAGCTTTCTTGTTGGCTGGAATTTGAGGCTTGTAACACCAGGCTCAGAAAACAAAACAAAACAAACGAGTATCTCAAGGAATGCACAGAAGTTCCTTGGCCTATATTTTTGTGTCTTGGAGCAATACCATTGTTTCTCTTTGCCAGAAGAATGCTACAGTGCTTATTATCAATAAATTGTAATATTATCACATATAAATTTTAGTTGCTATAATACTGTCACAAATTCTAGTGCCAATATGTATACAAGTAGCATCAGAGTATGTGTGTGCTCTGGTTATCACATGAGGTTGGGGCAGAGAAGCATATGAGAATCTCATATTCATCTCTGTAATCATGACCACCTTCATTGCTTACTTACAAAATAATAACTACATTAGGTTTGTACAGGTTTCTGAATTGAAGATTTGACAGTAAAACCTCCCCAAATTAACAGTAAATTGTTCATTTGTTTCTAAGGCAGTGTTGGGCTTTGCCTCCTGTCAGTGCCTCTAATGAGTAAGCTATTTAGTGTCTGCCCAAGGATGGCTGATTAGCCAGCAAAGAGAGTTGAGTGGCTTAAGACCAATTAAGGCACAAGCCAGGGAAAGCGAACTGAATAATTAAGTGCTTGGTGCCCTTCTAAATATACTATTTCATTTAGTAGATTTCATTTAAAACCAATTCTAACCCATTCCTAGATAAGTGGTTAGTATTCTGAATTAAATATATTCTGATCTCTCCCAGCAACTGTCAAGAAGCCTGCCATTTACCCAACTCATTATTTAAGATCTCTCTTTCCTGTTTTGTTTTTTTAACAATGAAGTCTTCAAAGACAATGCTTTAAGAAGACTATGAATGGGAACACTCATTAGGCAGAATCTGTACCAGTCCTCATTTGGTATCTTATTATCTGCTTCCTCTGACTTCTCATGTCTTTAAGTGCATGATTGATGGATCAATTATTTTACTATTATTTTAGACTTTCCCATTCAAAACCAGAAATGTCCAGCCAGAAAGGAACACACTTGAGTTTTATCTTCTGGCTTTATGTCTTTCAAAGGCATCTTTCTTCTACAGACTGTCAATTTTAAAAAGTTGACATTTATCTCTCCCCTTTCCTCTTTTTTTTTAAGAGTTATTTTATTTTTATTCCTTTGCATGTGTGCCAGTCTGTTTGTGGACACCCTCAAAGACCATAAGGGAGGTGTGTGCTTCAACCACTGAGCCACCTCTCCAGCCCCCTCTCCTCTCCTCTTTTTTTTTTTTAAATAATTATACCCCAAAC
The DNA here is from genome assembly GCF_900095145.1 of Mus pahari. Taxonomy (NCBI): domain Eukaryota; kingdom Metazoa; phylum Chordata; class Mammalia; order Rodentia; family Muridae; genus Mus; species Mus pahari. The sequence goes on along the minus strand of NC_034599.1, from coordinate 109,735,613 downwards.
CTTAGGAATACAGGTCCTACACTCTGCTGTTCAGTTCAGGCATTAGACCCAATGCTCAGAATGCAGCAATAACAATAATTATTTGTTGACTGATAAATAACTAATTTGTTACTATCCAGTCCTGGTGGGCAGGACCCAGAGAACTCTTGATCCTACTTCTCAGAATATTAAATGTGTTGTTTACACACAAAATAGGAGTTAAGGTTGCTGATAAAACAGACTCAAAATAGAAAAATGAAGCCAGGGGCACTCTTAAAAGTTCAAAAGATTAGCGAGAAGCAGAGCAACCACTGTTCGCCTAGACTGTGGAGGAAAGCCAGCAGTCATGGAAGCTGAAATGGCAAGGACTTAGAATCTCCCCTCAAGCCTCCAGGAATAGACTCAGCACTGTGGATACACCGAGCTTAGCTCCCTGGATCTGTGTGTTACCCACAGACCTTTCAGAAACAGCTCCAAGCTCTTGATGATGTATTATGACACAGACACCATACACATTTGTGTAGAAGAGAAACCTTATACATTAGCTTAGGACTTGTTCTAAATGAACTTCACCCAAGCAATGGTATGTTTTCTGAAAACTACAGAGGAGGCGACTCACTTTTCCTACTCTCTGCCTTTCCTATAATCCTATATCTACCAAGCCCATATTTATATATCAAACAAGAAAAAAAAATCTTATCCATTATTTTAACTTAGTTTCTTTATGCCTTTCCAGTCAGTTAAGAGAAGACTATGTAACTAAAAAGAAAGTTCTCACACAGAGAGGTATTTTAGTCTCAGAACACTTTACTTTCTGAAATTATGTATTTTAAATTAGCTTATAAAACAGTGGCTTTATACCAGCATTGCCATAAATTCTTAGTTTCCCTTAACCTACCCCAATGCCACCCCCATCCCTATTCACACTAAAATCTTTAACCTCTGACTCCCCATTTCATGTTTTTTACACTATGAGAAAAAAAATTATTGTTTTACCCCTAAAATAACATAGGAACCTATCTTAGGGCATAAAATATGTCAGGAAAAGTATTCCAATGAATTCATGCTAATAGATTTCTCTTAGGCTTCAACTTTAATATCGCCATTGAGAATTCCCTAAACAGAAAAAGTGTGGTTCAGGAAAGCAAAATGATCATTGCTGATGGATCAGGTACAGATTTTAAATGAGATTGATCATGGCTGATATCAGATTTTAAATGATGCTCCCACAGTGGCTTTCTCTGCTATGAAAGGCTTATGTCATCCAGCATAACTTATGGACAGTGTTCCCTGTGGAGGTTTAAGTTATAGACAGACACAAGGATTTCCTGAGTGTTGAAACACTAGCTATAAACATGTGTGATAACAAAGAGAATTCTTAAGACTCAAGTGATTTTTTTCAAACGTCCTTTAGCCATCATGACTCCACTGTCTTGTTAGCCAACCATGAGCCAACCATGAGCCAGTAGGAACCCTCCTTTCCTAGAATTGCTGTGACCTGGTATTCCATCATAGCAGCAAGCCAGGTAACTAATACAATATACTATTTGTGTTCAAATAATTTTCTTATTTCCTTGAAGAAAGACTGAGTCTTTTTCAGGATCACATTATCATCAATTCAGTTAAATTATTGCATTTAAAACCAGTTTATAATGTGTGTAGGGAATTTGTTGACCTGGTCATTCATAGCAACTAATTATCATTTTAAACAGATGAAATGACACCAAAGTTAATCTAATATCAGTTTCCTCATCTAATCTTACATGTGCAGATGTAGTAACATAGAGGATCCCATCTGACAGCCCATTCATTTCTTTCAATGGCAATGAACACTATAGATCTTTGCTATACTTAATGTTATTGATGCAAAGAAAAGCATTCCCCCTATTTCCTAGGGGCATCTCCTTACTGTCAGATAGACAAGTCCTTAAAAGAGGGATTAAATTGATAAGACATTACTATTGAGAGTGTCATGTGGCCAGCAGAAGAGGACAGATGTGTGACCTTTTTTTTTTTTTTAATTT